>NW_022436982.1:9080375-9102535 GCF_009761245.1 Sapajus apella
GCTCTTGTTACCCAGGCTGGAGTGCAATGGCGCGTTCTTGGCTCACCACAACCTCCGCCTCCTGGGTTCAGGCAATTCTCCTGCCTCAGCCTCCTGAGTAGCTGGGATTACAGGCATGCACCACCATGCCCAGCTAATTTTTTGTATTTTTAGTAGAGATGGGGTTTCACCATGTTGACCAGGATGGTCTCGATCTCTTGACCTCGTGATCCACCCGCCTCGGCCTCCCAAAGTGCTGGGATTACAGGCGTGAGCACCACGCTCGGCTCAACTTTTAACTCATTAATTTAAATGTTTAACTCTTAGGTATTTCTATGATTATTTTTTCAAAGCACAGAGAGGAAACTGCTAGAAGCTATGGGGTTTTTTCTTTATAAAATCTTATAATTACTAAAATTACTTTATTAAAAATGTCTTTATTGACAAAGGAAACTGTAAAAAGAAATTTCTCTGAGATTAAAGAAACAGATATAGGAATTGAGATCCAACAGAACCCATATGTTTCCCTGGACAGTTCCCCAGGAAGTTGGAAAACATGGCCTCAAGTGAAAAGTGAAGGTACCTCAGGACGTGTCACTGTGGTTGCATCTATGATAGGTAGACCTCAGGCACAGGACTGTGCACATCACTTCATAGATGACTTCAGTGGGGAGTACAATTATTTCTATATGCTCTCTTGGGTTTTCTATTGCCCTGCATTAGATATCATCATATAGTTTGTTTATATTTGTTAATATGCCATTTAACTGTTCTTGCCTCCTGCTTGTCACTCAGCAGGTGAAACTAATTTCTCAATCTGTATCTGCTCAATGAGTGACAAAGTTAGGAATAAATGATTGTTGATGCCTAGACTGAGATGAAGTGGGTGTTTTACCTCATTTTTATTAGGATAAGCTTATGTGAGGAAAGGATAAAGATGATATAACCTGACAGCCTTCTTCTTCCACACCCATGGCTCAAATAAGTAGTTTTAAAGATAATCAACAGATCGTCTTTAAGAAGCTGGGGAGATAAAACTTTTGAGCTTTAGAAACTGTTTTGGACAAATCGAATGTTGATGGTCTGAGAGTTTACTAAATATGTGCGTTGTTGTACCACGCAATGTTGAAATGGGAATCATTCTTAGCTAACACTTGTGTACACAGTATAATTTAAACATACATCACTTGTATTCTTCTTAAGGGAACACATTGTAATAGATGATGTCAAGCAGATTTGATCGTCTTTAATTAGCTGATGAGCATACCAAAGTTCAGAGAGCTGACGTCACTAACTTAAGCTACATGGCCCCTAAGTGGCAGTGCCTAGCTTAAACTCATCTTTCATAACTTCAGTGCCACTTATATTACCTTATGCAACCACTTACTTCTAAAAAAATCGTAATGAAAAAAGACAATCTACATGTCTGGTGTATTTTTTTGCCACTTATACGTTCAAGAAGCTATCAGAATGAATGTAAGTTCAATAAGATAAACCAAAGGGGAGAGGAAAACAAGTCTGTACTTAAGGTCTACGAGTGTGTATTGTCAACTCAACATCACTGTCGCTACCTCCTAGAAGGAAAAACAAGAGTTGCATATTCAGAATGTCCTTCCACATATGGTTCCAGGTTAGAATTTGCCTATAAAATATCCTCATGTGAGATTTAGAAGGCCATAAAATAGGGGAGGCCATTATTCCCTGATGGAGTAAGGCAGAGGTACGGGCATATGGCAGACTTTAAGTGCACAGCAGCTTCCTGGAACATTACCATCCATCACTCACTTCAGCTGGCCAGGCAATGGCTCCTGGAGAATCACATGCTTAGTCCCTGCATACTAAAGTAGTCTTTGGTGGTTTATAATATTCAAAGTGGCTTCTGTGTGAGTTGCCTGAAGATTTTTTATGACTTGTTTTCCAGCTACATAGAAGCACAGTCTGGAGAGACCAATGTTGCTTCTGAGGCTGAGATTTTTGGCACAAACTTGCTTGTTCTGTATTCCCACAGAACTTCCAGTAGTTGTTTAACTTTAATTTCTCGTGTTAGAATCTTTCATTAGTGAGAAATATAGAAGTGCTTACTTATTTCCCAAGCCATTCTGAGAAACTAACTCTGTCTGTTACAGAGGACATCATTAGAAATGCTAACTTAATACAGATTGCATCTGTATGCCCTTGTAATGACAATTTTATGTGGTTTAATAAATGTACTCATGCAATTAAAAGAATTATCTGGCCAAAAAAAGTGCTTTCGGAAGTCACAACTGCTGCTAGGACTATCAAATAGATATACTATTGACTAATTTTTTTCTCCAAAGGATAAGTAATACATGCTATTTAATATAAAGTAAAATGGTAATAAGTAAATATTTCTCTGAATCCAATGACTCAAAGGCATAATACCTTAAATTATCATCAAAATAATTTATGAAATTCTAATATATTTATGATTATGTATAAATATTATGAATTCTATACATATACTTTTAAAAGGTAGTCCATGACTTTATTAAATCTTGGGTTCTATAAACCAGTGTTTGACTCTGTCATTAGTATTTTACATATTTCCAGAGCTAAAAAAAAAAAGCTTATTTTCACTTAAATGAGTAGAAAGTCATCTTTTGGGCCCACAGTATGATTCAGTATGATTACAGAACAGAGTCCAACATACTTTGAAGGCCATTTGTTTATTTAAAGTAAAAAAAGAATATAACAGTCTGGTAATATCTTTTGGCTATACAAGAGAATACTCATATTTTAAAGATTCAAACTAAAGTAGTTACAGGCAAGAAATAGGGTATTTTCAATTCTTCATCAAAGAAAAAAATAATGAATGGAAAAAAGTAACTATTAACTAAATTTGACAAATTCTTAATTTTAAAACCTGGCATGTGTGTTATAGGAGCAAGGACTCTTTTTCTCACTCTTTACTTTTTGGTGTATTTCAAATCTTCATAATAAAATGCAAATAAATACAGAAATATAAAGCCAAAGTTTTTTTTTACTTTCATAGCATCATGAAATTAATTTATTATAAGGTATGAAAAAAGAACAGATCAGCAAAAATACTCATGAGAATAAAATAAATGGGCCTTAATTGAGTAAAAACCAGCATTAAAACAAAAAAATTAAAGTATAAACTCCTCCCTTTCTCTCTCTATATAATAATGTATATGTGTACATATAATAGTATACTTGTATACATGTATATATTTGTACATATATATGTACATATAATGTGTGTACATACACAACACACACATATAGTATAAATATATGTATATATTTACACACACATACACAAATAATATACACATACATTTATATACATATATATATACACACACACACACACACACACACACACACACACACACACACAGAGTAAAAGAAATACTAGTGAACTATATTTACAGGGTTTAACTATTGCATACTGAATTTCTGAATGACTGCATTGAATTTTTTTTTTTTTCAGATGGAGTTTCACTTTTGTTGACCAGGCTGGAGTCAAATTGCATAATTTCGGCTCACTGCAACTTCCACCTCCCCAGTACAAGTGATTCTCCTGTCTCACCTTCCCTAGTAGCTGGGATTACAGGCATCCACCATAACGCCCGGCTAATTTTTTTTTTATTTAGTAGGTACTGGGTTTCACCATGTTAGTCAGCATGGTCACGAACTCCTGATCTCAGGTGAACCACCCACCTTGGCCTCCCAAAGTGCTGGGATTACAGGCGTGTACCACAGCACCCGGCCAATACACTGCATTTGTGCATCAATTTTCAACATATGTAAAATAAATCTTTCAATATATGTACAATACATGTAAGCTTTTTTATATATGTAAAATATATGTTCAATACATGTAAAATAAACCTTTCAATATATGTAAAATAAACTTTTTTCACCATAATAGTATTTGCAAAAATATGTTTCTTAGTTATCTAGAATTCTGAATTGCTTCAGGGGTCTCTGTATATTTAATGAGGTAGAAGCTAACCAAGTGAGGATACCCCTTGGTTCACTTCAACCAAAGGACTACTCTAATGGTTCTTTTATATATTGTAAATTCTGTTGCCTAAAATTTTAACACTACTGAACTAAATAATCTCCAGTGTTTTTCTCAAATATCAGGTTCAGTGGAATGTTTGATATTCCTAAACTCAAGAAGAGAAAGAAAGCTAGTAATATCTTGAATGAAAATGTAGTTGCAATCAAAATATTAATAATGACAGATACACTAAGAAACAGCTCCTGTTACCATTCAGTAAGAATCTGCTGTGTGCCACACATTTTAAACATATTTAGTCGTCTGTACAGTCTCCAAAGCAAGGATCCTTATCTCCATTTACAGGATGAGGAAGTAGAGACTCACAGAAGTTAAAACTTTTGCCCAAGGCCAAGGAGTTGTAAAATGGTATAGGTATAGCAGGGCTAGCTACAAAGCTCATGCATTGGTCCACACTCCACATTGTCTCCCAAATTTTATGTATAATAAGGAGAACTAACGAACAAAAGAGTTTCTGAAGCCTTTGAAAGGAGTAAAAGGACTTGTCTAAAATGCAACAAAATATCAAGTGAAATCTGAGATTCAAGCTCACATGCTCTGAGGAAACCTATCCCATTTTTAACTTGTGCCATTTTCCCACAGTTGAGAGTGAGGGGTCCTGCAAGGCCATGACGACAGATACAGGGTGCCTTTGGGTTTGTAGAGGCATCAGTAAACCTGGCTCATTTCTACAGTTAGCTAAGGTTAATTATGCCATTTTTAATAGAACATATTTCTTGAACAAAGAAAATCCACAGAAGAATGTATTTCCAAAAGACTTATCTTTTACTAATCACCCAATAATTTTTTAAAAGATTTTGTTGATCAGTGATTCAATAGTTTCTGAAAAAGCGTGTTTAAAAGATTTTTAACAAAAGATTTCCTATCAATTATAAATAATCAAATAACGGTGGTTGTAGAGGTCTAAAAACCCAGGTTTCTACTTTATAACTGTATTATACATTATTACCCTAGCACTGAAAAGAATACATATTTTTACTTGCCACTTTCCAGCATCTCTTAGTTCATGGGGTTGTGCCAGCTTCTCTCTAGCTTTGACTGTGAAAAAATACACTCTCCTAGTTTGTGGCCCAATACTGGCTAGATTTTGAATTTTTACCTACAAACCTTGTCATCAGCTATAATATGTTTTCCATTTAAAAAAAAAAAAACTTCTATCATTTAATTGCCCTATTCTCTATATTTTTATCCTGTTATGGTTTTCTTCTGAAAGCAAATACAATTTTTTGACTTTAAACAAGATTAGGTCTAAATAATGAACAATGATAAACCAAATAAGCTACAGAAATGGTAAATTTCTGTAGATTTACTTATACTTCTTTTTCAATACCTTTTTAAAATAAAACCAGAGTATGCAAGGCATATACCATTAAACATTTAATGGAAAAAACAAAACAAAACAAAACAAAACAACTGGAATGTAAAAACTTTAATGGAGAAACCTGACCCTAGAGGCCATGAGCTAACCTTGGTTTTCTAGAGAAATGGTTACCCAGAGCAGAAGATATACAAATTTTTATAAATTTTTCAGGTAAAGAGTAGCATTTGGATACCAGAAAAGTGATTTCTTACAATTTGTCATGTCCATATTAACATCCTAGGTGTCAAAAATAAACTTTTATTTTTAGAAGCTAATAGGATTGATATAAATTTATTTTAGTTCCACAGATATGTTGTTAAAGCCAAAAATTGTCTACTTATCCAACAGGATGAGAGTCAGACTGCTGCTTTCAGCTTTCAGTATCTGTGTCCTCTGCTTGATCATATGCACTGGCAGATGCTCCATTGCTACCCAGATGGAAGGCACCTAACATCTTGTAAATCTTACATCACTGCAACTGACATCTCATAAATGTAGGATTGTCACTCTGTGCCAATAACAGGATTGCTACTAGAATTAATAAATATATTGGTAGTGACAAGTGTAACAACAAATATTTTTTACTCATGGAGAAAAAGCTATCTCTATATCATAACAATTTTACCAACTATACAAAATATGCATATGCCACAAAAAATATACATAAAGTCTCCACACATATTAGTATTTTAAAATTAAAGTATTGGAAGATCTAGAACACTTCTTCTAATCTCTAGTACAAAAATTAAATAATAGTAAAATTTCTGATGATTTTATGTAAAAAATTGTTTTCCCTAAAAATAAAAGTATGGTCATATTACTGACAAGATTTTTCTGGTATATTCGCATATAAATGTTTCTTATGCTTCTGTGTTGATTACAAATACAATTCGATCCCTAGCACAAAGCATATAAAATGAAATGAAATGTAGCATTTATTAACTGATGAATGATTTATGTCTGTATTATAGTTACATGGTACCACTGCATAATGTTATACTATTAAATTTTAACAGAAAAATATTTCATTCATGTTTAGTTTCTTAGTTTTTAGATAATATTCCCTCCTGATTATATTAATCATGCTTTTATTTTCTATACTTTCTGATGCTCTGACATCTTGGGGCGTTGTCGACCCAGGAAGGGACTGCTTCTCCCGAGGTTAGCTAATTCCTTGCCTGTGAACATAATTTTGATAGGCCAACCAACAAATTCTTATTCCATACTGCCATCCACCTGCTTTTATCAGGCTCTTGCAGTCTAAATTACCTTGAAGTGCTAGGTTTCAGATGAACAGGGACCACTCCTATGGCACCATCCCTACTAAAATTATTTATGCTAATTCTAAACTGCTCATCTTGCCTACCTTGCCTGACCCATTCATTCCCACCAAAACCTCTATAAAGGAACTGGCCTTTCTTTCTCCTCATTCCTTGTGCCTGTCGACTGAATCTGGTGCTTCCACACATGATCCTGAGTGGTGTCCTGTGCCTCCCTTCTTATTGGGAACTGTGAGTACCAACCTATGTTTTCACTGGCAATTATTCCTTTATCGGTCCCCTCACCATACCTATCTAAATAAAAACAGGATCTCAGTACATTTTAAAATCCTAATCAACCCCACTGTTTTTCAACAGACCTTAGGTCCATTTCAGTCCCATGAATTAAAAAGTTTGATATAACTGGTGTGAAGCTTATGTCTTTGTAGAAGAGAGATGAGAGAAACAATACAGAAAACAAAAATTTCCTGGGATGACGCCTACTTGATAATGACAGATAAGCTTTTTGATGGGCTGTTGCATTTGGTTTGCCAGTATTTTATTGAAGATTTTTGCACCTATGTTCATCATGGATATTGGGCTGAAATTTTCTTTTGTAGTTGTGTCTCTACCAGGTTTTGGTATCAGGATGATGTTACTTTCATAAGATGAGTTATGGAAGATTCCCTCTTTTTGTATTGTTTGGAACAGTTTCAGAAGGAATGGGACCAGCTCCTCTTTGTATTTCTGGTAGAATTTGGCTGTGACCCCATCTGGGGACCTGGGCTTTTTTTGGTTGTTAGGCTATTAATTGCTGCCTCAACTTCAGCCCTTGTTATTAATCTATTCAGGGATTCAACTTCTTCCTGGTTTAGTCTTGGGAGGGTGTAAGTGTCCAGGAATTTATCCATTTCTTCTAGATTTATTTGTTTATGTGCATAGATTTATTTGTAGTAATCTATGATGGTAGTTTGTATTTCTGTGGAATTGGTGATGCTCCTTTAACATTTTTTATTGCATCTATTTGATTCTTCTCTTTTTTTTATTAGTCTGGCTAGCAGTCTATCTATTTTGTTGATCTATTCAAAAACCAGCTCCTGGATTTATTTATTGTTTGAAGGGTTTTTGTGTCTCTTTTTCGGTTTGGCTTAAAGGCTGGCTCAACATATGCAAATCTATAAACATAAGGCATCACATAAATAGAAACAAAGACAAAAACCACATGATCATCTCAATAGATGCAGAAAAGGCCTTCAACAAAGTTCAGCAGTGCTTTATGCTAAAAACTCTTAATAAACTAGGTATTGATGGAACATATCTCAAAATAACATAAGCTATTTATGACAAACCCACAGCCAATATCATACTGAATGGGCAAAAGCTGGAAGCATTCCCTTTGAAAATCGGCACTAGACAAGAATGCCCTCTCTCACCATTCCTATTCAATATAGTAATGGAAGCTCCAGCCAGACCAATCAGACAAGAAAAAGAAATAAAGGGTATTCAATTAGGAAAAGAGGAAGTCAGATTGTCTCTATTTGCAGATGACATGATTGTATATTTAGAAGACCCCATCGTCTCAGCCCAAAGTCTCTTTGAGACGATAAGCAAATTCAGCAAAGTCTTAGGACACAAAATCAATGTGCAAAAGTCACAAGCATTCCTACACGCCAATAACGGACAAACAGAGAGCCAAATGAAGAGCAAACTCCCATTCACAATTGCTACGAAGAGAATAAAATACCTAGGAATACAACTAAAAAAGGACGTGACAGAACTCTTCAAGGAGAACTACAAACCACTGCTCAAGGAAATAAGAGAGGACATAAACACATGAAAAAACAGTCCATGCTCATGGGTAGGAAGAATCAATGTGGCGAAAATGGCTATACTGCCAAAAGTAATTTATAGATTCAATGCTATCTGCATCAAGCTACCATTGACCTTCTTCACAGAACTAGAAAAAATACCTTAAACTTCATACGGAACCAAAAAATGAGCCCTCATAGCCAAGACAATCCTAAGCAAAAAGAACAAAGCTGGAGGCATCACACCACCTGACTTCAAACTATACTACAAGGCTACAAGTAACCAAAACAGCAATGGTACTGGTACCAAAACAGATAAATAGACCAATGGAACAGAACAGAGTCCTCAGAAGTAACTCCACACATCTATAACCATCTGATCTTTGACAAACCTGACCAAAAAAAGCAATGGAGAATGGATTCCCTGTTTAATAAATGGCGTTGGGAAAACTGGCTAGCCATGTGCAGAAAGCTGAAACTGGACTCCTTCCTGACACCTTATACAAAAATTAACTGCAGATGGATTAAAGATGTAAACATAAGACCTAACACCATAAAAACCCTAGAAGAAAACTTAGGCAATACCATTCAGGACATAGGCATAGGCAAGGACTTCATGACTAAATCACCAAAAGTAATGGCAATAAAAGCCAAAATAGATCAATGGGATTTAATTAAACTAAAGAGCTTCTCCACAGCAAAAGAAACAATCATTAAAGTGAACTGGCAACCTACAGAATGGGAGAAAATTTTTGCAAGATACACATCTAACAAAAGGCTAATATCCAGAATTTACAAAGAACTAAAACAAATTTACAAGAAGAAAACAAACAACCCATCAACAAGTTGGCAAAGGATATGAACAGAGACTTCTGAAAAGAAGATATTTATGTGGCCAACAAACATATGAGAAAATGCGTATCATCACTGGTCATTAGAGAAATGCAATCAAAACCATATTGAGACACCATCGCATGCCACTTAGAATGGCAATCATGAAAAAATCTGGAGATAACAGATGCTGGAGAGGATGTGGAAAAATAGGAACACTTTTACACTGTTGGTCAGAGTGCAAATAGTACAACCATTGTGGAAGACAATGTGGCAATTCCTCAACAATCTAGAACTAGAAATACCATTTGACCCAGCAATCCCATTACTGGGTATATACCCAAAGGATTATAAATCATTCTGTTATAAAGACACATATACATGTATGTTTACTGTGGCACTGTTTACAACAGCAAAGAATTGGAAGCAACCCAAATGCCCATCAATGATAGACTGGATAGAGAAAATGTTGCACATATACACCATGGAATACAATGCAGCCATTAAAAAGGATGAGTCCACGTTCTTTGCAGGGACATGGATGAAACTGTAAGCTGTTATTCTTAGCAAACTGACACAAGAACAGAAAACCAAATACCGCATGTTCTCACTCATAAGTGGGTGTTGAAAAATGAGAACACATGGAGACAGGGAGAGGCACATCACACACCAGGGCCTGGGGGATGGGGGGCTAGGGGATAGGAATAGCAGGGTGTGGGGGTACTGGGGAGGGACAGCATTAGGAGAAATATCTGATGCAGTTGAAGAGGTGATGGATGCAGCAAACCACCATCATAGCACGTATATACCTATGTAACAAACCTGTACAATATGCACATGTACCCCAGAACTTAAAGTATGAAATAAATTAAAAAAAAAAAAAAAAAAAAAAAAAGAATGGTATAGGCCAGGCCCGGTATCTCATGCCTGCAATCCCATCACTTTGGGAGTCCAGGGCAGGCCTATCACTTGAGGTCAGGTGTTTGAGACCAGCCTGACTAACCTGTTGAATCCCCGTCGCTACTAAAAATACAAAAAATTAGCCAGGCGTGGTTGCGTGCCTATAATTCCAGCTACTCAGGAGGCTGAAACAGGAGAATGGCTTGAACCTGGGAGGTGGAAGTTTCAATGAGCCGAGATCGCGCCATTGCACTCCAGCCTGAAGGACCGAGTGAGACTCCATCTTAAAAAAAAAAAAAAAGGAATGATATGTTTTTGGTTAAAAGGGATTAAGGGTCAGGTGTAGTGGCTCACGCCTGTAATCCTAGCAGGGAGGGAGGCTGGTGGGAGGCGGCCTTTGGAGGCCGAGGAAGGCCGTCCAGAGTTTGAGACCAGCCTGACCAACATGATAAAACCTTGTCTCTACTAAAAATACAAAAATTAGTCGGGCATGGTGGCTGGCACCTGTAATTCCAGCTACTCCAAAGGCTGAGGCAGGAGAATTGCTTGAACCCAGGAGGCGGAGGTTTTGGTGAGCTGAGATATGCCACTGCACTCCAGCCTGGGCAACACAGCGAGACCCTTTCTCAAAAAAAAAAAAAAAAAAAGCGAGAGAGAGAGCGACTTTAAAAAAAATAAAAATGTAACATGTTGGGAACTGCTACAGTCCAAATTCATCTCTCAGGTTCATGTATTGGAAGCTTAATCGCCAGTGTATCCATATTGGGAGGTGGAGCATTTTGGGAGGTGTTTAGATCATGGGCGGCACGCCCTCATGAATAGATTAATGCCATTGTAAAAAGGGTTTGCAGGAGTGAATTCTCTCCCTTCTACTATTCTGCCATGGTAGGAAATAACACTAGTCTTCACCTCCTCTCCCTGATTTTTTCACTTCCGACTATTGCCTGATTGGACACAGATGTCTCTGCCTTGATCTTCCACTTCCCAGCCTTCAGAATATGAGAAATACATTTGTGTCTTTGTAAGTTATCCAGTCTCAGGTATCTTGTTCTAGCAGCACAACAGACTAAGACAGAAACTTGGTGTACTTTCTGCTCAATTTTGTTGTAAACTTGAAACTGGTGTAAAATATAAAGTTTATATATATATATATATACACACACACACACATATATATATATTTCTTATATATAAGAGTTTTTACTGAAATCTGGTTTGGAAAGCAAATCTAAAACAATTGAAAAAAATTTAATATTGCATAAATATTCAGTTATATAATTGTTATTTTTCTTAGTTATAAGTATGTAATTGTTAATGTTCTTAGTTGTGGTAAGTATATATCCTATATATGATTAATTATATAGAAATAAGTCTTTTGCCTTAGAAGATGCATGCTAAAGTACATAGAAGTGAAGTGCAGTAATTTCTATGGTTTCTTTTTAAATAGTTTAGCACTGAAAACACCTACAGCTCTATGTGTGTGTGTGTGTGTGTGTGTGTTCATACGCTCATAAGGACAGAAAAAATATGTAAACATTCAAACAACTTTGGAATGTATAGGGATGTTTATTACAATTCCTTAGACCTTTTTAAGTGTTTGAAACATTTTTAATAAAAAGAAAAACCTGACCCTGCCCTGTAGGTTTTCCTACATTAGCCTTTGATTGTGAGGACCATGTCCCTACAAATTCAGATTTTCAGCCTGGATCTGTATTGCCAAAGTAAAAGAAAATAGCCATCTTACTTTTGTATATTTGGGATCTGTCTGAATGCTATAAATTGTTTACTCATATTTTATTGGCCTACTAATTCTCTTTTTTTGTATTTATTATTCTAAAGAAAATTGAGTTCACAGCTGTGAGGATGATTGGAGATTCTTACAAGCATGTGGATGTGGAACAGAAGCCACTCTCTTGCCTTGTGAAGTGCTGATATGTGGTTAAACTATAATAAAAGAAATGTCACCAAGATGAAACTGTTAAGTACCTAAATCTGGAGCCCACGAGTGTTTCCATTTTAATATGATCAAACACTACTCCACTAAGTTTCTCATCTGCTTTAATGGCATATCCAGTCACCTTTAAGGGGCTGAAACATTACTTCCTTTGAGTGGCATTTTATAAGACGAAACTGTCTATGTTTGCAGCCTTTAATTGTTGCAAAAATCTTTTTAAATTTTGTACTTCTTCTATAGAACACTAACTGGGAGCTCTGTCAAACAATTACTAAATCTTTTCTGCTGTTATGGAAGCATAGCTCAGTTGTAGGGCAAGTATGCATTCTTTGCTTCCTTTCATTTTGTTCCCCTTTTCTCTGGATTCTTCAAGCTTTAGGTCATTTGTCATGTTTACCAATTAAAACAATGAACTTGGCCAAATTAAAAGGGCTGCTACCCCTTTAAGTACATATTGAATAATTCATGCACGAAATAGGACTTTCTGTTATCTGCTGGAAAGAACAAAATTTCCTCAGATTGCTTTAGTATTATATCTAAATATTTAATTTCAGATTACAATTAAATCATACTAGAATAACTGCAATAGAATTACTATGATACATCATTCTAATGTAAGTGCTTTCACTATGTTACTCTTGGAGTAATCCAATAAAACCACTGGGTCCCAGAACTAGAAGTGTGTGAGAAAAGCCTTGAAGACTGATGAAATATGTATCTTTAGAGAAAGGAAGAGAATCTGTACATTTGTGTTCATACAACTACATAGCCATTCCAAAGGATATATGGAGATAATTTTACAACTAAAGCAAAAAGTAGACTGTAATTTTAAGTCCCTGTCCAGAAAATGGCAAATGGTTAAAAAATCCTTGCATGTTAAAAGTCATTTTGGCATAATGCAACTGACATGCATTCACCTGACTTTTTTTTTTTTTTGAGACGGAGTTTCGCTCTTGTTACCCAGGCTGGAGTGCAATGGCGCGATCTCGGCTCACCGCAACCTCCGCCTCCTGGGTTCAGGCAATTCTCCTGCCTCAGCCTCCTGAGTAGCTGGGATTACAGGCACGCACCACCATGCCCAGCTAATGTTTTGTATTTTTAGTAGAGACGGGGTTTCACCATGCTGACCAGGATGGTCTCGATCTCTTGACCTCGTGATCCACCCGCCTCGGCCTCCCAAAGTGCTGGGATTACAGGCTTGAGCCACCGCGCCCGGCCATTCACCTGACTTTTACATGGTTAATGTGAAAGAGAAGCTTAGATATTATGTGGTAAGTTTTGAGTAACTTTTTTGTGAAAATTTATGAATGTTTTTCACAACTGATTTTTGGCAATATGACATCCAGTCTTTTATCTTATTTAAAACATAAGATTTAATATCCATTATAGTAGTTTCCGTAGAAAAGACTTAATGGTTTTGAGAAAATGAAGTTCAAAATTCTTATTTGATATAGTATTTTTGGGAATTGATATGTTCTTATGTGGGCAGAATATGTAAGGCATCTTGCGACTCCAGGAAATGGCTTAGGTCATGGGAATGATTGAGTTGAGCGTAGGAATGTCAGCAGAGTGTAAGAATTGGTCAAGATGGCTGCTAACATCCACTTGTTATTTCAAAGTCCTTATATTGAAAAAACAAACATACAGACAAAACCCAGGAACTGCGGATCAAAATTCCAATTTGATTTCTCTGTAGAATACCTGAAGAGATCCTCATTTATTTCAGATGAAATCAACATATTAAATTTATAGCATTTACAGGTAAAAAAAAAAATTGTTTCAGTATATCGTTTATTACCTATATTTTCTAACATATTTTTATGGTCAAACATTAGCAAATAATCCAGTTCCCCTTGTACCTCATAACAGGCATCATAAGTGCTGCTTTTGTTGTGTGTGTGTGTTTTTTGTAATTTATCCATGTTGCAAGAACTGTAAACTAATCTGCTCATTTCCAAACATCAGACACATCTATAAGCCTTTAACACCTAATTTCTTTATAAACTGGGTTTCACTCATTTTAATTAATAAGTTATATCCTTATAAATGTATAATAAAAATAAATATTTTTGTGTTTAAAATTTCTAGTAATTAAAAATTTAACACAGTGTTATGTATTGGTATTTGTTTTAGGGTGGAGGATTTTTTCCAGGAGCACCAAAAATCTTGTATGCAAAACCTTTGAGAAATAAAGTTCCATATAACTTTCATCAGAATTTTTAACATCATTCTTTGTAGTCCAAACCCATTGTTTTGGCTATCAATACAGCTGCCTCTGGGAGCAACTGTCTCCCATTTTCTGGAAACATCCTCTGCCTTTGCTTACACAGTCATAAGCACACTCACAATACTTGGCTTCACTTTTTTGTCCATAATTAATTGGTCTAAGGTTGAGCATGTGAAGTAATTTGTGCCATCCAAAGTTTGGTTTGTGAATTTAAAATGTAGATTTGATAATTTCTTCTGACTGATAATTTAAGAGGAAAGAGATTTTTTTTTAACTAAAATATTAAAATTTCCATTAAAAGTACCCATCTGATCTCTATGAAGAAATAAGTATCTAGTCTGTATGAAGAGGATTGAAGGTGGTGTATTAAGAAAAAATGCAGATGAGGGAGAAAAAGAGATTGATTCCTGAGTCCCAGGCTAAAATTTGTCTCTATGCCTGAATTGTAGTCTGTTCCTTGGTTACTAAGCAATGCTCCTTTTATCGTTATTTTAACAATTATTATTGTTTTTATTTTTGCTTAAATGCCCTACATGATGTTCACTTTGAACCCAAGAGAACAAACAAAAACATTGTTAAGTGATATATACTCATGTTGGAAGGGAGGTTTATAGGTCACTTCATAGGCTTGGCATTAACATATATTTGTTCTAAGTCTCAAACTTCCATTCCCATTGTTTTGCATCAGGCATATCATATTATCCAAAAATGGCAAATTCTAACTTATTAATTCTGGAAAAATAGTAGAAAATGCATATAACTTCCCCGAAAATGTACAGATTTTTATGGAGATCTCTCTTTATTTAAAAATTTGAGCTGCAAAAATTACGTGAGATGTCACACATATTCCTAATAATTTCCAGGCACAACCTCTGTGATTTGTGCCCCAAGACAAACATTTTATAATTCAAGGTATTCCCCAAAACAAATCTTCATCACTTGAAAAAAAATTAATTATTAATGTGGTTTCCCAATCTTCAAACATCTACAATTCAGGCTGTTTTATTAATATATTTCATCTCCCTACTCAACATACTGTATTCTTTTCATTCTCAGGGAACACTCAGTGTTACATTCACAGCTTGTTCAATACCTTTCTTCTCATCATTTTTATCTGCGGTTTTATTGTTGAAGGTATCTGCTGAGTATTCGATGATCCTCATCACTCAAACATGAACACTACTGCATGCATAATAAGTACAGGCAAGTGCTAACATGTTTGATTTACGAACATCTTTAGTAGGCCTCAAGGTAATCACAGAAAGCACCCCCAACCCCATGCCTCTGTCCTTTCATTCCTCATTACCTAATGGAGAAAACAGATTGATCTGTTGTCTGACAATTTGTCATCCTCCACAGCCTGCTGGTGTCAATCAGAGCTAGGGGACAGACATTCATCAAAACGAGCTGGACCCTGTCATTAAACCTGGACATGTATTTCCTATAAAGTTGATCTGAAATCTGAGCACCCAAAAAAAGGGCAACAAATAGGACACCCTGAAGGCAACTTGAAGGTAACTATTAGTTATTGAAGGATGGCAATAGCATTTTCTTCAAATTCATGGTCACGTTTCTTTTAGGTGAAAGAAAAAAGAGAAAGAAAAAAAGAGGCAAAGAAAAACAAGGGATGTCTGAGAATTCTAAAGATTTCATGAGGGTATAAATATGACTGTTTGAGTGAGATGCAGGGATCATATATTTCTAAATTTAAAAAGTCATTTTGGAGGCTGGGCGCAGTGGCTCACACCTGGAATCTCAGCACTTTGGCAGGCTGAGGCAGAAGGATCACGAGGTCAAGAGTTCAAGACCAGATGGGCCATCATGGTAAAACCCCATGTCTACTAAAAATACAAAAATCAGTAGGGTGTGGTGGCAGGTGCCTGTAATCCCAGCTACTGGGGAGGCTGAGTCAGGACAATCACTTGAACTCCAGAGGTGGAGGTTGCAGTGAGCCAAGATGGCACCCCTGCACTCCAGCATGGTGGCAGAGCAAGACTTTGTCTAGAAAAAGAAAAAAAAAAGTCATCCTGAATACGCTAATAAATGCTGTCTTTTATACGTTGCTATTGCTAAATTATGCCATTTTTATAACATTACTTTATCATGTTATAGCGCCAGAAAAACTTGAGATAACTTCATGATAAAAATAAATTAAAATATTTAAAATTACATTTGTTTCAGAAAAGAATTGATAGCAGTTATCATTAAAGACTTCTGACTAAAAAAATATAAAATATATGTAATTGTGCATTACTTAGATCTCAGAAGAGCATCCATTAGCAATCATTTTTTTACCGCAGTTACAATTACTCAGAAATTCCAGTACTGCTATAAAAATAATCGTTTCTCGGGGGACGATCCAAGATGGCCGTTTAGGAACAGCTCAGGATTGCAGCTCCCAGTGAAAGCTCAGAGGGTGAGTGGACGCCGCGTTTTTATTGCCCACAGACTAGGAAATTCCCGGGCAGAGGAGCTCCACGGTCGCCAGTGCGGCTGTTTCAGCCAGCGCGGCTGTGCCGGCCAGCGCCGCTGCTTTGCCCCGCGCGGCTGCTTTGTCGGCGCCCCGGAGCCGCGGTTCTCCGTACAAAATACACCAGTCCAGGGGCCCTTTAGGCTGGTGATTGGAGCCACGGGAAGTCGCCCATACGCTGGTTCAAAAAGGGGACTGAGCAGAGAACCAGGACAGTAGATTCCAGGGCAAAAAAAAGAAAAAAAAGCGCCACAAACCTCAGTGCTGCTGTTTAAGCCAGCGCAGTGAGTGGCCACAGGGGAAAACAAACAGACCCCGGCGCCTCTTCAACAGGCGACTGGAACACCAACTTAAAAAAGGCTCTGAGGCAGGGAGCCAGGCGATCAGGCTCGGCTGGTCCCACCCCCACAAAAGAACAGCAACCAGAAACTCTGGATTGAGAGTTTCACAGCAAGCGCAGCTGAACCCGGGACAGTCCAGCTCTGTGGGGGAGGGGCGTCCGCCATTACCGAGGCAGCCTGCCGTTGCCAAGGCAACCCGCCACAGCAGAGACTCCACCCCAACAGAGGCGGGCCACCATCGCCAAAGCAGTTCTAACTACACCCATATAAACAGGACTGCAGGGAAGTTCACTCGTCAGCGGGGCGCAGCCCACAGCAGCTCAGCAAAGCTGCTATAGGCCGACAGTGACTAGGCTGCCTCCTTGCTGGGCTGGGCAGGTCTGAAGGAAAAAAAAAAAAAAAGAAGGCGGCAGCATAACGGAAACTCATAAATAAAGCCCTAAATCCCTGGGACAGAGCACCTGGGAACAAAAAGCAGTTTATGAGTTCCGCTGCAGCAGACCTAAAAGTACCTGCCTAGCAGCTCTGAATGAACAACAACAGAGCTTGCAGCTCACCATTTGAGCTCCTATAGAGACCGTCTCTTCAAGCAGCTCCCTGACCCCTATATATCCAAAAAGACGCCTCATAAAAGAGAGATCAGATTGACACTAGGCGAGTATCCTTCTGGGACAAAGATAGCAGAAAAAGAAACGGTAACAACCCTTGCTGTTCAGCAGCTGCTGCAGGTGAACCCCAGGCAAGCAGGGCCTGGAGTGAACCTCAGCAGACCTACAGCAGAGGGGCCAGACTGTCAGAAGGAAAACCAAGAAACAGAAATAACCTCATCATCAACAAACAGAACGTCAATCTGAAAGATTTGAGACCCAATCTGAAAGCTAGCAACTACAAAGTCGACAGGTGGATAAATCCTTAAAGATGGGAAGAAACCAGCACAAAAAGGATGAAAACACCCGAAACCAGAACACCTCTCCTCCTAAAAGGGATCACAACTCCTCACCAGCAAGGGAACAAGGTTGGATGGAGAACGAGTGTGATGAAATGACAGAATCAGAATTCAGAAGGTGGGTAGTAAGAAACTTCTGTGAACTTAAAGAACATGTTCTAACCAAATGCAAAGAAACTAAGAACCTTGAAAAAAGATTTGACGAAATGCTAATGAGAATGGACAAAATAGAAAGGAATATAAGTGAGTTGATGGAGCTGAAAAACGCAACACGAGAACTTCGTGAAGCATGCACAAGTATCAACAGCCGAATGGACCAAGCAGAAGAAAGGATATCAGAGGTCGAAGATCAACTCAATGAAATAAAACGGGAAGGCAAGACAGGAGAAAAAAGGGTAAAAAGGAATGAAGAAAATCTCCAAGAAATGTGGGACTATGTGAAAAGACCTAATCTACGTTTGATAGGCGTACCCGAATGCGACGAAGAGAATGAATCCAAGCTGGAAAATACTCTTCAGGATATTATCCAGGAAAACTTCCCCAACCTAGCAAGGCAGGCAAATATTCAAGTCCAGGAAATACAGAGAACACCACAAAGATATTCGTCAAGAAGAGCAACCCCAAGGCACATAATCGTCAGATTCACCAGGGTCGAAATGAAGGAGAAAATACTAAGGGCAGCCAGAGAGAAACGTCGGGTTACCCATAAAGGGAAGCCCATCAGACTCACAGCAGATCTCTCAGCAGAAACCCTACAAGCCAGAAGAGAATGGGGGCCAATATTCAACATCCTTAAAGAAAAGATCTTTCAACCCAGAATCTCCTATCCAGCCAAACTAAGCTTCATAAGTGAAGGAAAAATAAAATCCTTTGGGAACATGCAAGTACTCAGAGATTTCGTCACCACCAGGCCAGCTCTACAAGAGCTCCTGAAAGAGGCTCTACACATATAAAGGAACAACAAGTACCAGCTCAACTAAAGGGCAAAACAGCCAGCTAACACCAAAATGGCAGTATCAAATTCACACATAACAATATTAACCCTAAATGTAAATGGACTAAATGCCACAATCAAAAGACACAGACTGGCAAATTGGATAAAAAGCCAAAACCCATCGGTGTGCTCTATCCAGGAAACCCATCTCACATGCAAGGATCCACAAAGGCTCAAAATAAAGGGATGGAGGAAGATTTACCAAGCAAATGGAGAGCAAAAAAAAGCAGGAGTTGCAATTCTCATCTCTGATAAATTAGGCTTTACAGCAGCAAAGATCATAAGAGACAAAGAGGGACATTACATAATGGTTAAAGGATCAATGCAACAAGAAGAGCTAACGATCCTAAATATATATGCACCCAATACAGGAGCACCCAGATACATAAGGCAAGTTTTTAATGACTTACAAAGAGACATAGACTCCCACACAATAATAGTGGGAGACTTTAACACCCCATTGTCAACATTAGACAGATCAACCAGACAGAAAATTAACAAGGATATGCAGGACTTGAACTCAGACCTGGACCAAGCAAACCTAATAGACATTTACAGAACTCTCCACCCCAAAGCCACAGAATATACATTCTTCTCAGCACCACATCACACCTACTCTAAAATTGACCACATAATTGGGAGTAAATCACTCCTCAGCAAATGCAAAAGAATGGAAATCGTAACAAACAGTCTCTCAGACCACAGTGCAATCAAGTTAGAACTCAGAATTCAAAAACTAACTCAGAACCGCACAGCTTCATGGAAACTGAACAACTTGCTCTTGAATGTTGACTGGATAAACAATGAAATGAAGACAGAAATAAACATGTTCGTCGAAACCACCGAGAATGAAGACACAACATACCAGAATCTCTGGGACACATTTAAAGCAGTCTCTAGAGGAAAATATATAGCAATAAGTGCCCACATGAGAAGCAAGGAGAGATCAAAAATTGACACCCTATCGTCAAAACTGAAAGTGTTAGAGGAGCAAGATCAAAAAAACTCAAAGTCTAGCAGAAGACAAGAAATAGCTAAGATCAGAGCAGAACTGAAGGAGATAGAGACACAAAAAACCCTTCAAAAAATCAATAAATCCAGGAGCTGGTTTTTTGAAAAGATCAACAAAATAGACAGACCACTAGCCAGATTAATAAAAAAGAAAAGAGAGAATAACCAAATTGATGCAATAAAAAACGATAAAGGGGCTATCACCACAGATTCCACAGAAATTCAAACCATCATCAGAGATTATTACAAACAACTCTATGCACACAAACTAATAAACCTGGAAGAAATGGATAAATTCCTGGACACTTGCCTCCTGCCCAGCCTAAACCAGGAAGAAGCCGAAACCCTGAACAGACCCATAACAAGGTCTGAAGTTGAGGCAGCAATTAAGAGCTTACTACCCAAAAAAAGCCCAGGTCCAGATGGGTTCACAGCTGAATTCTACCAGACATACAAAGAGGAGCTGGTACCATTTCTTCTGAAACTATTCCAAACAATACAAAAAGAGGGAATTCTTCCCAAATCATTTTATGACACCAACATCATCCTGATTCCAAAACCCGGCAGAGACTCAACAAGAAAAGAAAGCTTCAGGCCAATATCCATGATGAACATAGATGCAAAAATCTTCAATAAAATACTGACAAGCCGATTGCAACAGCACATCAAAAAGCTTATCCACCATGACCAAGTAGGCTTCATCCCGGGGATGCAAGGTTGGTTCAACATACGCAAGTCTATAAACGTAATTCACCACATAAACAGAACCAAAGACAAAAACCACATGATTATCTCAATTGATGCAGAGAAGGCCTTTGACAAAATTCAACAGCCCTTTATGCTAAAAACACTCAATAAGCTAGGTATCAATGGAACGTATCTCAAAATAATAAAAGCTATTTATGACAAACCAACAGCCAATATCATACTGAATGGGCAAAAAGTGGAAGCATTCCCCTTGAAATGTGGCACCAGACAAGGATGCCCGCTCTCACCACTGCTATTCAATATAGTATTAGAAGTTCTAGCCAGAGCAATCAGGCAAGAAAAAGAAATAAAGGGCATTCAAATAGGAAAGGAGGAAGTCAAATTGTCTTTATTTGCAGATGACATGATTGTATATCTAGAAGACCCCATTGTCTCAGCCCCAAACCTCCTGAAACTGATAAGCAACTTCAGCAAAGTCTCAGGATACAAAAGCAATGTGCAAAAATCACATGCATTCCTATACCCCAATAACAGACTTAAAGAGAGCCAAATCAAGAACAAACTTCCATTCACAATTGCCACAAAGAGAATAAAATACCTAGGAATACAACTAACAAGGAATGTAAAGGACCTCTTCAAGGAGAACTACAAGCCACTGCTCAAGGAAATAAGAGAGGACACAAACAGATGGAGAAACATTCCATGTTCATGGTTAGGAAGAATCAATGTCGTGAAAATGGCCATACTGCCCAAAGTAATTTACAGATTCAATGCTATCCCCATCAAGCTACCAATGACCTTCTTCGCAGAACTGGAAAAAACCACCTTAAATTTCATATGGAACCAAAAGAGAGCCCGCATAGCCAAGTCAATTCTAAGCAAAAACAACAAAGCGGGGGGCATCACACTACCAGACTTCAAACTATACTACAAGGCTACAGTAATCAAAACAGCATGGTACTGGTACCAAAACAGAGATATAGACCAATGGAACAGAACAGAGGTCTCGGAGGCAACGCAACATATCTACAAACATCTGATCTTTGACAAACCAGACAAAAACAAGCAATGGGGAAAGGATTCCCTGTTCAATAAATGGTGTTGGGAAAGCTGGCTAGCCATGTGCAGAAAGCAGAAACTGGACCCCTTCCTGACACCTTATACTAAAATTAACTCCAGTTGGATTAAAGACTTAAACATAAGACCTAACACCATAAAAACCCTAGAAGAAAATCTAGGCAAAACCATTCAGGACGTAGGTGTAGGCAAGGACTTCATGACCAAAACACCAAAAGCATTGACA
>NW_022436982.1:9117535-9275414 GCF_009761245.1 Sapajus apella
TGTCAATGCTTTTGGTGTTTTGGTCATGAAGTCCTTGCCTACACCTATGTCCTGAATGGTTTTGCCTAGATTTTCTACTAGGGTTTCTATGGTGTTAGGCCTTATGTTTAAGTCTTTAATCCATCTGGAGTTAATTTTAGTGTAAGGTGTCAGGAAGGGGTCCAGTTTCTGTGTTCTTCACATGGCTACCCAGTTTTCCCAACACCATTTATTAAACATGGACTCCTTTCCCCATTGCTTGTTTTTGTCTGGTTTGTCAAAGATCAGATGGCTGTAGCTATGTTGTGTTGCCTCTGAGACCTCTGTTCTGTTCCATTGGTCTATATCTCTGTTTCGGTACCAGTACCATGCTGTTTTGATTACTGTAGCCTTGTAGTATAGTTTGAAGTCCGGTAGTGTGATGCCTCCCACTTTGTTCTTTTTGCTTAGAATTGACTTTGCTATGTGGGCTCTCTTTTGGTTCCATATGAAGTTTAAGGTGGTTTTTTCCAGTTCTGTGAAGAAGGTCATTGGTAGCTTGATGGGGATAGCGTTGAATCTGTAAATTACTTTGGGCAGTATGGCCATTTTCACGATACTGATTCTTCCTACCATGAACATGGAATGTTTCTCCATCTGTTTGTGTCCTCTCTTATTTCCTTGAGCAGTGGCTTGTAGTTCTCCTTGAAGAGGTTCTTTACGTTCCTTGTTAGTTGTATTCCTAGGTATTTTATTCTCTTTGTGGCAATTGTGAATGGAAGTTTGTTTTTGATTTGGCTCTCTTTAAGTCTGTTATTGGTGTATAGGAATGCATGTGATTTTTGCACATTGCTTTTGTATCCTGAGACTTTGCTGAAGTTGCTTATCAGTTTCAGGAGATTTTGGGCTGAGACAATGGGGTCTTGTAGATATACAATCATGTCATCTGCAAATAGAGACAATTTGACTTCCTCCTTTCCTATTTGAATACCTTTTATTTCTTTTTCTTGCCTGATTGCTCTGGCTAGAACTTCCAGTACTATATTGAATAGGAGTGGTGAGAGAGGGCATCCTTGTCTAGTGCCGGATTTCAAGGGGAATGCTTCCAGTTTTTGCCGATTCAGTACGATATTGGCTGTTGGTTTGTCGTAAATAGCTTTTATTATTTTGAGATATGTTCCGTCATTACCTAGCTTAGTGTGTGTGTGTGTGTGTGTGTGTGTGTGTGTGTACATACATACGTAAATAATGGGCATGAAGGATATTCCAGATAATATTAGCAAAAGATGAAAACAATTACCCGAGCCTAGGGGACCATCTCAATGACATCTTTCTTACCCAGATGACCGCTGAAACAAGTCATAATTAAATAAACAGGAGATTAGCAGAGACGAATAGAAAATCTGAATACCAGAAAGAAAAGTGAGTGTTTTAAGGGAGAGAGGGGAACACAATGACCTGATTTTGAGAACATTATACGTTTCATTAGCTAAGAGAAATATATATTAGGTGTGCTGTATATGCACTGTAAATTTTTCTAGTGACAGAACTATACATTACTGCTGTATCCAAAAAGCATTGAACATTCTGAAGGGGAAGTAAGTTTAGTTCTACATCTCAGCACAATGCCATTAAAAGTAAAAAGCACCCTTAATATTTGTTAATTTAAAGAAAGAATCAGGATATTTAAAAAGCTGCTCAATCTTTCTATGCCATAGTTTTCCCAAATTAATAGAAGAAAATTAATAATAACACCTAAGACTATTCTTGAGAATAAATAGGATAGGGGACATAGAAATTAGCAAAAATCTAGTTTTTATGATAGCCAATATAGTTACTATATTTTTTAATATAATACGTTTCACTTTAGACAAGGTGATACTAAACACACATACTGTATTATATGCACTAGAGCTAATTTTATTACTAAGGCCTTAAATGAAATATGAGGCATGTGGATTTATAAGATCTACCTAATTAGAGGAGTTGTATGCTTGGTTTCCTACAGAAGTCATACTCACTCAAACTTGTTTTCATTTTACTGAAAATAACTGTTTCTGTGTCAGGGCATTTTAAGCATTAAATTCCATTGTCACTTGACATCAGTGAAACCAAACTTTGTATCTACTTATTTTTCTTAATCTTCTTGCAATTTCAATGGGGTGGATAAAAATAAGAAATCCTTAATCACTAGATATTTTTCATATCAGATGAAAAAATAATTTTGCAGTAATATGATGATATGCCACATTTTGTCAAAGTTCTATATAATGTATAAGTTTGAAACGCATTCTAGAAACAAGCATCACTGCAATTATTATTTTCGATAATATGAAATTTGCAATTCTGTATAGTCTTATTCAGGAAACAGATCTGGTAATATCATGTAATATATTTGATTTCATTCTGGTGAGATGTATTGGTGATGGGAATGGAGAAAAAACAAAAGCAAATTCCATTAAGTCTGCATCTTTCAAGCTGAGTATTTACAAGAGTCTACTAATTGAATATTTTCTGTTCCCCAAAGAGTTTTGAAATGTTATTATATGTAGGGGTTAAATATGCTACAAATATTAAGAAACATATTTTCCCTGTATCAATTGGACCATATTCTCAAGTACATTAACAAGTAAATGTGTTGGAACGTGCGTGTGCACATGCAGGCACACATGTTATGCATTTAGGGAGAAAAGGAGGGAAGTATTAAGTATATTATTTTCCAAATATAAAATATTTGGTTACATGGGAGTGGCATATGCCAAAATAAAATCTCATAGTTTTTCCTATTTTCACCATTAGTATCTGATTAACTTGCAAGCATCAATAAGCTAGTTGATAAGCACCAGGAAAGGAGACCATTTTTATCAGCATGGTAAAAACCACACAAAAAGTCATGCTTAAACATCAGCCATCTCAAAACTGTTATAATGTTTTTCTGCATTTCCCCCATGTATTTCTATTTTCAAAATTATGTAACAGTTTTAAATCACAAAGACACTCTTAAAAATAAATGCCATTAAACTCCAGTGGATAACTATAGTTACAATTTCATATATCAGCTTTGACCTAAAGTGACAGGTATTGCTATTTTCTCTAAGAGCAGCTCAGCCATAATGAAGCTTGGCAGGTCTAATTTTTGGTTACTTCAAACTATAACATTGTATAACAGCAGTAATAATATAATGATCTGATCCACCTACGTTTCCTTTTACTCACTAGGATTAAACTGTGCAAGGCTTGATGCTGCCTATTAATAGATGATTATTGTTATTTATAAAGTAAATTTGAACTTCAAAGTCCAGAAATATTGAGGGTGGGGTAAGGAATAGAAATTCAGACTTTAGCAGTTCTCTGCCTGGACAACAATCAAGAAACAGGAGACAGGAAAAGGCAAATGACAGCTCATGTATTGATATTGGGAAAACCATGTTCTAGATTAAGCATAACACAAGCTAAATTCAATTAGATGCAATCTTGGGGTTTCACTAACATTTTAGTCCTTTGTTCCCGTAAGTGAAGTATGTTGATGATTCCTTTCTGGAGCTATGATTCATGCAGAGCATGAGGAGATAAGTGAAGTGATATTTCAGGAATACTTTGATGATTAATTGTCAACAGTGGAAATCTGGTTTGAAAGTCTGGGTTGACTTACGATTTGAACTACACAAAGTAAAAGCTGTAGAGAAAACCCATAGCAACTTATGCCCCGTGGCTACAGAAACTCTGAATTATCATATTTTATGAAATTTAAAAATTATTCTTCCTTCAAAGTTTTTTTTTTAAAAAACATAGTAATATTTTAGTCATGGGGCATTGCTATTCGTGAGGAGTCAAAATGGAAAGAAAAAAATGTAAAAGGTAACTTTTATATATGACTCTATTATGGTAATATTCCTCAGGACCAATGAGCTCTACTTTTTAAAATAAAGAAAAATGAATTCTATAAGCTTACAGAAAAAAATTAAACTTATAAAACATAAATCTATAGAAAAAGATAATGCCTACAAGACTGATTTTCCAAAGAAAATATTTTCAGTTAATTTTGGTGGAAATTTTATGAATTTTGCAATCAAAAAACACATTATTTATTTATTTAATTATTTAGACAGGGTCTCACTCTGTTGCTCAGGCTAGAATGCAGTGATGAAATCTCTGTTCACTGCAGCCTGGAGCCCCTGGGCTCAAGTGATTCTCCTACGTCAACCATCCAAGTAGCTGGGAGTACATGTGCACACCACCATACCCAGATAATTTTTGTTTTTCTTTCTTTGTAGAAATGGGTTTTGTCATGTTGCCTAGGCTAGTCTCTAACTCCTGGGCACAAGTAATCCACCCTCCTCAGCCTCCTAAAGTGCTAAGATTTGCAGGTGAGCCACTACTGACAGTCACAAATCCTTTCTCAGTAGAAACTTTTGTACAGTGAGGAGTACTCAATAAGCTAATGATCAGCAGTATAAGTAACTTAGTTAATTGGCTGAGGGGTTGAGATCCAGTTCAACTTATTTATGTTCTATGACAATAGCATAAACTCCTATCCTTACCCATCATTTTGAATAAATTTGAAAACTATGTTTAACTGTTCAGTCTACCTCAACTATTTTGGTGCAAGTCATCCCTCTCCCACCTACTGAAACAGTGGTTTTAAGATGTAAAACTAATAGTAACCTCATCATTACCTTACTTAGAAGAGCCCAAAGAGTCCTCATTGTCCTAAACATCAAGCCAAACTCCTTCACAGGTTAACAATACCTTAGTATACTCCTCAAAAAACAAACAAACAAACAAAAAAACAACTATCCAAAACTTAGAAATAAAACAAAAAGTCATTTCCTCCCCTTTCAATGACATAATAAACCATAGTAAACAAGCCTACCAAAATAGTTATCTATGAAACAGGATATGAAATTTGTTTGACTTACTATTCCCTGTTAATACTGTAATTGAAGATCCAGATTCTGGAAAGAGACAGCAACTATTGGAAAATTTCTAATTTGCCAGTATTTTTTGTCCATAAAGATACAAATTATGTCTGGTAAAAATATTATTCCTCTATTGCCAACACAAGGCATTAAACAGTTTTATATTTAACTTTCCACTCTTATACTATTCTGCTACGCAGATGATGAACAGATTTGATTGATAGATAGAGATACGTATTCAATTATTTGAAAATTTGATTTGACACCCTCTTTCTATCTTCTTAAACATATGACACACAGAAATACTCATATTTTCCTACATGTGAGCTTTTCTTCAAAGTTCTTCCATGAGTCTCTGTGCATCTTGTACCAATTGCTTAGAATATTTATCTCCCATCCAGTTCTGATCAACTTATTTTTATTTCTAAATATATAGCTCACTTCTATCTACAAAACAGTAGTAAATGTATTAAAAAGCTTATTAAGATAAAGATTTGAGCCTTGTCACATTCACAAAGCCTCTTCAAAGACCTTGGGAGAGACCCTAGAAATATATTCTCATAGTCATGTGTGTATATGTGTGTGTGTGTGTATATATATATATATATATATACACACACACACACACACACATACTCATGTGTGTGTGCATGTGTGTATACATAAATTTATATTTCAGATTTATAAATCTGAAAAGGTAAGATATTTTAACCAGCACCAATCAACACTATTTTAATATAATCAAATATGCCTTCATTTTTTTTTTTTTCTTTTCTTTTCTTGAGACAGGCTCTCATTCCGCTGCCCAGGCTGGATTGCACTGGTGTAATCACAGCTCACTGCAGCCTCAAATTCCCCTTGAAAATAAATGCCATTCAATTCCAGTTAATAACTATAGATATAATTTCAATGCTCCCATCTCAGACTCCTGAGTAGCTGGACTGCAGTTGCATATTTGGCTAATTTCTTTAAAAAAAAATTTGTAGAGACAGGGTCTTCCCATGTTGCACAGGCTGCTCTGGAACTCCTGGACTCCAGTTATCCTCTCACCTTGGCCTCCCAAAGTCCTTGGATTACAGGCATGAGCCACTATGCCCAGCCCACACTTCCTTGTTTTTTGGCCATTCTGAAAATGGCACTTTTAGGAATTAAATAAGAAAAATACAAATAATTATAAATATTTAATTTTATTTAGAGAGAGATTTTTTTTTATTTGATGTGCAGTCCCATCCATGCATAATGATATTATTGCTAGCCACCCTGATGACAGAATGATGTCCAAGACTATTTCTACTTACTCACTGGTCTGACTCATCCAACAATACAAAAAAAATGTAGCATGGCCAGGGCTGGTAAGAACATATTTCAGTGTCCAGCAACTGGTTGGAAAATATGAATGGCTAGCAAAGATAGGGTTTGAAAATAGGAAGGTAGATATTATCCTTGGAAAAATTTTCAGGGATCCAATGTGTAAAACAGTGAGAGAAACATTTGGACTTCATTTACTAATTCAAAAATAGAGGTTCTCAATCTGTTGATAATTAAAATTATATAATCATAAGTATACTATATTTTTATTCCTTCAGAAACAGGAATTGCACAAAATAAAATTATCCAGATTTATATGATTTAAGTATGTCAACTTGCAACAGTATAAAAAATAACAAGCACATCTATGTTTAAAATTGCATCTGTTAGCCTGTCCACAACATGTGCCTCCTCATTAAGCATTAACATTGATAAAAATAACAAAAACTCATAATACTTCAGTACAATTATGATATAAAAACCACACACCGGCTAAAAGTTCTGAAACGTAAGAGTGTGTAGGTTAGTTATTATGCAAAAAAATGCAGAATCCCTGAAATGTTCCTGCTGTTAAATGAAAGAAACTCTGCATTGTTTTCTCCAGCTGACAGCAGTACCAAAAACTTAGGTAGCATTAACAATGAGTTTTGAAATTAAAAGCAAATTTTTACACTGTTAATAAAAACAATAATGATACCGAGAAAACTAGTAACAAGACAGACAAAATTCAGGGGATGCCAAAAACATAAACATTGATCAGTCATTAAGGAATTTTAATTCATTTTACAGAAAACACAACAGAGCTCAAAACTAAGATTAAAGTAAAGCTAGATGGGGAGAGATGAGGATAGTCAAAAAGAGAAGAGTCTTTTTCACTCTGGTTCAAAAAACAATATAAACTAGGAAGGAAATTTTGGACTAAAATGTTTACAAGATTCTCATCTTTAGCTGTGTGTATATCAATCTATATCTACCTAACTTTCCATGCATAAAGAAAATGCAAAAAAAAATGAGTATTTTGGCAGAAATTGTATCCAAAGAAATAATATATTGGCTTTTGTTTGCCATTTGTCACAGACCCTTCTCTACCAGGTGATTGAGGGAGGCTATGAGTTACAATTTATAGCCCTCTTTTTGTAGGAAAATGTGAGCACTTGGACAAATAACTTGGCACCACAAGATTCAAAAAGTTTTGATGCAGATTAAGGTGTATAAGGTGAACATCGCAGAATAAGCAGAAAGAAGAGATGAAGATTAGAGACAAAGTTATCAGAATATAACTTTGCTTTCATATATTAAATTAAAATTTATCCTATTATTTCATTATTTTTACACATTTTATGGCTACAATACTCAAGTGATGTCATACATTTTCTGTAAAAATATTTAAAATAAGTGACAAGAATTTTACAACTCAGAAATTTACTAGTTTCCTAGTTCCATAGCCGATCACTATTTCTAATTCTATATTCACCTTTCTCAAGGATGAAACTGTGTATTCCTGGTTACTAAATTCCAGTCTAATTAACACTACCTTCTGTTCTTTGGGTTACTTTTCTTCTTGGAGGAATTCCGGCATATCTGTGAAACTGTCTTTGAGATTCATTTAAAGGGCTATTCACATCTTGGCTTATAGCTGCTCTCCATTCTATTTTGACGTTAAACCTTTGACTCACCACAACAGGCATAAACTATTTTCAGGGCATTGATACATTATAAACCCCCAGGCAATGAACCACAGTCACAGGAAAAATCATGACAGTTTTCTTTTTTAGGGTGCCAGATTACTGCTCAAGGTCTTACACTCCTACTCAAAGGGATAACATGCTGAGCATTTTACTTAAAATCTATAGCGGGCACTTACACCAGGTTTATATCTTATCACCTAAACGGAGATTGCACGCCGTTAAAGTCTTCCTGGCTACAGCTGCATCTAGCGCTCCACACTGTTTTCTCCTTGTAAGGCCCCCCAAACCATTCTGCTCTTCTTCAAACTCTTGCCAATTGCCTTGATAATTAGAGTCATTTAGTAATATGCTACTGAAAAGAAATATTCAATAGGAACTTTCAACTCTTCAACTGAGGAAAATATTTTGGTTGACCTTTTGAAACACCTGGGTGCAAACTGAACATTTTGTCAGTTTTAAAATACATTCTTTCCTCAGCAAAAGCTCTGCCGATATTCTTAGTATTTTGTCATCAGATATCAATGAAACATCTACTTTGCACAAAACACAAGAGTTGTCTGGCTATGTTTTCCAAACTATGTATCAGAATACAGGGTCTGAGAAGTTGCATATGTTACTTCATATTAATGATGTAACAGAATAATAAAAGCAGTGAAACACTGCTAATGAAAATTTAATCTGTATTATCTGAGAAAAAAAGTTTCATGCATTAAATGCCTTAAGAGTGATTCTATTTTTTGACACAGTAATATATAAATATATATTAGTAAAATAATCACAAGTATAGATGAAATTTGTTAGCTTTTGTGAATTTCAGCATTTTTAATACAATTGAAAATAGAATATTCTTCAGCACCCAATATGGAGAATGGTTAAACACCCTAAAATGATTAAATGCAATTGTATACAATCATTATTTAATGATAGTATATATTTAATATTATATAAATGAAACCAGAGTTTTTAAAACTACACATATATAGAAATATCAAATAAAAGAAAAATGTATGCTCAGAATTTTGTCAAGGAAACAGAAGGCACTCTATGGGTTACAGGTCTGAAAGATTTCACTTTAGGGTTTAGCTTCCCACAAGGAGCTGTTGTAATTCTCAATCTTAGAGAAACTCTAACCAATTATCTCAGTCAATAGCAGCCAAGTGGGTAGTTCTTCAATGCCCACTGGGAAAGCCATTTTTAATCTCCTGTGTGCTCCTGAGTCTCTCTGCTATTTTCTCCAACGAATAATGACCTCTCATTTTCTTCTGCTGATAAAAGCTCGTCAGTCCCTCTTGCTTATAAAACTCTAACCTGGATTCACAAAGAGAAAGGAATTTGGGGAAATGTCTTCTTGGCGTCTCTGAGGAGAGTTAAGAAAGGGACAGAGGAACTGCTCAATTCATAGGTAACAATCCTGCACAGACGTATAACATGAAGTTTACAGAATTTCTACCTGATGAAATTGGTGGAGGTGGCCGGGCATGGAGGATCATTGTCAGAGCTCAGGAGTTTGAGACCAACCTGGGCAACATGACAAAACCCCATCTCTATTAAAAAAAAAAAAAATAGCTGGGCGTAGTGGTGAGCCGAGCCTCTGAAGTCTCAGCTACTTGGAAGGCTGCACTTGAGCCAGAGAGTTTGAGGCTACAGTGAGCAGAGACTGTGCCACTGCACTCCAGCCTAGGTGACAGAAGGACACCCTGTCTCCCAAAAAAAAAAAAAAAAAAAAAAGTAGTAAGGAGGCTGTTACAGTTTTCTCAATATTTCTCTTTCTATGGTTTCCACAGATAGAGTTTGTTTATTTAGAATCAGAAAAAAAAAATGTGTTAAGTTTTAAACCAAGTATGGACAATGGAACTCAATATTTGAAATTAGAGCTTTTGAGGAAAACCCTGAATTATTTTCCAGTTAAAGCACGTCAGCATCTCAAAAGTTTACTGAGTACTTCTTGAGAAATCTCATCCATCCCTGCCCCAAAACCAAGCCACACTATATATTCAGTTATGAATGTCCTTCCTCTGTTCAAATATTAGAAAATGTTTTCTACTGACCTACAGAAATAAAGTCTCTCCTACAGATTACAGCTCTGAGAAGTAAGCTTAGACACCTGGCTTTCATTTCATGTCCCCATTTTGAAAATTTACAGTCACAACTGCCACAGTCAGAATCCTAGAGGAAGTCAGATAGTTTTCCAGACAGAACTATGTCTCCATGTCAAGACTTGGGTTTGGGATTATAATCCCTGGAGAAATTCTGCTAAATTCTTTAACAGCTGGTCACCTGGGCAGGGTTGTCTAGGAGCTTACCATCTCTGAATTCTTAACTAAAAGTTACTTCTGCTGTGAGATTGACTTTGGGCAGCAGTGGCTGGAACAGGGATGATTGCAACTCTAGCTACTTCCATGGAAAGAAACAAGAAAATTAAAGGAATTTCGATGTCATGGGTGAAAGTAAAATTCAGTAAGTATTCACATGAAATTACATATGAATAATTACGCAGCTTTACACATTGTAAAGTGCTAAGGCATTAGGTAAGTGCTGAGCCTCTGGGCTTCAAGATTTTATAAGAATCTAGCTGGGGGCACTTAGAGGAGTCATTTAGCTATTTGCAGGCTCCGATTATTCATCTGTAATGTAAAGGTGTTTGATTACATGTTTTCAAAATTCTCTTCCAGCTCTGGCAGCCTATGTTTCTGTGAATCCATCACAGCCAGGACCTGGATGAGATGCCAAACTTGGAAATGCAGTTCCCTCACCACGCATCTTACTCTCCTCTTTCTGCTCTGTTGCCCTTAGGCGATATCCCAAAGCACCCTCTCTACTTGGGATTTTTCCAACCATCTTCTCTTAGTCAGAGTTCATCAGCTCAGTGTCTCTTCCATATCTAATATAATACATAATATGTCCTGCTGTGATGGTGAGAGCTAATGAGGTAAAAGCCTGCCAGATGGCATATTTGCATTTTAACAGGGGCCTTCTGGAAACAATGCCTTAGTACAAAGGAGTGCTATAATTGGTGAAAATGTTATCAGACAAGGTAGTCCTTTGATGGAGAAAGACCATATATAATGAAAGATAAGTCAATCAGACTTACCTATTTTGAGCACACAATACAATGGCAGAGGTAAGAATTTTTAAATTGTTAAGGCATTTGACTTATACCTGAAAATATTTTCTTTCTTTTGGTGGCAAATTTTCATGTTTTTAATGAAGCTAGTAGACACAGAGAACTAAGCGAATGTCACACTCTAATGAAATGGTAGGTAACCAAGATGCTAAACCACTGCTAAAATAAAGGACAGCCAGTGGACATTTCACCTTGTATAAAATGGCTTTCAATACACATGATGTTTCATTTTGATTCGCAGATTAAGGTTTATATGTAATCTGAAACGTCACTTAAAGCTTTATGTAAAATTAACATAAGTACAAAGGAAATTGATTTGGAATTCTGAGAGCATACAGTTAATTATATATTAAAATTAATTTTGCATGTACATAAAGGCAATTTATTTAGTGGAAGATATCCTAAAGTATTACAACATAAGTTAGCTTACTTCTGAGTTATTTTAGGCAAAACTTCTTAAGATAGGATTCTTAAGGAGACAGGAGTATTGTGAGTCTTAGTAAGAAAAAGATAAGCAGAATAAATTTGAGGCAGAATATGAAGGTTCTAAACAGCATTCTAATCCTCCATCACTGTTGTAATTTGCTCTGTGCAGGTCTTCATTTTCTCATAGAAAGAATTTTTCTTACCCAAGTCAGGGCACTTTGTATTTATTACGTATATGAACCATTTATCCCTCCTGATATAGAAGAACACTATCTTTATGGATCATTATGGAATGGGAAAGTCCATTCTGCTTACAGAGATCATCTCAGTTAAGTATAAGGACTGAGAGGGTCTTGGGAGAGCATTTCTGACTCAGAGTCTCAACTGCCTGACCAGAAAATATACTAACTTAAGGATAATGATACTTCAGTTCTAAGCCCTAATAAGATGGGTGAGGAGAATAGGTCATGTTGACCTCCCTGGCTTAAAATACATATCTTCAACCTTGCAAATTGCTTATTCCTTGTTACAATTTTTATGTCACTTATTGACTATGCTTCTAAAAACACTGAATAGTTTTCAGCAAAATTTAAAAAATGGGTATGAGGCTTCCATCAAACTCACAGACAGGGAATCTTTTCACATAGTATTTGTAAGCCTTTCTTAATATGTAAATTCCATTTATTCATATATCTATTCATTTAATAAAATCATATTAATGTTCTAATTTATTTTACAACGTCTTGCAAATGTTCTAAGCATGAGTCTTTATCTTTCTAGCAATTTGTTTCAAAATGTCTCCTCATTCCTTTTCAAAAAATCATTTATTTTTTAATTAAGAAAAGTATGAAAGGATAAAAATTATATTTTAGTTTTAAAATAATAGTAACAACAATAATAGTATATAAAAGTGTGAGTCTTAAACATTCTTAAAGTTAACTGGCTCAGTGGCTTTTCTACTCTTGCATTGCTCAACATCATTAAAGAAGTGAAGAACTACTTTCAGAAGCACCATATGTATTTTATCACTTTTCCTTAGGTGGTTGCTAGTCTTTGCTTTGACATATAATGGGGATGATTCTCCTATTTCAAAGACAAACAGTATATTGTCCGTTAGGCAGGATATACTATTTTCTCTTCCCTCCCTCCCTCCTTCCTTTCCTTTCCTTTTTCCTTTCCTTTTTTCCTTTTTGTTTTTTTAAATGAGATAGTGTCTTACTCTGTATTTTGAGGTTGGAGTGTGGTGGTGCCTTCATAGCTCATTGAAGCCTTGGCCTCCTGGGCTCAAGGAATCCTCTTGCCTCAGCCTTCCAAGTAGTTGGGATTATAGGCACACACCACCAAGCCCAGCTAATTTTTGTATTTTTTGTTGAGACAGGGTTTTGCCATGTTTCCTAAGCTGGTATTGAACCCGTAAGCTCAAGCAATCCTCCCACCTTGGCATCCCAAAGTTCTGGGATTCCAGACATGAGCCACAATTCCAAGCCATATTATTTTGTTTCTTAAGGAAAGTATCAACTAACAGATTTTAAATTTCCTTGAAAAGGAGAGGTTTGACTTGACTAAGGAGCCCAGAGGTCTTTTGATGAGCCCAATTGCTCATCCCAAATATTCTAAATTATTAATCCATCAGATTGAACCAGGTGATCCAAACAAAGGGACAAAATATAAAAAGGAAAGCATGAAAAATTACCATAGACGTAAAAAAGGAAATAACAATTAGTTGATCAGGCATCGGACTGGTTATGAAAAGAGGACCTTTTTGTGTTCATGAAATTGCAAACTCTGAATAATGCCCAGTCCTAGCGTACCTGAGAACATGCTTGCTCTCTCACTGTCTCACTCTCTCTCTTTTTTAAATTTTTTCTCACACTCTGCTAAAGGGTGGCCAAATCAAATATACTGCTATGTAGGGAATCCAGGACAATTTTGTGGCATAAGGCAGGTGATAAATAATGGGTTTAGAACAAATGTTCCTTCCCAGAGCCTGAAGGATCCTCAGAAACCTAAGAAGGAAATCTTTAATCTTTAATATATGCACGATTGAAACAAGTGGCTCAGCCCTACCAGCAATCCTGGGACATGACTATGGCAGTGTGGTGAGATGAGCTCTTGGAAATTTTGGCATTTGGGCTGCTTCTCAAGAAGGTAGATCTGTGTTACAACTCTCATAGCAAAGCTGTCAAAACCAGCACTACTCTTTGACAAAAGTAACAGTGCTGTGTTTCAGTAATAGTGAGATGAAGTGGTGGCAGACACAACAAAGACTTAGGTGAGCTGTAGGTTTCTATGAACAGTGTGGGTTTCAGTAGCAAATGGTACTTGCCCTTTGAATGTAAGGAGGCTCCTAGGCTTGGCATCTTAGGAGACAGAAACGCCGAACTGCTTGGACAGATGGGTGAGGAATAGTTTATTTTGAGGTCAGTAATTTGTAAGCACATACTCTAAAATAAAGCATGTTGGCTTCCCTTGTACATAGTTATTTTGCTAGTTATGAAAATAGAGCTAATAAACCAACACTTGAGCCTTATTAATTCAAAAGGTATTCAGATTTAAGGATAGACTGGTATATCAATCACCATCACCGAGCAATTAAAATGAAATGGATTCAACGAATACTGTCACATCAAATACAATAAACAGTGTTCCTTTTCTAAAACTAATGCTCTTTGAAGAAAACAAAATTTAGCTAAAATATACTTTTGAAGTGCTTTATCAAAACTTCTTTTTAAAATATAGTTTACAATTTCTGTTTCCTAGTTGGTTTTTCTCACTAACTTATATATATTTATTAACTTCACTTATAAAAAAATTCATTTACTGTATTTTCTAGCAGAATGATCAGCTTTCTTATTTGATAGGTCATAAACTAAAATATAATTTTTATCTGTTTCAAAAAAAAATTGTTAGTGATTATCTCACCACAAAAGAGGCACTTCACGTTTGTTTGTCAAAGGATCATTTGTTTGGGTATCTATTTCTTTGATAAAACCTCCAATGAGATAGTATACCAGTTCACAGTATACTTATAATGTTTTCTGTGCTATGTACTGTACAGTAGAAAAAACATATTTAGAATTCCTTAGCAAGTCAAAATAGCAAGTGTTTGATGATACAACACACATTGTATGATCATGATACTTCCTTCCTCTAGACACAAAATATCCCAGTTGCTTTTTGTAGCCAATTAAAAAGGAGCCTTAATTATCTAGGTTTCCTAGAGATATCCCTGACATAATTGAACACATTGATTTCTTTCAAATTAATCACATTTTTTCAAAGCAGAATAACTGCTCTGTGATCACTTTCTTCTTTACCTACTTCACACAAATTAGTAACTAGAGTCATCAACATCAGTTAACTCATCAAGCACATTTTATGAGGATACGCTTTGATAACACAGCATCTTGTTTCACCTGGTATAGGGAATAAACAAAAGAACAAATAAGGCCACTAATAAGAACAAGAAATTTCACTGAAATGTCAGTTGCGCAACTGATGTCATTGAAATTTCTAATTGCATAAAGTTTCACTGATTTTGTTGTATAAGATTCTGTCATGGTTAGCAAAATAAATTCATTTTGACCATCTCTATGTTAAGAATTACTTAAGCAACACAAATACAAATGTCTGTAACATTCTACTACTACAAAAACACTTCTCTTAGACCACAGTAGCAAAGCCCCACCCAGGTATGCCAAAGGGTCGTTTGTGGCCATTTTCTGGCATGTTTGGTGGTTGGAGATGTAGAATAACAGTCTGGTCATAGAGTGGCTTCAATTTTTGATAAAGAAGTTCACAAGTAATGAACACAGCTACAATTTAATTTTAATTCTTTGATATGGTTCACAAACTATTCTGATGCTTTCCAGAAAGATTTCTGAATTTTGATGTGAAAGTATAATATAAGCAGTGCTCTCACAGAAGTTAACTCATTAACTATGTATAATTCAGAAAATATCCCAAAACATGCTGGTACCGATATGCACTGTGACAGAACAACTCAACACGAGCAATTCCCCACTGTGCACAATTTGATAATGTGTTTAACTCATTGACTTACATTTTTAATCAGAAGGTTATACATGAGGGAAATGAGGCATGGGAAGATTAAGCTGTTTAAAAGAATATGATTGGGATTCAGATACAGAAAGTTTTACCTCAGAACCACGACATTACACTGCCTCATAATGCACTGGCAACTTATGTATTGTCAGGCTGAGAATGAGAATTTTATTTTCTCTGAGTCATGTTAACATGGTTTTACTTTTATGTTTGAAGACTTGCTTTTTGTGCATGTCTATAATAACTCATATCCCAGGTGAAAATTTCGAGAACTGCTTTCAGTACACTAAGACCGATTCGCGGATGAGCAGATAAAGTCACTGACTTTGCTGGATTAACATTTTAGCACAGATATAGACATATAAAGAAATTAAAAAAATACAATAAGAATCAGGTGGCATATGTTTCTGAAGGCTTTTTCTATAACAAATAAACCTAGGCTGGCATACATTTCTGCCATTCTTTAAACACTACCTTCCAATAACTATTACTTTATTGTCCATATTGGCTTGTTTTTGTTTTTAATAAGGATAGAATCCTCCATATTGAGCAAGTTGTCCAATGTTCATCTGGAAAATTTCCCAGTTTTTCCAGTCTACATCATGTTACCAGGGCTGTCTTAGGATTTGGTAAAGTAGAGCAATTCCTTCATCTTTAATGCTTTGGAGTGCCTAAGATCACCACTAACAACAGAAGCTGCTACAAAGACTTTCAGTCATTGGAAGATGTTTAGTCAGATCAAGAATACATTGAGCATTGAGATAGAATTATAATTTGCCATTTATCATTATAATAAAAGTTCTTGAAATTCTTCACACTATATTATATGAGAATTAGCCTCAATTAATAATTGTATCTTTACTTTTGTGTCTTAGGACTCAGTTGTTCTATACATATTTGCTTCATATTCTTATGACTTTAAGGAGGTAATAAATTGACTAAAATTCATAAAATTTAATCCGTAAAATTATAACCAAATATTTGTAAACCATATTCATGAATTAAAACAGCATGTATACACGCTCCCATTCTTCATAAAAATAGAATCTTTATTCAGGGTTTGCTGATTTAGTAAAGAATTGCTATCTTCCCACTGCCTCCCTTTTTCTTATCCTCGCCAAGTAAAGAACTGTGACTGAATTGGCAACCAAGAACTGATGATTTAGTGTATATTTTCTGAATTTAGTATGAATTTTATGGCCACATATCTATCTTCCAAATTAAATAAACAAAAACACATTTTCTCTTTCTCATCAACTTTGCATATGTTGAATTTATTGAGCCATATATTGTATCATAAACACTACAGAATAATCAAATGCTTTTGGTTTTACACTCCCTGGCTCATATAAATAAAATATGCTTAAAAGGGAAAAAATAAGTCAAACTATAAAAATAAAGCTTTTCTTAACAGTTGTTCAGTAACAGATTATGAATATAACCACAAATAGTCCATAGATAGTCCACTTATCATTAATTTTTCTTCAAAGTTCAACTGAGTATAGAATCCTGGTTACACCCAAGTGAAACCACTATAATCAAGTGTGACCTCAAGAAGGAACTGAGAAACTAAAACTATTTTAGTTCTAGGTAAAAATAGCATGCCTTCTGCACTACTTTTTTATTGATTAGTTCCATGTTTTTTTTTTCTTAAAAAGGGAAAGCAATCATTATTTCAATAGAATAGTTGTCTTTTTGCAAGAGCATTTGAGGTATCAAGATAAAAATATGTTTGGAAAAATAAAAAAGGTTTTTTTCTTTTCTTTTTTTCCTTTCTTCCTTCTTTTTTTCCTTTCTTGCTTCATTCATTCAATTTCCTTTCACCAGATTAAATTACAATTAGAAATCAATATGAATTCAAAGACACCAAAATTGATGTCAACAAATTAATATTCATCATTGAAATCCTAACACTTGAAGTCATTCTTCTTTAAACTACCCTAGGTTCTAGAAACAAAATGAAGACTAATATAATTTATAATCTTAAACATACTTTATAATAATAATATTTATTCTCATTAATTATATGAATACTCAAGCTTCTTTTACATGTATATGTTTTTGTGTGACATTTCTATTTCACCATTTCTAACCTGTAATTTGATTTTTCTACAGTCCTTTGAAGGGAACAGTGCTGTTTTAACTACTGTTTATAGACAGATCATTGACTAGACAGGAATTAAATTTGTTATTTAACTAACATATGCTGCTTCTATCTCCTTTTGATTTATCTGTAAGTCTTAGATCAGGTTATTGCTGTTTTCTTTTGAAAGTCTTCTTCAGCACTTCCTTCATTATGGCAGAGGGTAATGAAGGTTATTAGCTTGCCATTGTGAAGAGTCAAGTCCTTGATGTACAGCAGGTTGGCATACACATGCAGAATTGTTGGATATATACTGCATGAGCTCTTGAAGCTTCTCTGAATCTATCCCATTTGACATTTCAGTGCAGTTAACTCTGCAATGCTTGACATATGATAAGAGATGAAATAAGCTGTATGAGAACTAGCAGCAGAATGAGCAACAATGATGGAAAAGAAATGTAAGCGTGTGACTAGCACATATTCTATTAATACACATTTTAGAGGCAAATGTTTCTTGATCATATCCATTAAATTCTGTCTTTATTTATGTAAGAAATTTTGCAAAGCATCTTGAGACATTTTACGTTTTGGCTTTTGGTATGTGTATTCATTTTGTACTGCTGCTTAGAACATTATTAGAAACTCTGTGGCTTAAATCAAATCCCACTTATTATCTCACAGTTTTCAAGGGTCAGGGATGTGAGCACTGTTTAACTGGGTTGTCTCTTCAGGGTCTCTGAAACTAAAATAACAATGATAATGCTAATAATGAGGCCCGAAGACTCATCTGAGGCGCAAGATCCACTTTGAAGCTCATATTGTTGTTGGAAAAATAAATGTCCTTGCAACCGTAGAACTCATAGTGGATTCTTCTTCCAAGTCAGCAGGAGACGGGAATTTCTGACTTCTAGACCCTCTTTAAAAGGTTTGCCTGATTAGGCCAGGCCTACCAGTGATAACATCACTTTTGATTAACACAAAGCCGCTTGACTTAGAACCTTAATTAAGTCTGTAAGATCCCTTAACATTTTCTATATAACATAACCAATCCTATAGTCATCCATCATAGTCAAACATCACAGTCATAGGTCCCGCCACATTTGAAGGGAGAGCACTATACAAGATAGGGTGTCTTTTAGGGGTTATCATAGAATTCTGCCTACCATACTGTTATTTTCAAATTCTATTTTTTTAATCCAAGAAAAATATATATATATATAATTTCCAATATATGGACTAGTTATTCTCAAGATCACTACCTTCTATGCTTTCATTGAACTTTTCTGGAAATGTTTAATTCCATAAAACTTATCACGTAGCTCAGCATTTTAAAATAATAAGAACTAGTAACCTTCTGTGTGCCATCTCTGCTTCAAGAACTTTACATACACTAACTAATTTTATTCTTATAAGAACCAAATCACATATATATCATTATCATCCCCTGTTGGACATGAAGAGACTAAGATACAAAGAGTCTAATTTGTAAAATGAAATACTTTAAAATTAGAATACCAGAAATGTCAAAATAAAAATTTAACATACTTAACTTCATGAAAATCCAAATATTTTGTTTTGAAAGATGTCTTATCAGTAAAATAAGAAGTTATATCTAAAATTTATATATATAAATGTGTATATACATATATATCCAACTCATAAAACATGCTAATATTATTGATATGAGTCCTTAAAATAATAAAGAGCAAAAAATTCAACAGAAAAATGGAAAAATATATGAAAAAATATTTCTTAGAAAATAAATATAAATGACTCTAGGAATGTGTTCAACCTTACTCATAGAAAGGGGAATGCCAATTAAAGTTTTATATTATATTTTACATTTTAGATAAATATAACAAATTTAACAATACTTGTTATTACTGAAAAGTGTATCAAAACAGGCACCTTGATATATTGGTGGTAACATTTTACTTCAGTCTAAAAAATTTTATAAAATTTATACAATTTTATAAAATTTAAAAATTACGAACTAATATTAAGGCTTAGAATAATCAAGCATGTCTTGTCTTAGCAGGACAGACCACGATAAGTGGAAGAAAATGTAAAATCCAAAAATGAGACACGAGCACGTATAAACTAAAACTAATTTTTGACAAAGTGGTGAAGCGATCCAATAGAAGAAAGATGGACTTTTCTACAAATGGTGCTGGAGCAACTGGATAACCATAGGCCAAATAATGAACTTTAATTTCAATAACAAATGTTGATAAGGATGTGGCATCTGTAAAATGGTACAACCACTATGGAAAGCAGTGTGGCAGTTTCTTAGGAAACTAACGTGCAATTAGTATTCAATCAAGTAACTGCACCCATGGCATTTATTCTAGGGAAAAAAAAATGGAAATGTATATTGACACACAATCCTCTACGTGAATTATCTTAAAGCACTACTGTAGTAACCAAAATTGAAAAATAACTCAGATGCCTGTCTACTGTTGAATCACTGAACAAACTGTGGTATACATATGTCATCCAATACTACTCAGGATAAAAAAGAAATGACTATTCATGTGCACAATAACTCATATGAATCTCAAGATAATTTTGCTCATGCAAAATGTCAATTCCAATAGGTTACATACTGTATAATTCCATTTATGTAGCATTCTTGAAATGACAAAATTATATATATGGTGAACAAGTTTACTAGTTGCCATGTGTCAGGGTGGAATAAGGGAGAGAAGTGAGTATAGATATAAAAGGACAACTCAAGATACCCTTGTGGTGAAGGAGCTGTTTAGTATCCTGAGACTAATGTATTGAATACACAATGTGTTGAACTATAAATAACACCCCCCCACATACATACATACCCATATGCCTACATAGACATAAACACATAAATAGTACAAGCAAAACTAGAGGAATTAGAATAAGGTAGACGGATTTTATCAATGTCAATATCCCCACTGTTTTATTTTACTACAGTTTGGTGAGTTGTTACTATTAGTGGAAATCAGGCAAATTTCTCATATTATTTCTTATAACTACACGGGATTCTACTATTATATACAAATAAAATGTTTGATTTTAAAATAAGTGACCTGTGACCAGGTGATTCCACATCTAGAGACTTACAGATATATTTAAATAAGTACAGAAACCATGAATAGATTAAAATTTATTTAACACTGTTCATAACAAAAGTTTGAAAAATAACTCAAAATTAATTGAAAGAAAAATGTCTTTTACATTTTATATAATGAAGTTATTCACAGCAAGTAAAAATAAAAAAGTGTATGTAATAAAGGGTTGCAAAAATCATGTCAAGGAACAAAAATCTTGGAACACAAGCACAAGAAAAATTTAGGAATACAACATGAGATATAGCAAGCTTTTTGTTTTTGCTTTTGGGGAAAAGATGACAAGTAAGATAATTAAGTGAATGTGGAACTGGGGAGAATAACATTCTTAGTTTTTCTTACTGTACAGTGGTGGCAATCATGGAAATGTTTTGCTCAGATCTGCTCATATAGGAGCAATGTCAAAGCCACCAGTGCTGCCCTGCAGATCCACAACTAGATTCATATAGAAACCATTTCTGAATTGTTCAGAGCCAATGATGGAGCAACACAGTGGTGCTAGTGTCATCTTTTGTAAGAGATAATAATTTGTAATTTTTTAACAATTTTGGCTGGGAGGTTCCCCATCAGCCTAGCTAAAACTTTCTTAAAATTACTCTGCAGCCAGAATCTTTAAATTAGCCTCCTATTTTCATAGGTATGAGACCTGCATAGTGAACCAAAGGCTCTCCTTGTCCACCCCTGCTCTTAACTCCTCTATCCTTCAGAGTTATTTCACCTCATTCATCTTTTCAGTTATAGGTAGCTCCTTTTTGAAGGAACACAACTAACACAGATTTGATTTCTACCATGGCCATGTATTAGATATAATAAAACATGAGATACAGCCCGTTTTTGTTTTTGCGTTTGGGGAAAAGATTTTAGCCATAAGAATATTAAAGTTGGAGGCGGTGTCAAGATGGTTGAGAGGAGGCAACACCGGAATGTAGCTCCCAGCAAATGAGAGGCAGAGGGCTAGAGGACTTCACCATTCCAAGTGAGGTGCCAGGTTCATTTTAGGGGTACTGGGAGGACTCTAAAAATAGCCCAGGGAAGGAGCCAAAGCAGGGAAAGAACTGCCCAGGGAGAACAAACGAACCAAGACAGGGCCAAGACAGGGCGTGCCGCATCCCCACCTGGAACGTGCAGCCGATTTGGAGGGTCAGGGGACTTCACCCCCTCCGTGCTCTGATTCGGATCCGGTCCTGTGCTTACTCATCCCTCCTGCAACCCACGATCCAAGAGAGCCCTGCCAGACTGAGGGGTGCCTTCAATGCAAATCTGAGCCATGGCTCCCTCCTGGTGCCGTAAGTTGTCATGGACCTGGGTGGAAGTTTGGACTAATGCCAGCAGGACGGAACAACAGGTCCCACAAAAAGAGGCAGAGTTCAAAGCAGGGAAACAGGTCATAAGGCCTGCTGGGCCCAATCCTGCAAAAAAACCCACACTGAAGTTCACCAGAGATCTTGGCGGCGAATACACCAGTTTGACCCCAACTAGGAAGACTGAGCTCAGGGAAAGAGAGAGCCATTGGGAAGGCGGGGCTAATTTCACCTGCAAACAAACCCAGGGGAAGACCACCCACCCATCAGCCTGACTGAATCTGAGGCAGCCCAGCAGCGCCTCTAAAGACCAATAAAGATATAGCTCCAACTGCAACAGAAAGGACATCCACTCAGAAATTTCTCCTGAAATCATCAACTTCAAAAAGCAAAGGGAGATAAATCCATGAAAATGGGAAAAAAAAACAGTGCAAAAAGGATGAAACCTTCAAAGACCAGAACACCTCTCCCCCTCCTAGGGATCACAACTCCTCACCATCAAGGGAACAAAACAAGACAGAATAAGAGTTTGACAAACTGACAGAAGCAGTCTTCAGACGGTGGACAATAACAAACTTCTCTGAGGTAAAAGACCATGTTCTAACCCAATGTAAAGAAACTAAGAACCCTGAGAAAAGGTTACACAAAATGCTAACTAGAATAATTAGCTTACAGAAGAACATAAATGACTTGATGGAGCTGAAAAATAGTATGAGAACTTCGCGAGGCATGCACAAGTTTCAACGGCCAAATCAATCAAGCAGAAGGAAGGATATCAGAGTTAGAAGATGAAATAAATAAATAAAATGAGAAGGCAAGATTAGAGAAAAAAAGAAGAGAAATGAATAAAGCCTCCAAGAACTATGGGATTATGTGAAAAGGCCTAATCTACGCTTAATCAGCATAACTGAATGCGACAGGGAGAATGAATCCAAGTTGGAAAACAATCTTCAGGATATTAGCCAAGAGAACTTCCCCAACCTAATAAGCCAGGCCAACATTCAAATCCAGGAAATACAGAGCACAGAACCCCCAAGGCAGATTGTCAGATTCACCAGGGTTGAAATGACGGAAAAAATCCTAAGGGCAGCCAGAGAGAAAGGTTGAGTCACCCACAAAGGAAAGACTATCAGATTCACAGTGTATCTCTCAGCAGAAACTCTACAAGTTAGAAGGGAGAGTGGGCCAATATTCAACATCCTTCAAGAAAAGAACTTTCAATCCAGAATTGCATATCTGGTCAACTAAGCTTCATAAGTGAAGGAGAAATAAAGCAATGGACAAGCAATTGCTGAGAGATTTCATCACTATAAGACCTGCCTTACAAGAACTCCTGAAGGAGGTACTACACATGGAAAGGAACATCCAGTATTAGCCACTGCAAAAATGTACCAAATGGTAAAGAACAATGATGCAATGAAGAAACCACATCAACTAATGGGCAAAACAACCAGTCAGTAACAAAACAGCAGGATCAGATTCAAATGTAACAATATTAATTTTGAATGTAAATGGCCTAACTGCCCCAATCCAAAGACACAGACTGGCAAACTGGATAAAAAGTCAAGACCCAATGGTGTGCTATATTCAGGAGGCCCATCTCACATGCAAAGTCTCACATAGACTCAAAATAAAGGGATGAAAGAAGATCCACCAAGCAATTGGAGAGCAAAAAAAAAGCAGGGGTAGCAATCTTAGCCTCTGATAAAACAGACTTTAACCAATAAAAATCAAAAGAGACAAAGAAGGGCATTACATAATGGTAAAAGGATCAATGCAACAAGAAGAGCTTGGAACACAAGCACAAGAAAAAAACAAATAAACCCATTCAAAAGTTCGTGAAGAATATGAACAGACACTTTTCAAAAAAAGACAAATATACGGCCAACAAACATGAAAAAATGCTCATCATTGGTCATTAGAGAAATGCAAATCCAAACCACATTGAGATACCATCTCAAGCCAGTTAGAATGGCAATCATTAAAAATTCTGGAGACAACAGATGCTGGAGAGGATGTGGAGAAACAGGAACACTTTTACACTGTTGTTGGGAGTGTAAATTAGTTCAACCATTATGGAAGACAGTGTGGCAATTACTCAAGGATCTAAAAATAGAAATTCCATTTGACCCAGCAATCCCGTTACTGAGTATATACCCAAAGGGTTATAAATCACTCTATTATAAAGACACATGCACACGGATGTTTGTTGTGATGCTGTTTACACTAGCAAAGACCTGGGACCAACCCAAATGCCCATCAATGATAGACTGGACAAAGAAAATGTGGCACATATACACCATGGAATACTATGCAGCCACAAAAAACGACGAGTTCATGTCCTTTTTAGAGACATAGATGAATGTAGAAATCTTTATTCTCAGCAAACTGACACAATAATAGAAAATCAAACACCACACGTTTTCAGTCATAGGCAGATGATGAACAATGAGAACACTTGGGCACAGGGAAGAGAACAACACTCACTGGGCATGGTGGTAGGGAGTGAAGAGGAGGAGAGGGGAGCGACAGTGGGGGGGGGGTGGCGATGATGGGGAGGGATAACACAGGGAGCAATGCCTGATGTAGGTGACTCAGGTGGGGTGGGGGTATGGAAACAGCACACCACCATGGCATGTATGTACCTATGCAACAATCCTGCAGGATGCTGATGTGCACATGTACCCCAGAGCCCAAAACATAAGGAAAAATAAAATTATTAAAGTTGCATATTTTAATTTGAAGTAAATGCATAGTTATGACAGTAACTTGGCTCATGTAAGTTTTGTAACATACATTTAAAAATATTTGAAAATTCTCCAATTTTCTTTGAGTTACTGTGTATTCTGTACCTTGTATAAACTTGGTGGGATTGTTAGTTACAGTGCCCCAGTCATCTCTGGAACTGAATGATTCAAAGATGGTACTTCAAAGAGGTTGACTTTTAGTGGCTACTACTTGGATCTCTAAAGCTCTCCTGGTTACTGGGCTGCTGAGAGCTCAGCCTTAAAATTACATTTTAAGTTTATTAAGCTGCACTCAGAACATTCCAAGAACTCTATTTTTTATTATTTAAAAAACAGTTTGGAGAGTAAAGATTCATGAACATTAAAATAACACTTTTCTAAAAAAGCAAGGTACTTGCTATAGTTTGAATGTATCCCCTCCAAAATTCAGGTATTACCAGTATAATACTATTAAGCAGTGGGACCTCTAAGGGGTGATTTGACCATGAGATTTCCTTCTGCATGAATTAGATTAAGGCCCTTACAAACAGGGTATACATGCTAGTCTAGCTTGACTTCTGCCCTCCTTGGAAGCAGAGAGCAGCCCTGACCAGACAACCAAAGCTGCAGGTACCTTGATATAGAGCTTTCCCACCTCTAGGACTATAAGAAAATTAATTTCTCTATTTTTATAAATTACCCAGTTTGTGATATTCTGTTACAGCAGCACAAATCAACTTAGACATTACTGATAATTTTCTAACCTACTTATCTTACCCATTATGCCTGTGTATGTATTTATGGCCACTAGGAATGTTTTCATAACAAAGAATATAGAGCACAATTTATAGAGAATTCTGCTTTAAAATTAAATATACCTTTTTCCTGTTTATCCTGTAATGGGTGAATATTTTGCTGAACTTTATTTCTTCTGCTTTAAGAAGCCAGAAACACATAAAATGAGTTTTATTAAAATAAAATGCTTCATATCTCAAGATTCTTATGTGCTCCATCTGGATCCGCACCATGCCCATAGTCAGTGGGGCATATATCAATGCCGTTCATCCCAGATTGAGAAACACTTGCTTAATCAATTTCTCATAAATTTTGACACTGAATAAAATATTTGTTAGAGATTTTATTCCTTTAACCTTTTTTTCTAAGATAATAAATGACTACTATATGCAATGTTTAAGGCTATTTCCTATATTACTCTAATGCTAACACTATATGACTTATAACATTGGAAGGGAGAGGTCTTAGTCCCATTTTCAACATTCAAACACTTTGACAGATAGAAGCTACATAACTTAGCAAAGGTCACTAGAAGGTACGTAGAAAAACTGAGATTCAAATTAATCTTTAATTTATAATATTCTATTTCCACTCTGGTAGGCTACCTTTCATAAAATGTAGACGTTCCTGAGAAGATTAACATTTTAACCAATTGAATCGACATTTATTGAGCACCAACATTATAGTCAGTTCTATACTGAGCACAGTGTAGGGACTCTTAGAATCATTCCTCTTTTGATAGCACAGTCTCTAAAACCTATTAAGCTCTCCATAAAAGTGAACTATAATGAATTATAATTTAGTTATGTTAAGTAGATTGGAAGTCATAAATATTCTTTAAATAAATCAATTTCTATCACATACTTTGCCCCCAATAATAGCTGTGAGAATTGGAGTGTAACATGGAAGGGGAAATGGAACACTGGTGTTACCAGGCAGGGCTGTGGTGGCTAACACAAAGACTCTAGGAGCTCTACTAGGTAAGGTGCAAGGGAGAAGTTGCCCACCAAGCTCTTGATGGATGAGGAGAGAAATAGTATCAAGAGAAGGGAGCTAGATGAAAATGCTATTTTGTTAAAAATCTAAAAACAAAAAGCCCTCACAGTAGCTCTCTTGGAAGAAACCCTACAAGCTGGAAGAGAGTGGGGGCCAACATTCAACATCCTTAAAGCAAAGAATTTTCAACTGAGAATTTCATATCCAGCCAAACCAAGCATCATAGGCAAAGGAGAAATAAAATCCTTTATGGACAAGCAACTGATGAGAGATTTCATCACCACTAGGCCTGCCTTAGAAGAGCTCCTGAAGGAAGCACTAAACATGGAAAGGAACAACCAGTACCAGTCACTCCAAAAACATACAAATTGTAAAGACCATTGACACTATGCAGAAACTGCCTCAGCTAACAGGCAAAGCAACCAGCTAGCATCAAAATGGCAGGATCACATTCACATAAAACAATATTAACCTTAAATGTAAATGAGCTAAATGCCCCAATCAAAAGACACAGACTGGCAAATTGGATAAAGAGTCAAGACCCATTGGTGTGCTGTATTCAGGAGATGGATCTCATGTGCAGGCACACATAGGCTCATAAAAAGGGATGGAAGAAGATTTACTGAGCAAATGGAGAGCAAAAAATATGCAAGGGTGCAATCCTAGTCTCTGATAAAACAGACTCTAAACCAACAAAGATCAAAAGAGACAAAGAAGGGCATTACATAATGGTAAAAGGATCAATGCAACAAGAAGAGCTAACTATCCTAAAATATATGCACTCAATACAGGACCACCCAGATTCATAAATCAAGTTCTTAGAGACCTACAAAGAGAATTAGATTCCCACACAATAATAGTGGGAGACTTTAACACCCCACTGTCAATATTAGACAGATCAGCAATAAGAAAATCAACAATGATATCCAGGACTTGAACTCAGATCTGGACCAAGCAGACCTAATAGAAATCTACAGAACTCCACCCCAATCCACAGAATATACATTCTTCTCAGCACCGCATCACACTTATTCTAAAACTGACCACATAACTTGAAGTAAAACACTCCTCACCTAGTGCAAAAGAATGGAAATCATAACAAACAGCCTTTCAGACCACAGTACAATCAAAAGAAAACTCAGAATTAAGAAACTCCCTCAAAACTGCATAACTACATGAAAACTGAACAACCTGCTTGTGAATGACTACTGGATAAATAATGAAATGAAGGCAGAAATAAGAATGTTCTTCAAAACCAGTGAGAATAAAAGACACAACATACCAGAATCTCTGGGACACATTTAAAGCAGTGTCTAGACGGAAATTTATAGCAGTAAATGTCCACAAGAGAAGTGAGAAAAGATCTAAAATCAACACCCTAACATCACAATTAAAAGAATTAGAGGAGCAAGATCAAACAAATTCAAAACCTAGAAGAAGACGAGAAATAACTAGGATCAGAACAGAACTGAAGGAGATAGAGACAAAAAAAAAAAAAAACCTTCAAAACATCAGTAAATTCAGGAGCTGTTTTTTGTTTGTTTGTTTGTTTGTTTTGCAAATATCAACAAAATAGATCTCTTGCCAGACTAATAAAAAGAAGAGAGAAAAGAATCAAATAGATGAATAAGAAATGATAAAGGGGATATCACCACCTACAGAAATACAAACTACTTCCTAAACTATGATTCTACAGTAATACAAACTACCATCAGAGATTACTACAAATACCTCTATGCAAAAAAACAGTAAATACAGAAGAAACTAATCAATTCCTGGACACTTACACCATACCAAGACTAAACCAGAAAGAAGTTGAATCCCCAAATAGAATTATAAGGTCTGAAACTGAGGCAGCAATTATTAGCCTGTCAATCAAAAAAAGTCCAGGACCAGACTGGTTTACAGCTGAGTTCTACCAGACATACAAAGAGGAGCTGGTACAATGTCTTCTGAAACAATTCCAAACAATACAAAAAGAGGGAATCCTCCCTAAGTCTTTCTGTGAGATCAACATCATCCTGATAGCAAAACCTGGCAGAGACACAACTGAAAAAGAAAATTTCAGGCTAATATCCATGATGAACACTGATGCAAAAATCACCAATAAAATACTGAAAAACCAAATGCAACAGCACATCAAAAAGCTTATTCATCACAATCAAGTTGGCTTCATCCCTGGGATGCAAGGCTGGTTCAACATGTGCAAATCTGTAAATATAATCCATCACATAAACACAATCGCAGACAAAAAGAACATGATTTTCTCAATAGATGCAGAGAAGCCCTTTGACAAAATTCAATAGCCCTTTAGACTAAAATATCTCAATAAACTAGGTATTGAGGGAAAGTATCTCAAAATAATAGAAGCTATTTATGACAAACCCACAGCCAGTATCATACTCATTGGGCAAAAGCAGAAAGCATTCCCTTTGAAAATGGATACTAGACAAGAATACCGTCTCTTACCACTCCTACTCAATACAGTATTGGAATTTCTGTGCAGGGCAATCAGGCAAAAAAAAAAAAAAAAGAAAAAGAAAAAAGAATTAAAGGGTATTCAATTAGGAAAAGAGAAAGTCAAATCCCCTCTATTTGCAGATGACAGGATTATATGTTTAGAAACCCCATCATTTCAGCTGAAAACCTCCTTAAGCTGATAAGCAACTTCAGCAAAGTCCCAGGATACAAAAATCATGTGCAAAAATTACAGGCATTCCTAAACACCAATAACATGCAGAGAGCCAAAGCATGAGCGAACACCCATTCATAATTGCTACAAAGAGAAAAAAATACCTAGTAATACAACTTACAAAGAATGTGAAGAATATCTTCAAGAAGAACGACAAATCACTGCTCAAGGAAATCAGAGAGGACACGAAGAGATGGAAAAACATTCCATGCTCATGGTTAGGAAGAATCAATATCACGAAAATGGCCATACTGCCCAAGGAAGTTTATAGATTCAATACTATCACCACCAAGCTACCACTGACTTTCTTCACAGAATTGGGTGGGGGGTAACACCTTACACTTCATATGGAAGCAAAAATGAGCCTGCATAGCTAAGACAATCCTAGGAAAAAAAAAAAGACAAAACCAAAAACAAAAAGCTGAAGGCATCATACGACCTGACTTCAAACTATGCTACAAGGCTACCATAAACAAAACAGCATGGTATTAATACCAAAACAGAGATATAGACCAATGGAACAGAAGAGAGGCATCAAAAATAACACCACACGTCTACAACCATCTGATCTTTGACAAACCTGACAAACACGAGCAATGGGGAAAAGATTCCCTATTTAATAAATGTTGTTGGGAAAACTGGCCCGCCATATGCAGAAAGCTGAAACTGGAACCCTTCCTTACACTTTATACAAAAATTAATTCCAGATGGATTAAAGATTTAAACATAAGATCTAACAGCATAAAAACCCTAGAAGAAAACCTAGGCAATATCATTCAGGACATAGGCATGGCCAAGGACTTCATGACTAAAACACCAAAATCAATGCCAACAAAAACCAAAATAGACAAATTGGATCTAATTAAACTAAAGAACTTCTGCACAGCAAAAGAAGCCATCATTAGAGTGAACAGGTAACCAACAGAATGGGAAAAAAGTTTTGCAATCTACCCATCTGACAAAGGGCTAATATCCAGAATCTACAAAGAACATAAACAAGTTTACAAGAAAAAAAAAACGCCACCAAAAACTGGGCAAAAAACATGAACAGACACTTCTCAAAAGGAGAAATTTATGCAGCCAACAAACATATAAAAAAAGCTCATCACCACTGGTCATTAGAGAAAATCAAAACCACAGCGAGATACCATCTCACACCAATTAGAATGACAATCATTAAAAAATAAAAGCCAAAATAGACAAATAGGACCTAATCAAGCTCCACAGCTTCTGTACAGCAAAAGAAATAGTCGTTAGAGTGAATTGGCAATCAATAGAATGAGAAAAAAATTTTGCAGTTTACCCATCTGACAAAGGGCTGATATCCAGAATTTACAAAGAACTAAAACAGATTTACAAGAAAAAAACAAACAAGCCCATTCAAAAGTGGGCAAAGGATATGAACAGACACTTTACAAAAGAAAACATACATGTGGCCAACAAACATGAAAAAAATGCTCATCATCACTGGTCATCAGAGAAATGCAAATCAAAAGTACATTGAGATACCATCTCACGCCAGTTAGGATAGCGATCATTAAAAAATCTGGAGACAACAGATGCTGGAGAGGATGTGGAGATATAGGAACACTTTTACACTGTTGGTGGGAGTGTAAATTAGTTCAACCATTGTGAAAGATGGTGTGGCGATTCCTCAAGGACCTAGAAATAGAAATTCCATTTGACCCAGCAATCCCATTACTGGGTATATATCCAAAGCATTACAAATCGTTCTACTATAAGGACACATGCACACAAATGTTCATTGCAGCACAGTTTACAATAGCAAAGACCTGGAACCACCCCAAATGCCCATCAATGATAGACTGGACAGGGAAAATGTGGCACATATACACCACGGAGTATTACGCAGCCATCAAAAAAGATGAGTTCATGTCCTTTGTAGGGACATGAATGAACCTGGAAGACATCATTCTCAGCAAACTGACACAGGAGCAGAAAGTCAAACACTGCATATTCTCACTCATAGGTGGGTGTTGAACAATGAGAACACATGGACACAGGGAGGGGAGCACTACACACCAGGGTTCGTTGGGGGGGAAATAGGGGAGGGACAGTGGGGGGTGGGGATTTGGGGGGAGATGTCATGGGGAGAAATGCCAGATATAGGTGAGGGGGAGGAAGGCAGCAAATCACACTGCCACCTAAATACCTATGCAACACTCTTGCATGTTCTTCACATGTACCCCAAAACCTAAAATGCAATAAAAAAAATGTCTACATAAAAAAAAAAATCAGGAGACAACAGATTCTGTAGAGAATGTGGAGAAATAGGATCACTGATCCACCATTGGTGGGAGTGTAAATTAGTTCAATCATTGTGGAAGACAGTTTGGCAATTCCTCAAGGATCTAGAAATACAAATATGATTTGACCCAGCAATCTAATTACTGGGTATATACCCCAAAGATTATAAATTATTCTATTATAAAGACCCATGAACATGTATGTTTACTGTGGCAGTGTTCACAATAGCAAAGACTTGGAACCAACCCAAATGCCCATCAATGTTAGACTGGAAAAAGAAAATTTGGCACATACGTACCATGGAATACTATGCAGCCATAAAAAAGGAAGAGTTCATGTCCTTTGCAGAGATGTGGATGAAGCTGTAAACCATCATTCTCAGCAAACTGACACAAGAACAGAAAACCAAACACCACCTGTTATCACTCATAATCTGGTGTTGAACAATGAAAACACATGGACATAGGGAGGGGAACATAACACACCAGGCCTGTTGGGCGGTTGGGTCTACGGGAGGGACAGAAGGAGGTGGGGAATTGGGGCAGTACACCATTAGAAGAAATACCTAATATAGATGACAGAGTGATGGATGCAGCAAACAACCATGGCATGTGTATACCTATGCAACAAACCTGCACATTCTGCACATGTACCCCAGAATTTAAAGTATAATAAATAAATTTAAAAAATAAAAAATGAAATAGACGTTAAGTCTAAAGAAAAAAACAAGAATTAGAAAGAAACAGAGTTGATACATTCTTCACTCTTAGTTCACTTACTAGGTTTATTCCTTAAGGGTCTTTGGCTGCATGGTTTAGGCATTGTTGTAATTAATTTCTGCAACTACTGAGTTACAGGTTAATTTAAATGAAGTGAAGTTTTAAATTACATTCCTTTTTCAGATAGGAAAAGTAAAGATGTTTTTAAAAAAGCACCTCTACCCCATCATCAGTCAAAACCACACACACACATGCACACATAGTCACTTTCTTCCTCTCTTTTGTTCTTTCTTTCATTTATTCATATCTAGATATCATTTAGATGCAGTGCTATTCTTAGGAACTTGCTACTGGCCTTTGTAGCAATGCATGGTTTTAAATAATTTCTTAAAATTGTCATTTTTAGAAACAAAATTATTTTCACCAGGAGAATCATCAAATCCTTGGCACCTAAGACATTATCTTGGAATTTCTTTTCTAATAATGAAACATAAGACTCACATATATTCTTGAAGCTATACTTGCAAAGTCAGAAAACCTTTGTTAGGGTATCAAACAATTAGTCGATTTTACCCTTTAAATTATTAACAACATAAATCTGGAACCCACATAGCTCCTCTTAATTTAATCATCATAATAGAAATTATTTTTAAGATATATGCAACATGAGTGGGTACCACCTCAATTTTACATCTTTCAGAAAAATTTCTCATAATTTGTTATCAATTTAAACTATGTTTGCATTGAAATTTTAAAACATCATACATTCTAGAATCTGATAGGAAGCACACAGAATCCAACAGAACGCAGATACCAAAGATGTAATTTAATAAACTGGACATTGCTTGTTCACAAATGCCTGCTCCATATTAACTTGTGAGTCTTTATGAAAGTTACTTTATATTTCATATTATTCTGCTATATGTAAGCAGAGACAATCAACATTTAATTAAATATATATTCTCAGATTTTTGTCACATATTTTTTGGAATACAAACTACTCATATTAGTGTAGTTAAGCATAAAAATCAAGTAGACATTTGGTCTGTAGCAAATTTGTCTTTCTATGAGCAAAACACTGTTTGGGGGAATTAGATAATGTGAAATGGGATGTTTTCTGGGTTATGAGGATAGGTAGAGAATAAACTAATGGTGGCAGAGATTTTTTTAAAGGAATTTATGTTTGAAAATAATTTTATTTATAGCAAAATGTCACAGAGAAAGTCAAATGTTGTAGCTTCATGGAAGAAGAAAGGCAGATTGAAAAATTAAGAGCTATTAAAGCTGAAAGATTCTTTTGTTATTAAGTAACCACTAGTTGTTAAAATATTAACTAGACATATATGGGGCTTAGCAATGCTGAACATCTAACATCTGACTTCAAGATGGGTACTGGAATATCAGTTTTATTTTCCGTGCCCAAGTAGTTATGAACATTCTAATATTCAATGTCAATTTTAGCATATATTCATACTTTTCAGATATATAATAGTTGATATATAAAATATACATTTTATTTGGTAATCTTTAATGATAGTTTGTTAAGAGTTTGAATTAGGTTAAATAATGTTCTCTCAAAATTCACTCCACCCCCACTTTAGAATACAACTTTATTTGGAAATAGACTGTTGCTGATATAACCAGTTACATTGAGATGTGGTCATAGTGGATTAAATGCAATGACTGGTGTCCATTTGAAAAAGCCATGTGAAAACACAAAGACCTATGTTTGAAGAATGAAGAGTATCATCTAAAGATGAAAGCAGAAATTAGAGTAATATATCTAACAGCCAAGGGTTATCAAGAATTGCTAGAAACCACTACAAGCTAGAAGAAATGTATAAAACAGATGCTTGCCAGAATCTCCAGTAGGAACTAACACTGCCAATACCTTGATTTTGGACTTTTATCCTCCAGAACTGTGAGATAACAAATTTACGTTGTTTTAAGCCACCTAGTTTGGAGCATCTTGTTATAGCAGTCTTAGGAACTTAATACAGAGTTCTAGCAATGTGTTGGAACATATTATTGTATATGAGGTGTTGCACAAGTGCTCAGGTCTATTGGGACAGAGGAACCTTAGCAAAGAGAATTTTCTAGATTAACAGCTAAGCAGCTAGCTTACAGGAATGTTATGTGCAACATAACAATCAAACAGAATATATGTGTTAAATGCAATATTTTCAGATACCTAATGGTAGCATAATTTTTTTCAACATAGTTTTCTGATTAAGCCCCAGCCAACTGTACATCACAATCTTTTTTTGTCGTATGAATTTCCGTCAGTAATTACTAGAACCGTGTATTTTAAGACATATAATTCCCAACACTTCTAGTGGCAGCTAAAATAACAGATTATTACTCTTTATTTTTAATATATAGAGAATACATCCAACAATCTAGAAATTATTTGAGTAGGGTAAATATTTGAATCTCTTTGCGACTTAGAAAATAAAGACTTCAGCACACTCATATTTCTTTTTTAGCATTCAGCTTCTTCTGGACTAAAATATATGTGCTAACTTTCATCAACTCACTGCTCAAAATGTAAAATGGATATATCACCAGTGGCTTAGTCCTTCTGCGGGGCCTTTATATGCTTCTTAAGTCAAATGCTGAAGCCAGACAGATCAAATCAGTAGCTTAGTTGCTATCTTTCTGAGCTTTCTGGGAAACTAATGGCAATTCAGTCTGTGTTGGTTTCCTATCCGGTCTCCCCACATGGTCCCAAAGATCCAAATGTCAGACACTGAGCCAATTCTTCAATGAGGAAGAAGGTTTACTTTCTTTCTTATGATCACAAACTCCTTCCTTTTCGTTCCAACCCTGTTTCAAATGTCTATTCTTCAGTATCATTTTGTTTCTTTTTTATAGTATGGCTAATAACACTTGAGTCTCTCTTCTCAGGTAGTAATAAAATCTTATTATGACCAGGGTATATTTTTATAGCAAATTCCTGTGGTATATCAGCTGTTTGATTAAGATATGTGCATATAGTTATATGCATATATAGGAAACATTATATTTAGATAATGTTATTAATAATTATAGAACTATATACCTATTATTATTTTAATATAAAATAGAACTAAAATTAATATCTGAAGCAATTTAAAATAATTTGAATTTTCCTGTCCTCATTTCTACCTCTCCTTAGACTGTTATATAACTAGGTACTACAGTATGCCTTACCAAGTACATATTTGTTAGTTTGCTTATGTAAAGTCATATTTCTGCTTTTTTAATGAATAAAAAGATTCAGAGACGAGGTAGGGAAAGGTACTGCCATTTATATAAATGATTGTTCAGAGGGAGCAAAAAGGAGCTTGGAAGCAGGGGAAGAGAGGAGAAGGAAAATGGAACAGAGAAGCAATAACAAAAGAGAGGAGGGGAGAACAGTTGGGGGAGAAAGAAAAAGAATAAAAGGGATAGGAGAAAAGAATCAGAGAGAAATGGAAAAAGAAGATGAAAGAAATGAGAATAAGAGAGAGAAAAAAAGAGAAGTGATATAACCACTCAAATAGAAAATATTTGTTGCCATAAGGCAATGCCATTCAGGACATAGGCATGGGCAAGGACTTCATGACTAAAACACCAAAAACAATGGCGAAAGAAGCCAAAATCGATAAATGGGATCTAATTAAACAAAAGAGCTTCTGCCCAGCAAAAGAAACTATCATTACAGTGAACCAGAAACCAACAGAATGGGAAAACATTTTTGCAATTTATCCATCTCACAAAAGACTAATAAACAGAATTGACAAAGAACTGAAACAAATTTGCAAGAAAAAACCCCATCAAAAAGTGGGCAAAGGATATGAACAGACACTTTTCAAAAGAAGACGTTTATGCAGCCAACAAACATGAAAAAAAAAGCTCATCATCATTGGTCATTAGAGAATACACATCAAAATCATACTGAGATACCATGTCACGCCAGTTAGAATGGCAACCATTAAAAAATCAGGAGACAACACATGCTGGAGAGAATGTGGACAAATAGGATTACTTATAGACTGTTGGTGGGAGTGTAAATTAGTTCAATCATTGTGGAAGACAGTTTGGCAATTCCTCAAGGATCTAGAAATAGAAATACCTTTTGACCCATCAATCCCATTACTTGATATATACCCAAAGGATTATAAATCATTCTATTATAAAGACTCATGCACATGTACATTTATTGCGGCAGTATTCACAATAGCAAAGACTTGGAACCAACCCAACTTCCCATCAATGTCAGACTGGATAAAGAAAATGTCGTACATATACACCATAGAATACTATACAGCCATAAAAAGTATGAGTTCTTGCCCTTTGCAGGAACATGATAAAGCTGGAAACCATCATTCTCAGCAAAATGGCACAAGAACAGAAAACCAAACACTGCATGTTCTCACTCATACGTGGGTGTTAAACAATGAGAACATATAGACACAGGGAGGAGAACATTGCACACCAGGGCCTGTCAGGGGTTGGGGGCTAGGGGAAGGATAGCAGAGGTTGGGGCTTTGGGGAGGGATAGCACTAGGAGAAATACCTAACGTAGATGATGAGGTGATGGATGCAGCAAACCACCATGGTGTACATGTATACATTTGTAACAAACCTGCATGTTTCTGGCCATGTACCCCAGAACTAAAAGTATAATTTAAAGATTTAATTAAAAAAAAATTAAAGAGGTAGGCGGAGGAATGGTTATGCCCAAGATCATCAAGTTGGGATCTTCATTATATATAACTTGGAGCAGATACCAGAAGCCAAGAAATTTGTAGTTTAGAGCTAAAGGTGTATTACAAATGAATATTAGATTCTTTATTCAACATAGAGTTGACTTTGTTTTTTGGACATATCTCTACTCAGAGTAAACAAACGAACCTGAAAAACATTAAAACCAATTGTTTTTCAAAGTGTGGTTCCTAGCATCTGAAGTATCAGCATCACCAGACAATTTATTAGAAATTCAAATTGTTAAGTCACAAGATATTCTGGGAGTTGGGTCCAGGAATGTGTGTTTTGCCAAGCTCTCTAAGTGATTCTGTCACGTGCTGCAGTTTAGGAACCTCTGATTTAAACCTAGATAGAGTCAACTTGGGTTTCTCCAACATGAGATTTAAAAGGAGCTTTTGAGCTACTACTGAAACATTGTTGCCGATGTCTTCTTTGATCACAAGTAAGTACTAGTAGATTGCAAAAACAGGGCCAACATTGTCCAACAGAGCTGATTGGGAAATATTAGGTATCATAAGTCACTTGTTAAACACACAGCCACTTATTAAAAATTAAAATTATAAGTACATTAGTAACAACAAAAGTAACAAATACTGAAATATGATTACTTCTTCAGTATTTTACCTTATTTTCCTATTATCTAAGATTTAGTGTTGTATTATCTACAGCAATTATATATATATATATATTGTAACATGATGTAATGGTATGTTATTGCACATTTCTAATCAACTCTGTATTTGGTGATGTCACATTTCTAGCTCCAAGCTGGTCATGTAGGAGTATTTATACAATGATAATTGACAAACATGAAAGTCAGTTGTTAAATATCTTCCTGTACATCACTGGATACTACTGAACATTTCTAGAAGTCCTCTTAAAAATTACAATTAACTAACAGAAGAAATCACAATAAAGAATAATAAACAGTATTCAGAAATTTCTACAAGGTTGAGGACATATCTTGCAGTTTATAAAAGTTATCCAATTAACAAATGTCTTATTTTACGGATCATAAAATATAAAATTATTAGCATTTTTTCATTTAATAAAAAAGTGTGATAAAGAAAGGGTGAATGCCTAAAATGCAACTTTTAAAAATTCTAGCATTTTTCTTGTGTTTAATAAATTTCTAAACATATTACCTTCTTTTCACAGATTTTCACATACTTGTTTTTCCCTTGCTGTGATGACACTTTCATTCACTGTAATCTCTACCTTTTCTCTCTCTTTTCTGAAAATATGAAATGTCCTTTTGAAAATCAACCTTTACTAGTGAGTATGAAGTAAATGGTTTCTTTTGTCAACCTTTTAAACAGGAAAAATAAAAGGATAGAGTATAGTGAATTTATTGAGGCAGTTGAACCTGCATGTTTCATACTCAGAATTAGCATTGTTAGGTGAGTCTGTGAAGATAAAATCTCCAGCCTTGAGAAATTTGTATTGTGAAATTGTTTCCTTATCTATGAGGTTAATGAAGATGTCAGCAAATGGGATGAAGCTTTGCTAAATGGAATTACTTTCACCTCCAATCCAACTTAGAAAAGGTGTTAATCAGTATATTAATCTTATCAGCAGCTGAGAAGGAGGATTGGATGTGGCCATTTTCTGCTCTTCATTAGAAAACCCTGAAAAGATAATTATTCTCAAAATCCATAGTATCTATAGTATAAAAAACTCTCTTTTGCTAAAGTGAAGACTTTTGTAAAGTAAAGACAAAGATGCATAGATGGGCCAGAAAGGGTTTTGAAAGAAGAAATTAGAATGGAACATATTTATAACAGGTTTAAAGTTTTTTGGAGTATTTAAGATGTGATAAAAGAAACTATATCAACCAAACATAATCACAGAAGCAGAGCCACTGCAACAAAAAAAGTCTTAATTGAATATGACCAACACCACAACTGAAAATGATATGCATGTTTGAAAATGTCAAGGTGTAAAATAGAAGCAAAGTTTGTTGCTACAAAGTTTACTCCCCTGGTCTTGCGGTGTGGACATAAAAGGTAGATGAGAACCCCTACCTCACACTATTTACAAAAATAAATTTCATTAGGACTGCAGACTTCCATGTTAAAGGTGAAATAATTAAGCTTATAGAAAATAAAGTCACAGAATATTTTTCTGATATAAGGTAGTAAGATTTTAAATAACACACGGATTCATCCAAGAATAAAGAAAAAGCAATTGATAATGGGGGATTTTATCAAATTAAGAACCTTTGTTAAGAAACTTGACACTGAGAGTAAAAAAGCAAGTCACAGAGTGGGGAAGATTAGAAAATGCACATAATAGATTGAGAATTAATACCAGAATATTTAGTTTCTATAAATCAATAATAAATGACAAAAACTTAATGTTTAAAAACTGGTCAAAGACTTCAACACAGCCTTTAGAATAAAAAATATTCTGGCTGGGGAATGTGGCTTACATCTTTAATCCAGCACTTTAGGAGGCTGAGACCAGGAGTTTGAAACCAGCTTGGGCAACATAGTAAAATCCTGTCCTTACAAACAATAATAATAATAATAAAGATACGATGTCATGCACCTGTAGTCCTGTGTCCTAGCTACTTGGGAGCCTGGGAGTTTGAGGTTACAGAGAATTATGATTGTGTCACTGAACTTCAGCCTGGGTGACAGAGTGAGACCCTGTCTCTAGGATTTAAAAAATGTATGTACTTGATCCGTAATAAGTATGTGAAAAGACACTCAACATAATTGGTTATTAAGGAAATGTAAATTAACACCATAATCAGATACTATCACATAACAATCAGAATAAATATTAAATGACTGGCAATAGCAACTGAAGATGAGGATGTGCAGTAACTGCACTTCTCACACACTTTCATATACTGCTTGCAATCACTCATGATGAGAGTTTGAATTGGTACAACTATTTGGAAAAATGACAGTTTTATTGAAGTTGGACATATGTCTACCCATAATGCTGCAATTCTACTTGTAAATACATGCTAACAGAAATGTGTACAAATATCCTGAAAAGACATATACAAGAATGCCCTTGGCATCATTAATTACATTAGCCCTCAACTGGAAATAATTCAAATGCCCATAAACATTAGAACAAATTTTTTCAAATGGTGGTATACCCACACAATCAAATATATAAAAGAATATACTGATAAATACAATATTTATATTTCATAAAAGCCAGACAATAAAGAGAGTTTTCTAAGTCTTTTTTGATTCTACATATATCCGGTCAAGGAGTGGAAAACCTAATCTATGCTAAGTAGAGTTTGAAGCAGTAACTGGAAGGCAGATTAGAGGACTGCTGGTAATGATCTGTATTTTTATCTGGGAGCTGTTTAAATAGGTATAGTCACTGAAAATTTCATTGAGGGATATAGTTAAGATTTTTGAACTATATGTATGCTATATTTCAACATGAAATTGTCAGTTAAATAGAAAAAAAGTAGCTAAATTGCAGATAGGTTGTAGGATAGGTATAATGGACAAGTCTGTTGATAAAGTTAAGAAAAATTATAAGAATATTGATATTTTCCATCTGAAGTATTAAAAATAGAGGAATAAAATGCAAAAAAAAATCATTGAAGTTAGAGAGTTTTAGTTTTCTTTAATACATATTGAAGTATAAAAGCTTCAGTATTTCTTTCTTTTAGAGGCTAAATCTAGAACGAATTTAAGTAATGTAAGCAACCAAGAAGAATTTTTATCATCTAAGATAACATGAAATCTTGAAGTAGGGGTTTTTTAGTTACTTAATTTATAACACTGTCAAGAGCTCAGTTTTCTTTCTTTTCACATTCATATGTTGCACTATAACTGGAATAATTAAAACACCCTGATGAGCTAAAAACAATTAAGATTCACATTTGGGTCCTAGGGACATTCATTCTCCTTTAGGGTACATATTTCTAAGGCAAAGAGTGAACAAACTCAGAGTTCTACTAACAGAAGAAAAGACTGCATGAACATATTGGGTACCAATTCCACACATAGAATGACCTGCAGTATCCTCTGAAACTCCCTGTTAACAGGGCATGAGCCTTTCTGAGCATCATCTTAGGCCTTGGTAAACCTCTGGGGATTTTCGTTCGTTTCTTTCTTCTAGCAAAGTGGTTTTCTTCTTTAGGGAGTCTGTCTCTTTGCTACGGATCAATTTATGCTTATAAGATAAATTAGACAATATTAGAAGCTGCTAGATGCATTTACACATTTATTTTCCCAAAACCTCATGAGGTAAGGTAGGTAAAACTGAACACTCAGAAGGGTTAAATGCCTTACCCAATGTCACTCAGCTGAACATGGATAACCCAAAAGCTTATTGTCTGAAAGACGAAATCCTCAAACCAGATACCAGCAAACTTACCTATAAAGTCACAAGTATTAAATATTATAGAATTTGTGAGCCATACAATCTCTGTTGAAATCACTTAATTCTATCATGGTAGCATGAAAATAGCAACAGACAATATATAAATGAATAAGTGTAGCTGTGCCCAGTAAAACCTTATTTAGAAAAACAAGTGGGAGGTTTTACCCAAATCGATTAATGAGAAAATAGTAAGACAAATGTAGTCTTCGGAACATTCTGCAATAACAGTGGCCTGGACTCTGAAAAAAATGGTGTGTTGGACAGAAAGATTGTTCTAAATTAAAGGACATTAAAGAGACATGATAACTAAATAAAATGTGTAATATTTGAAAAATGGTTTTAACTTTTAAAATTTTAATTGAAGATGTAATATTTTAACATGGTAAAAAATGTCAAAGAGTACAAAATAAAACATAGCTAAAAATAAGTCCCCCTGGCTGGGCGTGGTGGCTCATGCCTGTAATCCCAGCATTTTGGGATGCTAATGCAAGTGGATCTTTAGCTGGGCACGGTGGCACGTGCCTGTAGTCCCAGCTACTCAGGAGTCTGAGGCAAGAGGATCCCTTGAACCTGTGAGGCAGAGGTTGCAGTGAGCTGAGATCGTGCCACTGCACTCCAGCCTGGGTGGCAGAGTGAGACTCTCTCTCAAAAAAAAAATAATAATGATAATAATAATAATAAATAAAAATTAAGTCTCCCTTCCACTCTCAGACCTAAATTTCTCAGCTCTTCTCTTCTGCTCCGGAGGTAGCCATAATGAACTAGTTTATTATGTTTGACCAAATTGTTCATGAAAGAATCTTTTTTAAAAAAATGCATTTATAAGGAACAATTTATGGATAATTAAGGAATATCTAAATAGAAGCTATATAAGGAATTATATCACCCTCATGTTAAAATTCTTGGGTGGGATCATGGTATTATGCCTATGTAGAATGCCCTTTTTCTTTGGAGATAGTATTTAGGACACAGAAAAAAAAAAGATAGCAGGTCATATTTATCCTATATCTGTAATTTGCTGATCCTCACTTTAAATTTCAATAATATTCTTGGTGTCCACCATATATCTTAAAAGCAATAATGCTTACAAATTTTTATGTATTTATTGTCTAGAACTCATATGTGATGATCAAAAAGAATCTAATCATGACCAGCATTGCCTTAAAATTCCCCTCAGCTTAACTAAACTTTAGATAGATTTCTTCCTGACAATAAGCCCCTGACCTCTCTCAGAGGATATAGTTTAGAAAACTTGTAACTATAAATTCTTCCTCTGCCCCTTTGCAATGTACATCTTCTATAATTCAGGAATTTTTTCTCAAGGATCTGTGAGTCATCCACTTGAAATGTAATCAACAGGAAAAATAGGGCACCTACCTCCCAATGGCTACAGGAGGGCAGGAGTCTAACTTCAGTAAATGTTAATTCGCAAAAGGGAATTGCCTAATAACATTAAACAGCCTCCTCAGTTTCAGAAATTTCCACTAGCTCATCCTAGCCTATAAAAACTCTCTGGCCTTTTGTTTTTCTAAGTTGTGTTCCATCTTTCTCTCCTATTACAACAGTTTAGAATGAAATATTACTTGCTGTTTTTAACAAGTTCTTAGTACAATTTCTATTTTACTTTACATCCCTAAATATCTATAACTACTGGATCTCAAACTACCAACTAATCAAACTAGCTTGATTAGTAACTGTAATTCAAAATGAATGTAATTCAGTTTACAGCATGGATCTGTTTATATTTGATTTTTTCCCCATAAACCTAGGGTCTTAATACTGACATCAGTGAAGGAAAAATAGATATAAGTGAAGTCTATATATTCCCTTGTTATGTCTACGCATCACAAAAGCTGCATTTTCTGAATAATTGTTCATTCATCAAAAACCATGTGGGTCACCCGCTTCCCAGATAAGGTATGTTCATTTTAAATAAGACCAACTTGAAAGTGACATCCTAGGAAACTCTGGTAAAACATGTTGAGATAGTCAGATTTTCCTTTGTCCACCACGTCATATAACATGTAGTCTTTCCTGTTGACTGGTGAGCCCAACCCTTGAAAATGAACAAGAAACAAGCCATATTCTACTGGTAGGCCTTATGTTCACCAAGCATGATCTAAATTCAAGATAATGGATCTTTAAATCATTAATTTACCTAAATGCTTTAGTTACAGCAAAAGTCAGGCAACTGACTTTTCTGTGTCCACTTAACTCTTACACTAGCCTTGTAGTTGTTTGTTTTCCTTTCTCTCACGTCTGAGAGATTTTTGTTGTTGTTGTTGTTGTTAAATAGGATGTCAAGGACAGGAAATGTATGGTAGAAGAGAACAAGCCCATCTGCTGACTGTGCATTGCACAAAAAGTCAGCAAATGGTTCTGCAGCGCCTGAAACCCACTACCCAAGCCTTGATCTTGGCCTTAGACCACATCTCCCTGGTAAAAAAGATGAGTTTTTCTTCACACAAAGGCATTATTCATTTTCCTAGCCATGTTCCCTGAAGCCACAATTGTCTAAAAGGGGAGACTGTTTCTACTTTGTCCTTTTTCTAGAGAAATCTCTCTTCCTCTCATTCTCCTTTTTAAACAACACATGTTCAATATAGCCCTGGATTTGGATGAACAGCTGGCAGCTCTATACCCAGCTATAGCCCAATTTATGCCATGGAGTGCTTATGTGCTACAAATGGGAAAAAAAAAAATCTGAGTTCAGAAACATGCATCCTTGAGCTTAGTTTTCCAGCAACCCTCCAAAGTACTTTATATTTGACTCTAAAACTTCTTTGTGATGACGATGATGCCAGAGGTCTAAAGTAGTTTAAATTAGATAGAATGGCAGATCAAAAAAGCACTTTGAAAATGTTGCAAACAAATCATTACTGCAAGGGAAGGAAATTTTGGTTTTGGTTTGGTTGGTTGGTTTTTTTCTGACATATGTTTTGATTCTCAACTTTTTAAATCTGCTTTTTATCATATCATCCCCCTGTCAATCCAGCATGAAAGGCTCAGTAACTGCAGTTGCTTTTCCCATCAGTAGTCACAGTATGTTTAAGATTGTTGTTAATTTTCTTTTTAACTTCATTAGAATTTTAATGAAATAATTGCAACTTTATATACTTCCCATGGTGACTGAGAGGATTATGTTTACTTTGAGGATTTTCTTTTTTTTTTTTCAGTCTGGGGATAACAGACAATAAACGAGAATAAATAAAACCGTCACCAACTTATTGAGAACAATGAGAAGAAAAATGATTGGAAAATTCCTCTGACCCCCAATGTGTTCAGTTTTCTAAATATCCACATCAAAACTATGCAGCCATTTCTTCTCACAGTATAAGATGGGCGGAAAAGTCAAGGTCCTGGCTCTTTTGCTTGTGAGGTCATCTACTCCATATTCTTCAAAACACTGAGAAACTTAACTATGATCTCTCAGATACTGTTTTTCCTCCCTTCATGTTCTGTAATTCCTTTCTTTGGTTAGGGATTAGTTAAATTTATGATTGGTACATTTATTTGAATATTCTTTTGGGCTAGGAAACATATTAATTTAATATACATAATGATGAAGATCAACAGTTTTTTTTATTTTTATTTTTGTGGATTTAAAAAAAAATAATAGATGGATATACTGATCTCTCAATATCTGCCATGCACTGGAATGAGCCCTCTACCTACGCTATATCATTTAATTCTCACAACTGTCCTCTAGGAAAAGAAGAATATTCTTTATTATTTTGTATGGAAATGAGACCAAGTGATCATAAGAAACAGATCACTGGATGAAAAATGTCTGGGCTTTTTAGTACAACTCCACAGGGCAATTTGCACTGTAACCTATTCCAGAATACAATACTGGAAGATGCTCATTAGTCCATAAGGTAGAAGTGCACTGAAGCCCTGAGTTTTAGACCAAATCCCTTATTTTTAGCCCTAGTTCTTCAAGCTTACTTTGCCTTGCAGGGCCCCAATTCTCACCTGTCAACTAAAAAAATGGATTTTCATAATCTTTAATATTTCATTCAGCTGGAACAGTCCATGAATCAGTGCGAAGTGTGTCCTTTATTAACAATCATTTAAAAATGTTTATTTTCCTTTTATAAGTATTTTACAAACTATGCACAAAAGTTTGATAAGCCAAAAAAAACCCTGTGTATACATTTTGAGAAATCTCCACAGACTTTATTTCCATAGACTGATTCTTAGTTTTCATGGAAATTAAAGTAGAAAGCAGCTCTTATTTGCAAGCTAGACTTCCAATTACAGATTTTGTCATGCAAATTTAAAGTTCCATTCTGGAAAAGAAAAGTAAAAAAGGAAAACCAAGTCCTTTAAATAAAGGACTCCTTTTGAATTCATGAATGCAATGAATTCTAGAAAGTACAATGAGTAAAAGCATTTTATCTTCACCTCCTTTTATCTGAACCCCCTTTTTCTTCTTCTAGCATGTTAAGGTTGGATGTAGAAAACTCATTTTTTTGCATGTTTGTTTTCCAAATAACATTTAAAAACAGGAGTAGTGATATTTTAGTTAATTGTTTAAAAAAGTTTATCTATGGCCAGACAGAGTGGCTCACACCTGTAATCCCAGCACATTGGGAGGCCAAGGCAGGTGGATCACTTGATTTCAGGAGGTCGAGACCAGCCTGGCCAAGACAGTGAAACCCCGTCTCAACTAAAAATTCAAAAATTAGTTGGAGGTGGTGGTACATGCCTCTAATACCAGCTTCTGGGGAGGCTGAGGCAGGATAATTGCTTGAGCATGGGAGACAGAGGTTGCAGTGAGCTGAAAGTGCACCACTGCACTCCAGCCTGGCCGACTGAGCGAGCTAGACTCCCTCTCAAAAACAAAAAACAAAAAACTTTATCTGTGTTGTTTTTATGGGGTAGCAATCTAAAGTGATTAATAGAGGACTAATAAAAATTTTTATGTATTAAGCGCTATGCTTTGTCAAAGACAAAATTACAGGAAATTTAGTTTATAGATCTTAATTGGCCTTTGTTTGCAACTCCAGAATCAGGCAACACTTCATTCTATAAAATACAATGAGTGTTCTGATGAGCTGTGCAGGGGAGACAGGCTTTATAGACAGAAAAGGCTGAGGAAAGCAGAAATGGAGAACAAGTAGTGGATTAATCATTTCCAAGTTGTTTTTCTTATAAAGGTTAGAGCAGAAGGGACTTTCTCATCATACTAGCTAAAATGGGCTGCAAGGGGTTTTAGCTGTTCTCTCTCTGTTTTTCACTGTCTCTTTCTCTCCTGATTTCTTGGAAAGTCAGACAAGCAACATAGCTTTGACTTGGTGGCATGGAACTTCAGCATGAGTAATTTCATATTGGTTTGGCCTGTTGGGCATAATGCAAGAGCTCAGTCCAAACCAATGGCCTCACAGACATTTTTAAATAAAATTTTGTTATTACAAAGTATAACAGTCTTTAGAGTGAGTGAAATCGATGCCCCTGGCTCTAAGACAGCAGAACCCATTTCTGCCCTCTGACTGTTTATTATTATTTCAGGTAGCACTTACGATTGACAGTTAGGAGGCAGTCTGGTCAGGCAAAAACACCTAACCCTTTCAACCCCAGTACCCTCCACTTCCAGGGCTACTTTCCCAAGGATCAGCTCTGGGAAAATTCTGAAATTAGGAAAAATAAGGCTCTGACATGTGGTACTCCATTCACTTCCTCCTTGCTGTCTATAACTCCTTTTTATCTGGTGTCAACAATGCTAGGTGAGGTGTCAGAGCCCTTGGCATTGGAAAGTGGTCGGGTAGTATGGTAATAATAATTTACCAACAACAATGTAGGTTTGAAAAGGAAAGTTTTAGTAGATAGAACACTGCAGAAGAGTGCCGTGCGATGCCTCAGCAAGAGAGGATGCAGCATGGTGCAGTGAATTTGTTCTTAGGGATATTCATGGACCTTAAAGAGGGAACTTAGCATAAATTTAAACAATATTAGTCACATAGGTCATACTAAATGATTATGTTTGTAGACATTTTGGTGCCTTGATGTGAACAAGGGTTACACAATGAGTTTTGACATGCATGCATTTCAGAGACATATAGAAATTCTGGTTATACACACACACACCCACATGCACATACACACATATTTTTAAAGCCTGGTACCAGATGCCAGCATTAGACAACGGGGAAGTCTAATTACTTCTAAATTCCCCAGATAAAAATGTTTGCCTCTGGACTGTCTGCTTGATGGCAACCAGGTGCTTTTTGCTGTCCTCAAAAAGCCTTCTTTAATTCCTAATATCAGACAGAAAGACTGAATTCTTCCTGTTCACCCTTCTTTATTTTGACAACTCCCATTTATCATCCAAAATGTTGCTTATGTATCACCTTTTCTGGGAAAAATTCCTGGAACCACCAACACAGAAACTATCTTCTCATGGCTTGCTTGTTCACGTTTCTGTTATAACAGTAATGATCCTCTATTGTCATTTATCTGGTAAATATTTATTAAATGTACTAGACATTGGGAATATAATTGAAAAATGAGAGAGTTCTTATCCTTAAGCTGCTTGAAACAAGCTAGCAAAATATTTATACATATATGCATACACACACACACATACATACACATATACAGTGATTTAAGAGACCAAAATAGACACCACTTAATCAACTAAGGTGAACACAGAGGTTAAGAAACAAAATTACCTACCAGACTGGTGGAGGTTGCTGGCCTGGCTGGCATGGCAACTTTCTAAATTCCTCCAACTAAATTCTCTAACAATAGGAGCTATCAGCTCTAGTCTATAACCCACACCACTACAACTCTATTTGGACAGAGGACTTGCCTTACTAACATTTTTTCCTGAAAAACTGTTGCAAAACTTGTCAGTTTTAGCCAGCTTATGGAGGCTACACACAAATTGTCTTTGTATCCAATAGTTCACATTTTGATCTAAAAAGCCAAACTGCATCTCATTTTAATACTGAGAATACACCAAAGTGAACACGGAATGTATGTTACATACATGTTTACCACTGAACATATGCTCTGCTCCCCCTACAAATATGTATAGCTTCCCCCGACCAACCTGCTGAATATGTATGAGACTGGCCCTGTGAAACATAAAACTCAACCTGTCTTTCCCATCTTTGAAGATAAAGCACCTTTAGTTCTCACTGGAAACTTTCTCTTCTTGGCTGGCTTGCAAGCTGGTTTAGCCTTTCTGCCAACCAAGCTTGGTGGCAATATTTAATATCATGTTCCTGGAAACTGTGATACAAAGAACAATGTACAGCCAATCAACAACTTATGTTATTTAAAAGTAAATTCCTGGTAGATAACTTAGAAATTGCTTTTCCTTTTCCTTTAAAATTAACTTGTAATGGCTGCTAATCAAAGTGTACATTCCAGGCAATTTGAAACTGAGCTCTCAGGTTGCAATCCTCAACTTGGCCCAAGTAAATCCTCTACTTAAGTTTGTCTCAGCATCTTCTTTTTAAGTAGACTATGTATATGAAAAATAACAGAGAGTTGGTGAATGATCTGCCACCAAGAAACAAGATTCACGGGCAGAGAATCTTCTTTTGAAAGGACATTTCCTCTGAAGAGGTCAAGTGATGAGGCAGGACTAGACTCTGAAGATGGGGCTCACACATCTGGATGAAATTGAGGACTTGTTTAAACAGAGACAGGGCAGAAATAACTTTTCATAAGACAGGCCCGCCAGTGTGCCAGCTCAGTTTACCACTGCCATGGCAACACCCAGAAGTTACCACCCCTTTCTATGGCAATGACCATATGCTACCACTGTTTTCTAGAAATTTCTGCATAATCCATCCTTAATTTGAATGTAATTAACATGAGGTATAAATAGGACTGCAGAAATGGCTCTGAGCTGCAACTGTGGGCATACTGCCTAGGTGGTAGTACTTATCTGGAAAGAGTAGTACCTCTGCTGCTGTTGTACAGTGCCACTTCAGGAAAAGTTGCTGCCTAACACCACTGTCTTGTCCTTGAATTCTTCTCTGGGTGAAGCCAAGAACCCTCTTGGTTTAAGCCCCAATTTTGGGATTAAGCTGCCCTTCATCAAAAATAATTCAGGCATTTTTTCATTTGGCCATTAGTCTCAGAAGATGAAGAAATACTTGCATTGCTCTATTTCTACCATTTTTCATAATGCTTATTATACAGTATTCCCTAAATAAATACTGAATAATGAAATGACAGAATGATCTATTCACACTTAATTATAACAGTTACTATGAATTATCTTTGCAACTTAATTCTTTTTTTTGGAATATGTGGAAGTTCAACTCAGTTATTTACCAAAGAAACTTGCAGTCAGTGCTTTTCCTATCTGAGACTCTTTCCCTTATTGTTCAAATAGGAATTATAATACATATATTGAAGAAATTATTTTGGAAATGGCACAGCATGTTGAAAGTATTTGACAGCTATTATATAATTTATTTCATGATGATGGTGATGATTAATTTTAAGCAGCCACACTGAGAATAAGCCCTGTGTGGTTGGTGCATGCAGGAAGGTGTACTGCCTATGTAACTAGAAGAGCTGAGGGTGACATCCCTTCACCATACTGCTCCTGCTATGCCTATTAGCTTCTTGGAGACTTCATATGGAAAATGGGATTGTCAATGTGTATAGCCACATGGCACTCTCTGACCTAGGTCCAGGGACTTTCCCTTAGACAAAAGAGTAATGAACAAGTCTCTAGTGTGAGGCTTAGAAAACAGGCCCTCAGCAGAAGCTCATTATGTATTTTAAAAGTTATGGTTTCTCTATAAAGGAGTTTCTAGCACACAGTTCCTAGCAGCACAGACACTTTGTGAGGTGGCAGCACTAGTGTAGTGTCTTGCCTTTCACCCGACTACAATGCTCCTGGTGTCATTGTTCCTTTCTGTATAGCATTCAAGGCTGATTCTTTAGCATTCCTGCATATTCCATGAGATATGTAATATTTGCATGCAATTAAAAATCCTGATCATTTCTCTTTAATCATTTCAATACTCTATGAATAAGTACTTTAATAGGTCCTCATTTTACAAATGAGGAAACAGGCTTAAAGATGTGAAGTAATATGCCCACGGCCCACAATTATAATACTGCAAAAGCCATATATTATTATTAGTCTCTTGACCTCAGACCTTAGAGACAGACCTTTCTACCATATAAACATCCCATTATTTTCCTCTCCATTCATCTTTTCCAACAACTATGAATTATGAAACGTGGAAGCATAACATATTAACCTGTCACAAATAAAATTTTTGATAGTATGAATCCACTCCTGCTGAAGCATTTCTAGTGATGTGTTGCTCTTCTGCTCTTAAAGTGCCTATCTATTTATATATAGATAGATGGATAGGTAGGTAAATATTTACAAATATAAATATGTTATATATACACACATACGCTCATATTTGTTAAATCCTACTATGTATTACATAGTAGTCCATTTAATATAATATACCATGTAAAAATTAATATTTATTATATAATAGTTTTTTTAATTTTAAAGCTAATAAAAATTTATTAAATATGAATTGGACATTTTGAAATCACCAAAGTTGATTCTCCCAGCTCCATTCTGAGACAAATGATAAAGAAAGTCAGGTTAGAAGAACTCAAAAAACTTGAAAAATGCCTTTTAGCTAAGAATAAATAAGTAAATAAAATATTAGATCCAAAATCCAGTATTCTTTTCATTTTGCATTAAACTTTTCTGTTTTACATTGAGTGAAGATATTTCTGTTTATGATTCCTAACCTTTAATTCTAGTCCTCAACCAAAAAGCAATCTTCCATGTTTTTCTGCAGTACAGTAAGCCCTAAAATTATAAACATTGAATATTGAATATTAGCTAGAAAGAAGCTGTTGGTCAGACTAAAAATGCTCTGCTTCTTTATTTTTGTATTCAATTGAACATGGTATTTAGGAAGTCACCATTCAATGGTGTCTGAGCTGCTTCATAAAATTTGCAAAACATATGGAAGACAGAATTAGGATATGAATGGACTTATTTTTTAACATATCTAATATCAATGAATTATCTGGCATGTGCCTAATTTTACAGAATTGGTGAAAGTGGCAGGAAAAACAATCATACTAAAAAGAACAACCTGCTTGTATACTTAATGAAGAAAACAACTGCTTCTAAAAGAGTTCTCCTACGTGTCATAGTGGTTAAATCAAGTCTTCTTATGAATACAGCACAGACTAAAGTTATGAAGGGCAGGCATCCCAAAGGAAAGGAACAGAGAGTCTTGTTTTGTTTCAGAAAGCTCTATGTGAAAGGCTGTGTGTCTGATCAAAAAATTAAAATTAAGTTCCCCAGTCCTGTGCAGCCCAGAAAACATTCTGGCCATTTTTTTCTTGGATAGGAATTCTAGGGACTAAGGACAACAAAATATCTGTGAATCTGGAAATTTCTCCTTGAATTTTCTGTGCTCAGGGAGTAAGTACTGTGTGAAGGCATATAAATGTACTCTGGTCTTGCCAATAGATAAAAGCCTTCCTTTCAAATTGCAGTTGCTTGTACAGCACTTTCTCTTACAATATAGTAAATCAACCAGTCAATGAAAGAAGTGGTGGTACTCCAAACAGCACAGCCCTCATGTTCAAAGAAGTCTATTTCTCAGTTTTGTATCCTGGAGTTCTAATAGAGATTGTGACAACAGGATGATTTTGCTGACCTCACAGAAAACAGAATAACAAAAGGAAAATAATCAGACTCCTTGTGCAAGATGCTAGCAGATGCTGTGAATAAAGGCAGAATAGCAGCAGCCAGCCATGTTCTGCTACTGGTGAAGTTTAGCTAATCAATATGGGTTTGTGTCTGGGGTTCCTGAATCCAGGCACGAATTTGGAAACCACATTAGGAAATGTTCTTCTTCATAATATTTCCTCTATTGTTGAAGCTAAAAAATAAAATACAGTCAACAAGTAATACAATTAGGGGATTTTAAACATTTTCAACTTTATTTACTGCCTTATATAAAGTAAAACAGAAATAACCCTGATTTTCTCCCACGTTTTTATTACAGAATGAGTAGTAAAATTTTATATTCAACACTTACATTGTAAAACATGCAAAGAATATGTTTCAGCAAAGAGTCTACATACTTCACTGCTCTAGGAAGAATGGAATTAATTTGATTTTCTGTAAATGCAATGTTAAATGCTTCCAAAAACACTTGGAAAACACTTAAAAGTTTAAATATATATATATATATATATATATATATATAGTGTTTTTCCCCCATTGGCAGGAAGAAGGAGGCATTACAATTTAAGGCTAAGAATTGTGATTTTAAAATTTATCTGCATAGATTGGGAATCGGTATTCCTTGGAAGCTTTGAAAAGTTATTTATATTACCCATTTTTTGGAGATTCCCGTTGAGTGCATTCAATGTGCTCCCCTGCTAAATGATGTCAAGTTCCCCAACTCTACTATTAATGAATACATGAAGCAATAAGAATTCTCGTGCAATCCTGCAGGGAGTGCAAATTGGTAAAGCACCTTGGAAAATAGTTTGGCATTAGCTAGTTAATTTGAAGATGCTCATTTTCTATGACTCAACAATTCAACTCCTAGAAATGTACCAAGACATTAGTGATGATTGCACAAGGAGAGGTGAGCAAAAGTGCTCATCGCAGCATTGTTCATAATAGCTGCAACTTGGAAACTATTCAAATGGTCATCACTAAAATAAATACATAAATTGGGATATAGTCATATAATGGAATACTATGCAACAACGAATGGGAACAAAGTACAACTAACATGTAACAAATGAATCCCAAAAACGTGTTAAGCAAAAGATAGAGGCACAAAACAATATACACAGTGTAATTCAATTCAAGTAAGGTTCAACCTTAGAAAAAACTCATTATCTATCATCTATCTATCTATCTATCTATCTACCTACCTACCTACCTACCTACCTATCTACGTATCTATGTTTTACACATTTATGTATGTATCAATGGCCATTTTTTTCTTAGATAGGAATTCTAGGGACTAATGACAAAATCTCTGTGAATCTGGAAATTTCTACTATGTCATCTTTCCATATATATTTATAGATGTAAAATGTATATCTATATTTGACATGAATATGTTTAAAAAGAAAAGGAAATTATTAACACAAACATACAATATGGTTAAACCAAAGAAAGACAACCTATTGTTCACTATTTGGTTTTACCTACTTTAATTTTAAGGACTTTATTTTCCTTCCTTTACCTACTTGTAGCCCTCTCTTTGGTTCCTATTTCCCACCATGAACTATATTCAGCTGGTAAAAATACTATGTGGTGCCCACACACTGTTCAATACTAATGCCTTCTTTCTCTGTATTATTACACACAGTCCCATGCTTATTCACCTGCCAGGGAATGAAAGGAAGTGTTGGATCCCATTATGTGAAATCACACCAAATAGCACTTTCAGATAGAATAAACAAAACACCCACCACTTCAGCTGGAATTTGTGCTAGCCTCCAAATAGCCTCTCTGAATTTAGACACCTTCTCTCTATCTGAGAAATGTTGCATCAATATAAAACATATCCCATGTTTTGTTACCTTTCTGTCTTTAAGATCTCTGAAAAGGTAGTAGGAAGAAGGCAAAGTAGTTTCCTTTATAAAGTGAGCAGGCATAGGGTATTTGATGTTATCTTCTTGCTGTGGCTGATTAACACACTAGGGAAGAAATGTGCAAAATGAGCAGTCAGGACTGTTTCCATGGTTGCCAAGCTCTTTGCATGGAACAAAAGTAAGGCAGCCTCAGAAGGTCCCTCAGTCCTGGAATTCAGCATGATTGAGTGCTGGAAATGTACAAGGGGGTATTCATTGCAAAAGACAGTCTACATACAATCTCATAACCTCATTAAAGCAAATCGGTTACCAAAATATATTAAATGAAATATGACAATGTAATGCTCTTGTGTAGCAAAATTTTACAGAGGACTTTATGGAGGGAGGAAACTAACCTTTACTATATGCACTCTACCTTCTTGGAACAAGCTAGATCGTCCTTATACCAGGAGACATAATTATCTTTCCTCTTGTTTTAACAGATATGAAACCAAGACTCAAAAAGATCAAAGCACCTTTCCCAAACAAAAACCTGAGCATTTTTGTCTCCAAATTCAAAGCCAGGGCCACATGTACCACAGACCAAAATCTGCAACTGGCCTTTGTGAGACAGTCCATGTGATATTCTGACAAAATGTGTTTCCATACAGTATTATGCTAAAGATGTTGTCCATAACATTTCTTATGTCCCCTCAATATTGATTCAACCTTGAAAGCAGTTTTTACAGCAGTATCAGAAATAGTTGTTTATATTTAGAAGGATTAGTTGTTTTTCATGTTATGAATTCTGTGGATTTTATAAACGTCCTACACTTGTTTTTTCAATGGCCTCAAGAAAGCTTAGAGCAAAATTTGGGACCTAGTTCAAACTCTGAAGTTTATGGTATACACCCCAGATCCCATATAAAACAAACCACCTTTACTTTCCCTTTATCTTATTTCTCTCATCCATATATTTTACATTCTTTTTCTGAACTGTACATATTTATGTCAGCAGAGACAAGATAGTATGAATAATATTTTCTTTAAAGACAAGCTTCATGTTTCCTCTCTTTATAAATTTTACAATCAGGTAGTTATTCTTAGAGAATAACTTTTTTCCTCACATTTCTTACTTCTTCCACACTTCTTTAAAAAGTGTCTAATATGTTGCACTATAGAGATATCTGCTAGGGACAACTAAAAATCCATTCTGTCTTGTTATATCTTTGTAGAAGAATGAATTCTGTTCTGTCTCAATCTGACCTCTCAAATGTTATGCTTTGACAGACTCTCTCTCCTTCACCTGTCAGACAGTCCTGGAAATAAGAGGAGAAAAACACTCAGTAAATCACTCAGGATTCATCTATATTACAGAAAAAAAATCAAATGCAAGATGGAAATATAATGATTCTGTTTCCTTCCCTGAGAAATCTCCAAAGCAGGAATTCAAAAAATCTTATTCTTTATGTTTTGGGGGACACATGAAGCTATCATATTGGTTATGTTTGAATTCTAATTCTAATCCTCAGCAAGAGAAGCTGTTATCCTCTACTTGCTCTGTCACCCTTCTCATCAAACACAATGGGTCACGCCGACCAGAGGTCATATATATTACTATGTCAATACATTTTTTTTTTTTTGTGAGCACCATAACCCTATGGGATCCAGAGAAATTCAGGATCAGTTTCATTATGAAATGTTGGGAAGTTTTATCTTCATCTTTCATATCAGTTTGCCTGAACCATCATATGGGTCAGACATAAGCATCTTCTATGAAGAATAATGAAGTAACATTTTATATAAGACTTACGTGTCATCAAAATTCCTCCTTTATAAAATTTTAGGGGTTTTTTTTCCACTTCTAGCACCCACTATTGCTATTCCTTGTTTTTTTTTTTTTTTTTGTTTTTTTTTTTTTTTTTTTTTTTTTTTTAGTGGCATGTAACCAAGGACAAAGAGCTGTACCAAGAGAGACAGGAAGGGTCATATTATATTTAGGCTTTGCTTTGGTCTTTGAGAGCTTAGACTTTTTTCCACTCCTAAGTTCTCAGCACCCACTCAGAGCACTAAAAATATTTCTTCAGACTGGGTGCAGTGGCTCACACCTGTAAACCTAGCACTTTGGGAGATCAAGGCAGGCAGCTCACTTGGGGCAGGAGTTCAAGAGCAGCCTACTATTTTTAATAGAAACTCTGTCTCTACTAAAAATATAAAACTTAGCAGGGCATGGTGGCATGTGCTTATAATCCCAGCTATTTGAGAGGCAGAGGCAGGAGAACTGCTTGAACTCAGGAGGCAGAGACTGTGGTAAGTGGAGACCACGCCACTGCACTCCAGCCTGAGCAACAAAGCGAGACTCTGTCTCAAAAAAAGAGAAAAGTTTCTGCATAGAACTGAGTTTTACTCAATACCTTAACATCAGTGTTAGCACTTGAAGTAATCCCTGTTTCAGTCCCAATATATCAGGTGAATTCCAAAATCATGTAATTATTGCATGTCAGCTCAGAGAGGACAAAATGAAGCATGTGAGATCAAAGGCTAAATGCAGGATGATAGAAGCCTGAAATATCTTGAAAGCAGAAGATCAAGAAAGATCAAGTATCCAAATGTAACTTCTCCTATCCACTACTCCTTGGGAATGCAAAACTCTTCAGACATATGGAGAATATGCCTAGCTTATGTCATTAGGTTTTCTCAGGCCATATCTAGAAAATGTCAGACTCAAAACTTTCAGAATTCCGGAATTAGAAAAAATATATATTAGTGCATAAGCACATGAGGACAGATTTATTTATTCAACTTAATTGAGCATCAATTATTTATTTCTCTTTCTCTCTGTCTCTCAATCTCTTCCCCTCCTTTCACCCTCTCCCATCACATAGAAAGACACAGATTCTTAATTTGTAGATGAGGGAAAACTGAAGGGATTAAGGTTTTAATTAACTTGTTCAAGGTCTCATGACCTGAAAATTGTAGAACTGAGATTCAAATCACTCCACAGTTAGCTGTGTTTTTGTAAATTTAACTATTACAAGATTTTGGTCAAATCGAGTTTAAGTGTTCAGATCATTAAAACCTATCTGCTGAATTGGGTGTTTGAATCACCAGTGAAACCATCTCCACCCTAGATTATAATGAACCCACTCTTTTCTCATTTTTATCCTTTTGTTATTTTCAGAACATTTCTTCCCTGTCTGTCTTCCCCGGTGAAACTATTTTTTCTTATACTCCTTAAGTGTTTCCCCAATTCTTTTGAAGCAGGAAAGATTCCCTTGTCCCCCTCATAGGGCATGTGACTGGCTTCCTCAGTGTCCCCTGCTCAAACATCTAGGAGAACACACAGAGGACAGACTGTGGGGCTTGGCAGTGTCTAGGGGTGAAAGTTTACAGCGCCTGAAGCCCCACTGGGCATGTTTTACTGGGTGTTCTTTTAGTTGGCCTATAGGCAGCTTGCGGTAATCAGCTCAATTAGACCCTCTCCCTTGTCACAAGGACAGAGGGATTTCTGTATCCCAGTTCTTGCCTTGGTATACTGGAAGAATCGGATCACATATGGGCTTGGAGAATGAGTGCAAAGTTTCATAGAGTATTTCATTTTATCCTCCTGCATTCGACCTTTGAGCTCAGATGCTTCATTTTGTCCTCTCTGAGCTTACATGGAATGATTACATGATTTAGGAATTCATCTGATATATTGGGGCTGAAAGAGGGATTATTCCAAGTGCTAACACTGATGTTAAGGTATTGAGTAAAACTCAGTTCTAATCATTCCAGTATCTCTCAGCCGATGGGGGAGCCAGAAGGGAGATGATTTTCCCCTGGATTTGGACCCTGGGTGGCACAGCTCTCCTTGGACTCCCGGCCAAACTCAACCTTGCCCCTCCCGTCCATAGTCTGCCTGTGTGCTGGTGCCTGCTGGTGTGCAATTCTGCCAGCGTGCTCCTGTGGAAGTCCAACTGCTTGTGTCTTCTTCCTCTTGAGCCGCTTGTGTGCCTGCCAGCTAGGGTCTCAGGTGTTTATAGGCCCAGGATGGGGTGGGGCGGGCCAGGGTGGTCTTGGAAAATGCAACTTTTGGGCGTGAAAGCAGGAGTGCCTGTCCTCACCTAGGACCGTGGACATGGATCCCTAGTCAGAGAACACTCCTTTCTCTGCCCAGCCCTTCCCAGTCCCCACTTCTGTATCATTTCAAGGGACCATGCTCTTCCCTTCCCAGCACTCCTGATATCACTGTTATGGTGTTTAAAAGGTCAGGCAGGGATAATATTTTGCCTAAAGTCATTTAACTAGTTACACACGGTTATACATAAATACCCAAATTTATATTTTTGAGTTCAATGCTCTTATCTAACTTAATATGCTAGTCAGTTATTCGAGCAGGATTTACATTAACATGTTTTGTAATTTTCTTGAGTCAGCTTTAGCAACCCTGTATGCTGAACCACTGAAACCAAGAAGAGTAGAAAGTATTTTTTAAAGCAGGAGAATATGGAGGTAGATATTCCAGTGGAGTAAACGTTTCATGTTTGAATCTCCCACTGATTGCTCTTGTGTAGAATATCTATCCTTTCTGAGTTTCAATATAGTCATCTGTATAACAAGCACAATACAGAGTTTTGAGAAATGAGAATTTATATATAATAAATATCAAGTAGATTGCTAACTGGGAGTCACTGTATAAATGCAACAATTACTTGTGTGATGTATTTATTTATGTAAGTATTACTATGAACATTTATATATTGCTGCAACAATGCATTTAGGATATTTTGCAAAGTATCTTACCAAACAACAGAATCTTAATGCTAGTTGAATTTACATGCTTTTCTCTTAGGCCTCAGGTTATTAAATAATAATAATAATTACTATTATTACTATTTTGAGATGGAGTCTTCCTCTGTCACTCAGGCTGGAGTGTAGTGGCACTGTCATGGCTCACTGCAACCTCCACCTCCTGAATTCAAGCAAATCTCCTGCCTCAGCCTCCCTGAGCAGCTGAGATGACAAGGCATGCACCACCACACCCAGCTAATGTTTTTTGTACTTTTAGTAGAGACGAGGTTTCACCATGTTGGCCAGGCTGGTCTTGAACTGGGCCTCAGGTTTTCACCCGCCTAGGTCTCCCAAAGGCCTCCATTTGTTTTCTGCTATGAATACAAAATCTCTTTCAACGATATCTATCATTCCAACATTGTATGCATATTTAAACTGCTCTGTTAGTATTTAAGCAAGTTACATATATTCATTAGAGCAATTTTTCCATCCTTTGTCTTTTCCATTTTGTTCTAAGATGTTAACCCATTTAAGCTTTTATTTTTTTTTTTACTATAAACATTCCAGATATAATTTACGAATATGTTGGCTTATAAACATTGGTTCATAAATCAAATTAGAATTCAGAGCATTCTTTATTTAGTTGCAATGGCCTGGAAATGCACAGGCCTAAATTTCGATTTTGGTTTTGTGTCTATCTAGGTTTATAACAGATGGTAATCGGTGTAACCTCTTTGAATTTCTGGTTTTGCATCTGTTAAAATTAGTGCAGTGAACTTGACTATAACTGCTATTTTTCTAATTTTATAAAAAATATAAATCACAGGGTAATTTTTAAGAAAAATTATGATGTGGAATATTAAATGTTACTTTTTAATAAAAGTAAAAAATAAGTGTGGCTAGTTGTCAGTGACACAGTCTCTCTCACACTCCTAATGTGATAGTAAATCGTTACATTATTTGTGGAGCAATTTATAAATGTATAAATCAAGAGCCCCAAAAATATTCATAGCCTTGAACTGCTACTTATGAATCTCAGAGACTATTAAAAAATTAGAGTTTTCACAATGGATAAATATTGCTACACATAATATATTCCTAGTAAGATTATAGTAACAAAAATAAACGATTTGTTTATACAGCAATAGAAACAATGGATTCATACAATGCACAATTATGCAGTCATTAAAATCATATAATTTTTTCACATGATAAAATCTTTAATATGATTAATTTTAATAAAAACAATGATTTTAAGATTATGTAGTATCTAAAAGCCAACAATGTACATAGGAAAAATAATGGTTTGAAGAAGCGTGCCAAAATGTAAACAGTGATACTCTTTAGAAGATGGGATTATAAATAAATATTTTAAAAGTAGATGTTATTTTGATATTCAGAAAATTATTTTTAAAATAAAAATAAACATAGGATTCTACCTGCTAATACTTAGGACTCATGCTATTTTAGTTTTAACATATGGAAGTATGTTTTAATAGTATTCAAATCTGTCAAGAGTTGTAGGTATGAAGATATTATAGGTAGCGGTTTATTTTGTAAAGCATGATACACAGGATAGTTTTACCAGTTTTTTGGAGTATGTGGGGGGCTATAAAAATTGCAAATGGCAGTTGTACTAGAAAATTTTAGGGTACTTTTAAATTCTCAGAATCCAGAAACCTAGATAATTGTAAAAGCTCTTTTCATCTCAAAATTCCCTGTTTCCCAGTGAAGTTAATTTACTTCATGTCCATTTACATTCATTAAAGTCTACTGAAGAAAAAATAAACCACCTCATTTATCTTGTCTACGATTGTAATAATATAGAACTAAAACATTTATAATTTTTGTCTAATAATAATGGTTCATATTTATTTATCTCTGTATGACATTTAATTCACTTTGCCAAGTACTTAACATATCCTGGCAACAACCTTGTGAGATAGGTTATATTATTCCATTACACAGGAGGAAAAGAGAGGCTTAGGGAGGCTAACGATTTTTGTCCCTGCTCACAGGAGTACACAGAATGGCTCAGCTTTCAATCCCATTCTTAAGCATAATTCAATGCAGCCTTCTGCCTCAAACTACTAGAAACACATCTGTTCATGCCTAGGATGGGGTAAAGGACTCTTTCCAATATACACTTTCAAGTGAAAAAACAATGAGTTTAGGAACTTGTAATATAGCTTTGGCAATTTTCTAACATTGAGAGGAAGCGCAAAGTTTTTAGTGGGTAACTCAGTAGGAAGGGCGACTACAACTCCTGCAGTTGTTTTCTCTGTTGGGGCAGGGATTGTAACTGTGTGTATGAGGAAAACAAAGGTATTTATATAGTTGTCATTGGTTTGTTTTACGCAGTTTTCTATTTTTAAATAATAAAATATTTAAAAAATATAATGCACCATCTAATTCACTTTCCTTTTGTCCAATTTTAAAAAATTATCAGGTTTTGAAAGCAACATTTTGGGTATGGTTACCCTAGAAACAATGTCCATATGACACCAGTCCATCAAAGGAGGAGGATTTCTAGAGTAATAAATAAAAAGAAAAAACTAACAAGTTGATTTACTGATTTTGCCACTAGTTATGTGACATAAGAGAAATTATTGAATTTTTTTGGAACTTCATAGTTTGAGATATTCATGACTTATAATTGATTCATAATTTGAGAGATCATATATCTGTTTTTTTCCAACTTTATTATAAGGCATAGAAATTTTAATGACTGTCTTGATACTTCAGAATAATCCAAATGTTTTATACTTCTCTGACATTATTTCTGAGTATTATATGCACTATCTTTCTAATATTTGCAATTTAATATGGATGAGCACAGAACTAAAATGTCTTTGCTTATGGTGTTACATTTATAAACATCATACATTCTACAATCAGACAACCACATTCAGGACAGAGATGAAAAATAGCATATTTTATAAACATGTAAAGGTAAAAGTGTCTTACTTTACAACCATCTCCGAGTGACAATTATTAACCTCAATTTTCTGAAAACCTACATATTTTAGATGCTTTTCAAGTAATTTGACAGTCAAATATTTAGATGCTTTTCAAGTAATTTGACAGTCAAAATAAATATTACAGAATTGTTTGCTTTCTTTACTTTGCTAGTATTCAGTTCTTCTGAGATACCATTTTAGAACATTAGTAATTTAGGTGTATATTGTTTTATAGATGAAGGTCATTATTGTCTCTGTTCCATGGTAGCATGGACCGTGGAACAAAAATGTATTTTATTCACACTAAAATATTACAGCTCTATTTAAATTTTCTGCTTTATGACAAGGTATACAAATTTATACATAGGAGAGTTTCAGAAGAATTATAAGTGTTGCATGGATTTTATTCTATCATTGAGGGACATTTTGAGCTATCCCCTAAGCCAAGTGGTCTCTTATTTGACTCTCTTCTCATACAACAATGGAGAAGGATGCTTAAGTCATCCATAAAAATGTAATAATGATCAGCTTGTTACCCTTTAAAGTCATGCCCTTGGGTTTTATTGAGGACTGATGCAAAGAACAGCCATATGCAGATGGTTTCTGCATCAGCTATAAAATCATTTTTGAAGGCATTATCCATTTACATTATTCAATGTTCCCTGTAAAGAAGACCTTGAGTTATATCCTTTGGAACATTACATCAAGGAAAAAAATGTTTGCTATGTAAAAATGTTTTCATCCTTTTCCAATTAATAAAATCAAGTTTGTTTTTTGATTTTTGCCCTGGGTACCAGGGAGCTCAAAGTTATATGTAATACTAAGTCACATTACTTAATAAGTTTTTATAACTAGCATATTTGCCTCATAAATTTTATTTTAATTTATACTTGTCTGCTTTATTGTAGGTAGATTTGTATCATAAAATATCTTAAAACCTTCTTGGAAATGAAAAGAATTTGGTAGAGTAGGAGATAACACTAACATGTTTTAGTCACTGACTCTGTGAAGCATTGGGTTAAATGAATTGCATGTAGTACTTATCAGTATAATATTATTAGTGAGCTCATAACCTATACTTTATAGACTTTTAAGGAATATAAAATATCTAAATATTAAGCTAATACTCATAGTGACTTAAACTTATAAATCAAGTTTTTCTCTAGCTTTAAAATATGCTTTTTAAAACAAACATTTATGCTTTTTCCTCCAAAGTGTATATACCAATAATTATAAAGATGAAGAAAAGATACAAACTACTTCCCAACAGGACCATGATGGAGATTATATGGACAAATCACTCAAAGTGGCATATGATCATTTCCATTTGAAATTGCTATAGCTTTTTCATTAATTGTATATGAAAACATAGACTTTATCACTCATCAGAACAACTTAACTATTTCCTTCCATAATCTGTATGGACCACCTATGCTCTACAAAGTGGAAAGAAAAGATATGTGATATGCCAAGTAAAGAATATCAGTTTCCAGAAATATTTATTTATAATAGCAGCATGTAGTTTCCTTCATTCACGATTCATCTAGATACAAACAGCAACCCTTCCCTTCCCTTCCCTAGGCTCATGGTGATATAGAGCTAAAGGCAAGCCAATGAGAAGGCAGATGTTCATTTTCAAGTCCCTGCAATTTAGGGTCTACCCAGTACCTGTTATCTCTCCAAACCTCTCTAATTCCATATCACTATCACCCATAATGCATGATTTCCCTATTTTTGCCTCAAACATACTTGCTTTTCCAAAAATATCTCTATCTATACACCTTCTCAGAGATACTGATAAATTTGGTCTTGCATTAACATTTTTATAATTTCCCCAATTGATTATAATATACATCTAAGTTTGGGAAACAGTACTATAAAAGTGGTTTTAATGTGATTAACGAGGAATTAACTCTATTCGCACTGAAGACTCAATACCCACACATTTACACAAACACATATACACTCACTTCTCCTTATTTTGGTAACTTTTCCAACTCTTGATTCTTGTCTCTTAGACCACTCTAATCCTGAGTTCGGTCTCTAAATTTAGCATTAATTTAAAATCCCTTCCTGGAATTAGATCTCAGTTCTCATTAGTGGACTCTGTTATAGCTTACTTCTCTGATACCCATTTTCTCCTGTTGACTCAGATAGAAATATCTGCTGGAGGCTACATTAGAATTTAATCATCTTCATTGGCCCGCTTCAGAACCCAATGTGGAGACAACGTAAGAAGGTTGTTTAAGGTACTCAATGTTTCAATAAACATGACTATTTTTACAAAATATGTCTCACATATTAATGAGGAAGACAACAGACATCCAACTCCCTAGAATTATTTTCTTATTTTAATGCTATGCAAATTCTGTCATAAAAATGGATTGAAGGATTGACTCAACCATGGACATAAGATCTCTACCAGGAAATACAAAGAATTTTATCTGAAGCATTTATGCCATCATTTTATAATTAAAATTTTATGCAAAAAATGTTTGGTTACTTTATTACAAACTATACTTAATGTATAAAAGGATTTTTAAAACCTAGCTTAATGTTTTTGGCAAATTATTGTAAAGCAAATAATTCCAAAAGCATAATATGTATTTTGGAACAGTTCACTGATCAAAAATTATACAATGGTTCCACATAACATCTCTGACTGTTTATGACAATTGCACTCAAAATAAACAGCTTCATATCAAAACTTGAATCACAGCGGGGAGCCAAATTAGTCTGAAAGACAGCTTGCACGAATCTTTAAGGTATATATTTTCCCCAGTTTCCTACTAAAACTGCCTTTATCATTTAATCCACATAATAGTTTACATCATTATAAATTTATCAACCAGATTATTATTCATATGCATAGCATGCATAATTATAATTAATTTGCTGAAGGCTCATTTTGCTGTTTCTATTAATTACAATCTTATGGCTTTAAATATATCAGTGAGAAAGGGGGAGAACCTAATCTAGTGATATATAGTAAACTAGTCCAATAAAGTCCATCACTCAAACGACACTCTGTGATAGTATCAGGGAGATAACTTACTGTTTGAACATCAGCACTGAATTTTAAATTGTAACTACTGAATCTAATGTTGCATAATTTTGCCCTCCTCTCTCTTTCTTCCAAATCTATTTTCAGCAATAAATCACTAGACTACAAAAAGGAATACAGGGCTAAAATATGGCAATAAAACCCACAATCAGCAGTGTAAATTATGATTCCTAGGGAACTTAATTACGTTTTTTAATTAAAACAAAATGAATTTTTCTTTTCAATTAAACAATCCCATCTATTCCCCCAAAACCCTGCTCTACAAAACAACAAAAAATATCCCAAGCTATTAAAAGCCCATTCTGCTCATATGAAATGCAAAGATGCAAAAGAAGAAAACTGAATAACACCCATTTTTGCTATCTCTTCTGCTTGTTCTCTTTGAAACGTAAAACTCTCAACTAAAATAATCATGGTGGGAAAAACCCAATATATCCTAAAGAAACTGCAGTGAAGATCTTTGATAATTTATTGAAGACACTTTTGAGAGTGGGTAGTCTTTGATCATAAAAACCAATTCTCAAAAAATTTCTACCACTTTTCAAGAGAAAAGAAAGTGAGGGCTGTTTGGGGATGTTAAATAACAGTGTTTTTGAACAACAATAGTCTTTTTTGTTTCTGAATAGGAACCTCAGGAGAGAACATTGCATTATAGCCCTGAGCCATGCCTAAGTAGTATTTTTGGTGGTTGTTTGTATTGAAGAAACACCTATAAAAATGTTTCCCAGCACTGAAAAATCACATATAAATGGTACATGCTCCAAGTTCCTTTGAAAGGTCTAGGAATCCTCAGATAACCATTTTTTTTTAGTAGGTATATTGTCATACTTGTTCAGAACCTTGAACATTCTTCTTTCCAATACTATGAACAAATACTCTTTATGTTGGGGTTACTATCGATGCCTGTGTTTTCCCATTGCCTCAAAGTAAATAATAATATTCTCTTTCACTGTCAAAAGTGGCCTGATTTAGAGAAATATATGGTGACCTTATTTATGGGGATGTCTAACTTTTAAAACGAACAAAAATAAACAAAAACCACTTTTATCATATGCCTCTTAGAGGCCAATATTTTATTACTGAGCAAAGCGTATTTTTAGTTTTGGATCAGAAATTTCACCTTTGTTAGGACACAAAACGCCTCAATATTTCATTACTCAACAAAGTAGATTTTCACTTTGTGGCCAGGATAATCTATGACAAATTTTCAAATAATTATAAGCAACTCTAGTGATATCCTATATACATTAAGGAAAGCTGGCATCTAAAGTAATAGGTAAAATCAAAAGCGAAAATCTGACCAGAATTTTGATGAGATGCATTGAATACATTTTATATTTCATAAAACAGATCCAACGATAGGTATAAAATATGTCTCACAAAATTAATGCAGTCTAAATAAATTGCACATTAGCATATATTTATTTCATAAAAATTGGCCACTTTTGCACATTTCTAGGGTCCTAAAAGTTGTTGCATGGTGAATTTCCACTCACTACTCCAATAAGTTGCAGGTGGAACTTTTCTGCACGATAGAGTAACAACAGGAACCGAGAGCTAATACAACCTCACAGGATATCTACCATAAAGATCATATATATATATAAATCCTTGAGAAAACATTACTCTGAGTACTAGAGCAAGACTTAGCTCTTGTCTACAATTTAATGTTTAAAAATTCAATATAGTATATACCAGGTAAATTAAAATAAAGATTGAGCTGACATATACAAAAATAATTTTAAAAAAGATCATCATTCTATGTTCAGTATGACACAACTAGATACACTGCTGATGCTCCTTCCATTATATATATATAAACACATGTTTATATACATACAAGCATGCACAGACATTCATGTGCTGAAATATAGCAGAAACACACGCATATGTACTTTCTTAAATTGAGTTGGCAAGAACAAAATGATTACTGAAACACACACACACACACACCCACACCCACACACGCCCAACTAAGCCACGATGGGAATCCAGAAAGAAAAACTCTGTCCTAAAGTTGGCCCTTGCCTTCAGATTATAGTATATCTGGCCTTCAATTTTCAGGTTCTTATAGGACTTGGGAGATAAACAACAAGGTCTAGTTTCATTCAAGTGAGGCAGTCTAATAGAAGGACTTTTATTAAATAAGGGATATCTGCAGTCTAACTTTGTATTGTCTCGGTGCAATAAGCTCCCTTTCTAATAACCATGGGTAAAAAGGTGGTAGAGAAGTTTCTCAATTCTGCTGGCTGATTTTATGTTTCCACTTGCCTGAGCCATAGTGTCAAATGTTTGTTTAAACATATTTTTCCATGTGTCTATAAGGGTGTTCCTAAATGAGATTAACATTTGAACCAGTAGACTGAGTAAAGTAGATGGATCAACCAATGTGGATAGTGTAGGGCTCACCCAACCTGTTGGAGGTCTAAATAGAACAAAAGGCTTAGTAAGAAGGAGTTCGTTCTCTCTGCCTGTTTCCCAGCTAGGACATCACTATTTTTCTGCACTCAGATTGGAATTTATAATCTCTCCTGGTTCTCAAAGCCTAGTACTCAGACTAGAGCTACACCACTGGCTCTCCTGGGTTGTTTTAAATTATATATATATTGTATATACATACACACATGCACACACATATATACACACATATATATGCCTAAATACATATACGTGTGTATATAAATATATATATATACACACACACACACACATATATGACATATATATATATATACATGGCTGTTCTGTGTTTTAGGAGAGCACTGATCAATATACCAATAAATGCAGAAATTAAGACTAGGAAAAAAAACAATTAGGTGCAAGTAGTTTAATGGAGATGATCTCAGAAGGACAGATGATGAAATGAGAAAAGTGAAGCAGGGAAGAAAGAAAGCCAAAAAAAAGGGGTTATTAACAAGCAATTGTGAGCATCTGGGCTCAATTACAGTAGTAACCTAAAAAACTCTTTGAAACATGCTTCAATATTATCTTAACTGAAGGAAAGAATGCTATGTAATTAATGCACTGACTCCCACCCACATTGAGGATTGCTCTGGAATATTAACTTCCTCACATTACTAGGTTTGCCTGCCTGAGGCCCAGCCAGCTCCTATGGTGTTGAAGAAAGGCTGTATGCAGCCAGAGAAGAAGAGGTACTCAGGTACATTAGTTGTGAAATATACAGCTGCTAGAAACTGTGTTTATATGTAGAAGAACTTGGTTGGGAGAAGGGGATATGTGGTGGATGATGAATACAAAATGTGTAAAGCACTTCCTACAAAATAAAACAGCTGCTATAAAAATTCTTTGTAGAGTAACTGAAACTCTTCCCAACTATCAAATATCCAAATATGCACATTAAGTTAAAATAAATTTGGTTTTGAATAAATATGTCACAACAGAAGGACAGAGATAGAATAAACAAGTGTCAGGAAAAGAAAAATATTTTATGGCCAGAATATAAAAGCAATTGTGTTTGATATATTTTTAAAATAATGGAGGATGTCAAGTGGAACAAGATAATAATAGAAAAAAATAAATTTCTAGAAAAATTTGAAAATGAACCAAATATTTCCAGGTACAAAAATAATAAAAATCACAATTAGAACCTCACTTAGCTTCTGACCATAATGAAGCAACAGAAACTAACTTTACCCTCTCATGCAAATCAACCAAGAAACAAAATGTGTATGAAACAGTTGTTAACAAGGAATAAATAAAGTACAGACAATAAAGTACACTGATCCCTGAGTAGTGAGAAACAAACAAGGTACACCTTGCAACTGCCCCAGCTTGCTGCCTTGAGTTTCTAGTCATGGTGCACAGAGGGGTACATCAGGAGAATCCTAGCATATTCAGAGGCAAAAATTTCAGCTTGAAGAGACAGAGTAAATACCAGAGCCAGACTCACACATGAAAGGAATGTTGGGATTATCATTCTGGAACTTTAAAATTACTGTAATTAATATGCTGAGAACTCTAATGAATAAAGTTTACAGCATGGAAGAACATATGGGCAATACATACAGAGAGATGGAAATTCTAAGAAAGAACCAAAAAGTAATGCTAGAAATCCAAAATGCTGTAACAGAAATGAAGAATGCATTTGATGGGTTTATTGGGATTCTTGTCATGGCTAACAAAAATAATATTTTTATGAGATGAAAAATATTTCAATAAAAGCCTCCAAACCCAGAAGGTAAGAGAAAAATGCCTGGGAAAAAAAGAGAACAAATTATTCAAGAACTGTGAACATCTACAAAGGTACAACTTAATGCCAATGGGAATACCAGAAGAAAAAGAAAAAGAGATAGACGAAAGATTTGAAACAATAATGACTAAAAATATCTCCAAATTAATGTCAGATATCAAACCACAGATCTAGAAATCTCAGAAAACTCCAAGCAGGATAAATGTCAAGAACAAAACCAAAATAAAACTATGTGTAGGCACATTGTTTTCAAACTCTAGAAAATTAGAGACCAAAATTCTGAAAGAAGCCAGATAAGAAACACAGCTTACCCAGAAGTAAAGCAGCTATAAGAACTAAATCTGACTTCTGCTCAGAAGCCATGCAAACAAGAAGATAATGGAGTGAAAATATAATGTATTAAGAGTAACAACTACCAACTTAGAATTCTGTATCCTGTGAAATTATTCTTCAAAAATGAAAGAGAAATAAGGACTTGCAGAGAAACAAAAAGCAAAGGAGTTTGCTGCCAGCAGAACTGCCTTGCATGAAAGGTTAGATAAGTTCTTTAAAGAGAATGAAATTACATTGATTAGAAACTCAGAACTACATAAAGAAAGGAAAAGCATCAGAAAAGGGATAAGGGAAGAAAAAATTTTAAAAAAATTATTTTTAATTGATCTAAGATGTAACAGTTTGTTCATAACAATAATAGCAAGAATGTATTTTATTATGTAGACATCATACACACATATATGTGCTCATTTATAAGTGAAATGAATAACAGCACTAATGCAGAGAGGAAAAAATTAAGATTATTTTGTCATTATAAAGTTCCTGCAGTACCTGTAAAGTGAGGTACAGTGTTACTTGAAAGTAGACTTATATTAATTTTAATGGTATATTGCAAACTGTGGGAAAGCCACTAAAACACTTTATAAAATCGTATATGCTAATATGCAAAATAACTGATGTGCTAAGAAAGCAGAGAAAACTGAATCATATAAAATGCTCAATTAAAATAGCAAAAGCCAGAACAGAGAATGGAAGACAAAAATGGGAATAAATAACAGAAGAGCAAGCAGAAAAAAGAAACAAATATGTAAATATGAATCCAACAATATCAATAATCACTTTGTATATCAAGGGTCTGAATGTACCAATTAAAATTCAGACATTATCAGAGTGGATCCAAAAGCAAGACTCAACTATATGTTTCTACAAGAAACACATTTTAAATGTAAGGAAACATATAGATTAAAAGTAAAAAGATGGAGAAACATACACCATGCTAACACTAATCTAATGATATTAAATTAAAATAGACCTCACAGCAAGAAAGTGGTTATGGATAAAGGGCTCCATTCTTCACAAATATTTAACAATCTTTAACATGTATGCACTGAATAACAGAGCATCAAAATACATGAGATAAAAGCTGGTAGAATTACAAGCAGAAATATATGAATATACTATTATAGATGAAAACTTCAACACTTCTCTATTAGAAATGAACAGATTCAGCAAACAAAAACTCAGCAATGATTCAGTGGAACTCAAAAATACTATTCAATCAAGTGGTTATAAAGGAATATCAGAATACACATTCTTCTCAAGATTAAATGGAACATTCTCCAGGAGAAAACACATTTTGGACAATAAAACCCACTTTAAATTTAACACATATCCAGAGTACCCAACACAATATTGAAGGAGAAAAAGAGAGTCATAGAACTGATACTCATGGCCTCAAGATGTATTACAAAGAAACAGTAATCAAAACAGTATAGTAATGGTGATAAAAGTAGTCAAACAGATCAATGGAACAGAATGGAGATTCCAGAATTAGTCACACAAAAATATAGTTAACTGAACTTTAGCAGATACTCTAATTCATTGCTGATGGGAATGCAAAATGGTACAGTCACTTTGGAAGACCATTTGGCAATGGCAATAGAGAAAAAAAATATACAAGAGAGAAAACAGTATTTTCAGACAACTCAACATCCACATACAAAAAAAAAAAAAAAAGAATCTAGACTTTACACATTTCACAAAAATTAACTTGAAATGGATCACAAGCCTAAATGTAAAATGCAAAACTATAAAACTCCTTGAGGATAGCAGAGAAGAAACTCTTGATAACTTTTGGTTTGCTGATTACTTTTTAGGTATAACACCAAAGCCATAAGCCATGAAGGAAATGGTGGAGAAACGGAACTTCTTTAAAATTAAAAATTCTGCTTTGTAAAACATTTGATTGAGATAATGAAAAGATATGGTACAGATTGGAGAAGATATTTTCAAAATACATATCTGACAAAGAACTGTTACACAAAATATACAAATAACTCCTAAAAGTCAGCAATAAGAAAAAGAACAATCCAATTAAAAACACACACAAAAGTAATGCACACCTCACCAAACAAGTTATTCAAATGGAAAATAAGCATATGCAAAAATGTTCCACATCAAATATCACCAGGAAAAACAAATTAAAACAATAAGGTAATACCACTATATTCTATTAGCCTGGCTAAAATCCAGAACACTTACAGAACTAAATGCTGGCAAGGTTGTGGAGCAATAGCAGCTCTCATTCATTGCTGGTGGGAAGGCAAAATAGAACAGCCATTTTGGAAGACAGTTTGGCAGTCTCTTACAAGAAAAGAACATATATACATACATACATATATATATATATATATATATATATATGTACACACACACACATATATATGTATACACACACTCATCATATGATATAGCAATCACAATCCTTAATATTTATCAAAATAAACTAAAAATGAATGTTCATCTAAAAAATTACACAGGTATGTTTTTAGCTGCTTTATGCATAATTATCAAAACTAATAAGATATCTTTCAGTAGGTGAATAGACAATAACACTGTGGTATATCCAGACAATAGAATATTATTGAGCATTAACTAAAAAGAAATGAGCTGTCAGGCCATGAAACAGTATGGAAGAAATTCAAATGCATAGTGCAAGTGAAATAAGCCAATCTGAAAGGGCTACATATTATATAATCCCAACTATAGGACATTATAGAAAAGGCAAACCTATGGACACAATAAGGAAGAAAATGAATTGTTAGCCAGGCATTAGAGAGGAGGGATGGGGTGGATGAATATGAGGAGCACCGAGCCTATTTTAGGGCATTGAGATTATTCTGTATGATACTATAATGATAGATACATGTCATTGTAAGATTTTCCAAACCCATAGAATGTGCATAAACAAGAGTGAACCCTAAAGAAACCTATGGACTTCAGGTGATAATGATGAATAAATGTAGATGTATCAATTATAGCAAATGTACCACTCTAGTGAGGCATTTTGAAAATGTGGTTGGCTATTCATGTGAGGAGGCAGAATACACATGCAGGAAAAAGTCTGTGCCTTCTACTCAATTTTGCTGTGCACCTAGAATTTCTCTGAAAATATAATCTGTTTTTCCACAACTAACATTGCACTCAAGAAAAAAAAAAAAACTGAATTGTTTCCCTTAAGATCAGAAACAAGGAAAGAATGCTGACTCTTACTACTTCTTTTCAACATAGTACTGGAAGTCCTAACCAGAGCTATCAAGCAAGAAAAAGAAATAAAAGGCATCTAAGTTGGAAAAAAGAAACTAAACTGTTCCTATTCACGGATGATGTGATCTTGTACGCAGAAAAATCTAACAACTACATAAAATAACTTAGAAGTAATAAATTAATTCAATAAAATTAGAATATAAAAATCGGTATACCAAAATCAGTTCTTTTTTCATATACTAACAATACGATATCTCAAAAGACAATTAAGAAACCATCCAAAAAACAATAGCAAAGAATAAAATACTTAGAAATGAAATTAACCAAAGGGGGAAAGATGTATATGGAAAGCTATGAAACACTGATGAAAGAAATTAAAGACACAAAGAAAAAGACATCTTATATTCATGTACTTGAAGACTTAATATTGTTACCATGTCCATAATACCCAATGTGATCTACAGATTCAATGGAATCCCTATTCAAGTTCAAATGGCATTTCTTACAGAAACAGAAAAACAATTATACAACTAATAAAGAGCCACAAAAGGCCATTAATAGTTTAATCAATCTTGAGAAATATGAACAATGCTCTAGACATTACACTTCTATGTTTCCAAATATATTTTTAAGTAATAATAATAAATATAGTGGTGCTAGCATAAAGGCAGACTATACAGGAATGGAACAGATCACAGAGCCCAGAAATAAACTCTCACACCGAAGTCAACTAATCTTTAACAAGCATGCCAAGAATACACAATGGGGATACCATAGTCTCTTCAATAAATAGTTGGGAAAACTGAAATATCCACCTACAAAATGATAAAATTTCACCTTTACCTTACATCTTACAAAAAAATCAACTCAGAATGAATTAAAGACTTAAATAGGGACATGAAACTGTTAAACTCCTTGAGGAAACGGGAAAAACTTCAGGACACTGGTTTGGCAATTTCACAGATATGGTAACAAAAGAACAAGTAATGAAAACAAAAATAAACAAAAGGGACTGCATTAAACTAAAAGCTTCTATACAGCAAAGGAAACAATTAACAAAGTGATAAGATAACCTACAGAGAGGAATATTTGCAAATCATATACCTGATAAGGCGTTAATACTCAAAATATATAATCAACTTTTCTACAACCCAATAACAACAAATACCCTGATCAGAAAATTAGCCAAGAACTTGAATACATATTTCTGTAAAGAAAACACAGAAACAACTAAAAGTGTATAAAAATTGCTTCAAGTCACTAGTTATGATGCAAGTGAAAATCAAAACCAAAATAAAATATTATCTCACACCTGTGAGGATAGTTGCTATAGAAAAAAAATGTTGGTGAGACTGTAGAAAGTTGGAACCCTTGCACATTCTGGGTGAAAATGCAAAATAATGCAGCTGCTATGTAAAACAATATGGAAGTGACTCAAAAAAAATTAAAAATAGAACTACCATGTTATCCAGCAATCCCACTTCTGAGTATTTATCCTAAAGAACAAAAATCAGAATATTGATATTAGAAATTCCATCTTCACTGAAGCATGATACATAATAGCCAAAGTATGGAAGCAACCTAAATGTACCATAGATACGTGAATAAAGAAAAAGTGGTATGCATGTACAATGGAATACTAGGCAGCCTTTACAAAGAAGGAAATTCTGCAATATGAGACAACATGGATGAACCTTGAGGACATTTTGCTAAGTGAAATAAGACAGTCAAAGAAAGACAAAACTCTATGATCACATTTATATGAGGTATTTAACATACTCAAATGCACAGAATAAAAGAGTAGAATGATAGTTTCCAGGGGTTAGGGGGAAGGAATGAAAGGGATTTACTCATCAAAAGGTATAAAATTTAAGAAAGATAAATAAGCTTTAGAGATCTGCTGTATAATATTGTGCCTATAGTTTACACAAATGTTGGGTGCATTTAAAATTTTGTAAAGACAGTAGACCTTATGTTAAGTGTTTCACTGTAATAAAAAAATTTAAAAAAAGATACACAGTTTTGGAATATTAAAGAAAAACATTTACCTAAGCAATAATTTTTTAAGGGAGTAAAGATAATCCTTAATTGCCTCTTGCTGAGATAATATAGCAAGAAAGACTTCAGGTAGACATTTCAATGTATGAGTTATAAAAATTATGGGAAATCTGACCAGATATTCCTAGGAGGCAACAGGTAAAGAGCAAGCTTATTAAACAATAATATATCCCAGCATTTCTGGTCCAGGGCACTGCTAAGATGCTCATCATCATCAGTGTTGTTTTATTTAACCAAACCCTAAGAGAATAAAATAATCTAGCAGCTTTATGATGATCTGATTGGTATTTGTGTAAATCGCTAACCTAAGCCTCCTGTAGAGAGAAAAGAATCAGGACATTTTAGCTATATGCTGTCATTCATTTGTCTTCACCTCAGTGTTTTCCACTATCCAGAAATGACTTAGCAAACAACATATCCAAATCTCATGGCTGGGCCGCAACTCTGGGCATCATTATCTCAGTACTTTTGCCTCTCATTCATTTTTCTGTCTACCTTGCTTTGCCCTGACTCAAAGTGTGTGTGAATATAAAGAATTTTCTTCTTTCTATAAGTTTTTGAATATTAAGCAAAGGAAAAGGCATCAAAGTTTTTCTTAACAATCCCATGGTTTGTCCCTTTTAACACAGTATACCTGCTCTCAAAAAATATAGCATAATTTTTTGCTCCAATGCGGGAATGTATCATTTTTGTCTTTGAGTAGCAGATATAATTATTGACTTGTGTTTTGCTGCAATGTTGTATCAAACAAACAAAAAACAAAATTCTTTTTCAACTGTAGATTCACTAAACCCTCATAGACTAACCTCTCAAACAACAAAAAAAAAATTTTTTCAAATAAAAGTCTCAAAGAGAAAAGAGGCTAATCCTGAAAACAGTAGATTTATGTACATCTCTCGAATATTCTTAAATATAGGCTTTGTGTATGAAAATGCATAGTTACAGAATGGTCTTGGCCATTAACGCTGTTTCCCTTTTTTCTTTATTTTTGTTTCCAACGGAGCTGGCATGGTTTAATTTTCGAAAGTTAATATGCATGAGGCACTGTTCCACTGTACCTGGTTCATAAGAGCCTACTTGGACTATCACCACATACCTTTTCTCTGCAACCTGCCCCCTACTTCGGTTTTCCTTCTTTTACTATGCCATTCATGGCCCATTACCAGGCCCTGACATACTGCATTCATTTTAGCCATACGTCATATATGCTGGTCTCACTTCTCAGCTTCTATTTCACTGTGATCTTCCATGTGTCAAATATGGCAGATTCCTAATAGCCAATCACGGTATCAAAAACACAGCTGATCTAAATCAGTAGGTTCTGACCCCACTCATCACATAATTATCTTCCATCAAGATAATCACACCTAATATTGTGGATTATGTTTGTGTGTGTGTGCGTGTATGCATGTTTTGGCTGATTTTGTTGTTGCTGTTCTAATTGTGCTTCTGGTCCTATGCCTGAATTACATTGTGAGGATAAAATAGTGTCCTTACATTGTCAGTGACCACACACTGAGATTTATAATTACAGGCCAGGTGGGATGAGCAGAAGACAACATGACTAAGTTAAAAGTGCACCTGACTTACCAGTGATAGTGTGAATAGTATTAGACAAGAGAAGGAAGATCACCAGTTAAAGGTGCAATCCCAAAGCCAAAGCCATCTTTATGAATATGACTCCAGAAAATATGTCTGACTACAAAAGGGAATAGTTAAATAGAAAAAAAAAAAAAAATGAAACAAAGACAAAGCAAACCAAACCAACCAACCAAACAAACAAACAAACAAACAAAAACACGTATCTCAGTGCTCTGGTTTCTCTGGTCCAATGTTCCCCTTGCTTCCCCCGGCCTGTTTGTTTCCTGGTAGACTTTCACTCATCCTTCAAAACTCCACTTAGTTGTCGCCACAATGATACCTTTCACAGAGTCTCAAGAGTAATCTTTACTTTCTGTTTTCTGTACCCTTATGGCAATTTCTTCACTGTTCAGTTGAGGCACTTATTACATGAGGTAACATGCACGCTTCCTTTTCTCTTTGTTTAGAATTTTATATGCTTAGAAAAACACTCTGTTGTAATGGATAATCTCATATATTTTAAAAATCATTACTCTTGTTTGCCCATAAGGATTTTTGCACACATGCACGTAACAATCCAACTTATAATCATATATGCGAAAATCTTAAACTCTAGTAAACAGAAATGTAAAAGTTTAAAACATGTTATGACATACTGAATTTATTCTTTATTTACAGCAGAGTGCAAAGTCATTAAATCCAGTACAAAAGAAAAGGCTCTCATTTCCTGGAATGACACGAGACATCCCACCAGCTGCAATTACATCACTGTTTATCTATCTTCTGTTTTTTATTTTTGTAGGATAGGGATGGGAACTTACAAATGTGCCAAAGAGACTTCAACCTCAAAACCAAGGAGAAATCTCTGCCTGCAGAAATGCCAAGGAAGTAACTCGCCCTCTTATGAAAAGCAGTCAGGAACTCTTTTCTAGTTAGGAGGGCCACCGATAGTGTGGGAGAGCTATCAAGAAGATTCTTCCCAGACATGATGCAAAGACAGTGAGAACCCACGAAATCACACTCATGGGACAGCTGATCTTACCAACAACACCCTCTACTCATTCTCAACCTTGTCCCCATCAAATCTAATGATAAACAGTATGCTATCAAAAACATGCATCTCAGTGCTCTGGTTTCTCTGGTCCAATGTTCCCCTTGCCTCCCCTGGCCTGTTTTTGTACTAATGGTGTTGATGACATATTTGAACCTCACTCATGGAACTTAAAGGAACTTCCTGATGACGGTTTTCAACAATGGGGTGTGAGACCAAGGCCCTCCTAGATCACAACTATGTTTGGAGGCAAAAACGTTAGTTCACACACATTGATTTCAGTAATGGTGAACTGGACCCCTGGTCAGGAGGTGGAGTAACTAAGGACATCACAGGCAGTCTGATTACAGTTACCATCTCAAAGAGGGCCCACCACTTAGATCTCTGTGCCAAGAATGCCTTAGATCCCACATCTGTGGCATTAGCCCGCTCCTTGGAAGCTAGACTATGAAGAATTGGATCAGAGATTCCTAAGACAGTGAGGGAAGGCAGCACTGAGAAACTTGGATTGTTTTCAGTTTCTTCTTTTATGTTCACACCACCACATTCCCATTCACTTTGGTTTTCTACATGGAAGCTATGCTTTAACTTTAAAAAATAATTTAATTTGTCCATTAGTAAATTTAAATAGAAAAATATATTTCAAATATATACAAAACTGAAAAAATGAATAGCCATCCATTAAAGAAAGCTCTTAGCAAATAATAATGTTCAAAAATACTCATAACTGGAAAAATCAAACATCATACTTCTTTGTGAAATAGTGATCATAGACATCAAAGTTAGCTTGGATTGAAAAAAGCAAAAGCCACATTATAATTTTTAACAGGTAATATGTTTGTCTATTAATAAAACAAAAAATAAATTACTCATGATTTTAACTAATAGTTAATTTTTACAGATTTCATCAATAGTAAATTTGCTTGCAAAATAATTTGAATGTCTATATACTAACAGGATAAATCTAAAATATGTTTTTAAATATAAAAGTTTAATAGGATCAAATGTTAAATACATTAAATACATCTATAAATAAAAGGTAAGATTATTATGTAAAATATTAAAGTTTTATTGAAAAAAAATTACAGAAGATCTAAATAAGGACATATACCAATTAAAGAAATTATAAGATTCAGTATTACGATGTCAAGTATTGCCAAATTAATCAATAGATTCAATGTAATATCAATAAAAATCTAAGTTTTGTTTGTTTTGTTTTACTTTTTAGAACTAGACAAGATTAAAGTACAAACTATTCCAAGATGCTCTTGAAGAAGATCAAGGTAGATGAACTTGCCCTACATTTGGAAATTAAGATCCAGAGTTATTAGAATAGTGATGAACAAAGAAACTAATGGAATAAAACAGAGAACACAGAAATACATTTATGGAAACATGATTTATGACACAATTGGAATTACCCAAAATGGAGAATAGATGGTCATTTCTATTGTATGGTGTTGAGAGAATTGCTTGTCCTTATGAAAGAAAAAAATTGTATCCTTATGTCACATTAAGCATGTAATGCCATTCCAGATGAATTAAAGACTTAAACAGTGATGCAGTTTGTATAGTTTGAATATATGTCTGTGCCAAATCTCATGCTGAATTGCAAGCCCCAGTGCTGGAGGCAGGGTCTAGTATGAGAAGTTTGGGTCCTGGGAGCATATCTCCCATGGCTTGGTGCTGATCTTTGATAGTGATTGAGCTCTCCTTAGATCTTCTCTTTTAAAGGTGTGTGGCACTCTCCCAACACACCCTTGCTCCTAATTTACGTTGTGAGATGCCTGCTCCTCCTTTATCTTCCACTATTATTACAGACTTCTTGAGGCCTCACTGGAAGCGGATGCCAGCACTGTGCTTCCTGTACATCCTGGAGAACCATGAGGAAGTTAAACCTCTTTTTAAATAAAGTATTCAGTCTCAGGCATTTCTTTATAGAAATGCAAGAATGGCTTAACACAAATATGAAAAAAATCAAAATTAAAGATGAATTCTAACTTCTTTTCTGCTTGTCAAGAACTCCAGAAATTGTTCATACCCCCTAGAAACAAACATATTGGCCATTTATTTTCACAATTGGCCCATTGTGAAAACTTTGTCTCGTTTTGATGAGCCTGTAAATCTCATCATGCTTTCTGAATCCTTTCCTATAATGCTCTCTTCTCCCCTGTTTTAAATCAAATCCAGAATTTAATTACTAATTCTTCAAAAAATGTTGCCCACTTCCTAACCAAGACTCACTTCTCACTTCTCTAAATTTAATTTGTATTTAATGCCTACATCAACATTTACCAACACATGTTTCATATACATTTTTTAGAGAAAACAGAGTTCTGTAGTCAAACAAGTTTGGGAACCACTGCAAACTTACACTTCCTATGAAAGATTCTACGTGCATTACTGTAGAGTTCTGAAAAGCTCTATAATATTAAGAATTTTTTAAAGATTAACTTTGCTGAAGCAAACACTTGACTAACTTATTCAGCCACAGAACCCTTTATTTGAAAACCACCTAGATATCCTTCCAGAAATAAATTTAACAACATATATCTGTACATCTAGAAGACATATTCTGAGAAAATTTCCCAGCATCTTTAGTTTTATCAGGTACTTATAATGCTTTGTGTATATTTTGAAATTATATATGTTTTATGATTTCCTTATTTTCCTTACATATTTTCTTCTCAGGGGCAAATATCACATAAAAAATTAAAATTTGAGACAGTTAAAATACATTTTCTAATTGAATCTTTACATCAAGATTTATGCTGTATTAAAAATACATTTTACTGAAAAGGACATGAAGGTTTATATATATTTTAGGAATACCATCACCATGACAATGCTGAGTTCTAAAAATTGTTATTGAATTGAATGGCCTATTTGGTCATTACTCATCAGGCCTCTGTAAATTAATTTCTGTAGCTACCTTAGAATCAATAATACATATATAAACATGGAGTTATGAATTGGTAGAATTCTATTGCACTAATCACTATGGAACTTGCTATAGTATTTGGATGCTCTGGAATCTTCTGTCAAATATTTCTTAAGATAGGCAATCGGTGTGCTGAATACAGTAACCACATATCAAAAAAATCTTTGTCTTTGTGTTTACATGGAGAACTTTTTGAAAAGCAATATTTGCAGAAATGGAACTCAATATAGAAAGATATTGAGATACATATAAACATCTAAGATAAACATGATAACATTAATATAATGGAGAAGTTAAAATTAAATCATAATAGCACAAATAAGTTTTGAATTGCATCTCTGAAGATTGAGGTAATATCTGTAATTGTCAGAAAACAAAGTTCTCTTTCATATTTCTTATTTCTATTCTAGGAAATACCTAAATATTATAATGTGGTTATATTCAGTATGAATACTTGATGTCATTTTTCAGAGCTTGCAACTAGCAGATATTATATGGTATACTATTGAAACAGAAGACTATCTGAATAGAAATCAAAAAGATAAAGCTATTCTGCATATCGGGGCTTTTCTTCTGATTACTACATAAATCATAATGCATAGGGTTATAGTTAAGCAAGGTTTTCATTGCAGCATAAGAAGTATTAAACTAATATCTATATATCTATGCAGCAATATACACAGATACATAAATGTATATTTGCATACATTTATGTAGCATTGAAAAATGTTCATTTGCATAAAATTTATTTAAACTTGGTCTTCTGGAACTGTGAAAGGACATAAGCAAATACATGATGACACTGTATACAGTACCATGTAAACAGTACATTCATTCATTCCTTTATTTGAGAAGGAGTCTTCCTGTGCTTCCTGGGCTAGAGGGCAGTGGTACGGTCTCGGCTCATGGCAAAACCTGCCTCCCAGGTTTAAGCAATTCTCCTGCCTCAGCCTGCTGAGAAGCTGGGATTACAGACCTGAACTACCACGCTGGGCTAATTTTTGTATTTTTAGTAGAGACAGAGTTTCACCATGTTGGCCAGACTGCTCTCAAATTCCTCACCTCAGTGATCTGCTTGCCTTGACCTCCCAAAGTGCTGGGATTACTGGCGTGAGCCACTGTGCCTGACCAAAACAGTACTTTTAATTATTAGAGTTGCAAATTACAACAGTTCTCAGTGTCCCTTACTTTTATATAAGTCTTCACTAACTTAAGAATTTTTATATACATTAACTAACTTGTTAGTTACAAATTATTTGTAAGGATGTCAAATGCAATAACTACCTCAAAGAATTTTATCAACCAGGTAGAACAGATTTTCTTCTTTTAGTTTTGTGAGTGGTGAAGCAGAGGCTCAGGAAAATGAAATGGCTTGCACAAATGCACAGAGATACTTTGTGGTACCGTTCACCCAAGAGTAGATTTAGTTCATAACAACTGAACTGTAAATCCTCTACACTCTGAAAGACACATCTTGAGGAATGGAAAAAAATTAATAGTAGCTAATATTCTGAAGCATAATGATAAATATATTCGCTTTCTCACAGATCAAACATATTTAGATTTCTAAAATTCCATTTCACAGATAAGAAAACTGAAGCTGAGATATAGAGATAATTGGTTGGCTATAGAAAATAAAATAGATCTTTCAAGAAGCAAACAAAGATTTGTCATGCAAGACAGTTTCTGGGGAAAATATTTGTGAGTGGGGAAAAAGGGAAAAAAAGCAGGGGAAGTGGGGACACACATAAGACTGTGAGGCAGAGCTGAACCTGGAAAGAAAGTAGAGAGAAGACAGAGCTTGGTAGAAAGAGTCTTAAATTGCAGTTAGGTTTATTTTATTTTTTTAATTTTCGACGTCAATGGGGTGTCCTTGAGCCCACATCTAAGTAATTAAACTTTTTTATGTCAGGATATTTGAGTGGTACATATTCATGGTCATCATGTATCTTGATTTCACGTCATGCACCATTTTACAGTAGATTGAAAAATTAGAAAAAACTACAAAAATTCTAAAAGATGATATGGAAATATATCTTTTTTGGAGTCAGCAAGATTTTTTTAAACACGACACACTAAACATTATCGGAAAACACTTAAAATTTCACTATATTAAGACTTTCTGACCAGTAATAGATATTACAAATAAGTGAAATAGCATGCCACATACTATGCATGTTATTGGTACTATATAACCAAAAAAGACCTCAGATCCAGAACTAATTACATTGAAAATTGCTAGGAGTATTGGAATTTCACAAAAGGGAGGCTCATACAGCATATATGATCATCAACCACTTTAAAAATCAGGAAATCCCAACTCCAAAGATGATATGATGGATTACAAACCCTACCAGATTGGCAAAGAAAAAAAAACTGACACTAAAAAGTGTGAAATGGGATAATAAATGAGAAGTCCTGTTGTGAGAAGGTATATTGATTGGTGCAATGGAAAAAGGCAGATACTAATTAACTAATGAAATTATAGATGCACACACTATATCACCCAACATATTTACTCCTAGATATATATCTTCATGCCAAAAGACACACTTAGGAATGTTCAAAAAAGTTATTTCTTTTTTCCTTTTTTTTTTTTTTTTGAGACGGAGTCTCACTCCAGGCTGGAGCACAGTGGTGCAATCTCAGCTTACCACAAGCTCTGCCTCCCAGGATCAAGCAATTCTTGTGCCTCAGCCTCCTGAGTAGCCGGGATTCCAGGCACATGCCACCATGTCTGGCTAATTTTTGTGTTTTAGTAGGGATGGGGTTTCACCATGTTGGTCAGGATGTTCTCAAACTCCTAACCTCAAGAGCTCCATCTGCCTCGGCCTCCCAAACTGCTGGGATTACAAGCGTGAGCCACTGCGCCCAACCAGAGCAGATATTTCTTAAGAGAGGCTCATTCTGGGGAATAAGGTAAGATGAATTGCTCATGGACAGTAGATTAAATAATAAACAGCAGGATAATCATACCACTGAATGCTGTACAACATTGAAAGTCAATGATCTAAAGCTATAAATTCAGCAACAACCAATCCACAAACTAACATTAAGCAAAAGAAACAAGTTACAGAACAAGAAATCAACCTGATTTTTATAGAAGCAAGCAAACCTATACTGTATTGTTAAGGAAATCCACACATATTGGGTAGAAATATAAGGAAAAGCAAGGAAATTATATCACAGAAATATAGCAGTACCTCGAAGTTGCGATGCGAAGTTAGGGGAAGACATGCAGTTGTGTTCTAAAAGGTTAACGGATATACTTCAGTGCTTGGTTAATTTTTTTCTTGTACATATATATGTTTTACATTCCTATTTTTGTATATATTTCACACAATTAACAGACCATAAAAGAAAGCAAAAGTCAAATAAGAGTTAACTTATTCAAGGTCACAGTTGATAAAGAGTAATGAAATTAGAATTCTAAAACTTACACTCTTTCTTCACAAATTGTCAATGCATAAATTTTCTCATAAATCTACATAATTGTCCTCTTCAAAAGTACAGCCTTCATTTGGAATGGATATCTTAGTCAGGTATAGAGGAAAAAAACTTGTTTTAAAATCATATTTATTTTCTCCATAGTTAGAAGGTATATTGCGTAGTCCTTCAGAGGACAACCATTACTTGTAATATCTCCATCTCTACTATCTTGTGTCTCAATTTATAAACACAGATCCCTCCATCTCAGACAAATGGTCAGCTATTAGCTTTTGGCTTAAGCCCTCTTTTTATAGACAAGCTTATAAAAAATTATGGTGCAGAAAAAGAAAGAAAGCAGGCCAGACCCTCTGCCTGTAACATTCCCTCCCTATCACCTCCCTCTCTTTCTGCCTTTCAAGTAGCCAACTCATAATTAACCTTCAATCATTTTTCTAACATTTAACAAGCATGGAATTCTGTTCCATATACTTTAGGTTAACTTTTTCATTATACTCTTATGGAAAAAGTATGAGGCGAGCACCTTTGTATCTACTTTGTTGATAGGACGTTGAGAATTGAAGGCGCTGAGAAGCAGAAATACACTCATGATACTATGGTCAGTAAATGGTGAAGTGTATAGAGAAGAGATAAGACATATAACCTGCCTCTGAAACCTTAAAATCTTTTCCCAATCATTTGATCCAGGCTCCATCTCTCTGGGTTAGAAATTCTACTCATAGGGTCCCATACAACCCAGTGAATATATCTGTCATAATGTCAAAGCATAAATGCTGACAGTGTTGACATAGGACGTAGTCAAACTACCTGGAATAAAACACTTTCTTTGCTATCTGCTTGATATATTTACTAAGTTTTCAACTAAATTTACTAAATATCTGCAAAATGATGGCAAACATATCGACCTCAGGGTTGTGTTGAGTTTTAAATATAATATGAGCAAAGTACTTAAGCTAGTGTTTAAAACATAGTGAATGTTCAATAAAAGTGGTTTATTATACTTGCAAATAGGAAAGAGGTATGAACAAACAAATATGGGTGTAAGTGGGGGATACTCCTGTCATCTAGAATCTATTATTTTGTCAGGTACTAAACTAGAGGGGAAATGGGGGCACTCAAGTTATCTCTGTTTTCCGGAGAATACAGGAACTCACAGGTCCACCATCTGCTTAAATTTCTAGAAGGACCGAGATAGTAAAGTATGTGAAAGGCAAGAAAATCAAAATTGCTGTTTCTTTGCCTAACCAACACCCATTTATGAATATCTCTTTATTCTTGAAAATCCCACTGTTAAGACATATGAAATTCTGACAGGAGGAAAAGTTGAGTAATTTCCAGAGGTTTCTTTAATGACCTGCTGTTCTTCAAGATTCTAGAAACTATATTTAAACGCTCCTTAGACTGAGTTAAAAATATGGTGGCTTATACATGGTATAGCAGAGATAAATAACATAGAGAAACCCTAAAAAGACTGTAAAATGATAAAATCATAAATGCAGTTTAATATAAACCATCCTAACACATCTCTGCAACTTATGACACAAGCAGTTAAGTTTTTTCAGAATATTAAATCAGGTTTATAATAGAAATATATCTTTCTGGAAAACCTTTGCAGATAGAATTATTTAAATACCATTCTGTAAACTTTCCACTGTCTTAAAAACCAAACATTTCCAAATTATTATTATGTAATGTTCTCCTATATTTATTGTTTCATCTGTATGATCTTTTCATACTTTTAAGCTCTGAACTTTGCTTAGAAGAGGTGCAACTTGTTTCCAACATAATTTACCACTTCTTAAGGGTAATCCATTTATACTAACTTTGAAAGAAGAGGTTCGAAATTTAAAAAATACTAAATATTGAAGTAAACTAAAATTCCCTTATATAAAAAGACATTTCAAGGAAATTTGAATATAAATTACTACAGGATGAAGCCATGTTTTAAAAATAGCTTAATGTTTGGAATCATAGTATTTATTAGTGGTGTAGCTTAATTAGTAAGAAATTAGCTTTCTGAGCCTAGAATTTATAATTTATAAAACAGAAGTTATACTATATACCTTACGGATAAAGAGTGGTAAATGAAACAGTTGAGTGTATAAATCCACTAACATATTTCTTAGGTTACAAAGATACTCAATTCATATGGCATAAGAGCACATTTTAACATTCTTCACATCCCCCTGCATCCACACCCTTTAACATATAACTCTGAAGATTCTCCCTTGACTTTGAGTTTGTCCACATAACTTACTTCAACCTATGGGATGTTACAACATATGACACAATTGGAGGCTTAAAATGTGCCTGTGCCACTGGGTTTGATATCTCCATAGGAAAAGCTACCATGACCTATCTGTCTGGGATTTACACATGGAGCTCATGTGAGCCTGATTCTAAGTGAGGAGCCATAGCTTGGAGCAAGCAGGCCCACCTAGCTAGACCACATAGATGTATGATGGAGAATAAATAAACAATTGTTGTTGACTACCAAATACTAGAATTCTGTGTTATGCAACATTAATATCGTAATAGCTAATTGATACAATAGCTCCAAAATATTTCCTATGTAGATTTTAAAATAAACTTTTATTCTTTGAGAAATTAACAGTAATTTTATATCGAGTTTTTATGAGAATTAATGAGTTGATATTTGTTAAGCACTTAGGATGGTTTACATACACGTGTGCATAGGAAGCATCTTAAGTGCTATCTGTTGTCCTTTGTTTGTTGTTAATAAGCCTCAACTCCTGTAAGGTGTTAAGGTGTTATTGATGCAGAGGAGGTTCTTGGCTTTGCTCAGGAAATAATTTGAGAGTGAGTCAGTGGTGGAATAAAGGAGCTTTATTGGAGCCACAGCGTTACAACTTCGTGACGGCTCCTTGCAGAGCAGGGCCAGCCTGGCTCATAGGCAATGTACTAATAGTACAAGCATATGGCTGTTGGCTAGCTTTATTTATACCCATTTTAAATTACATGCAAATTAATGTGTGGGTTATTTATAAATCTCAAGAAAATGAGTGGTAACTTCCAGGTGTTGCCATGCCATTTGTAAGCTGTCATGGTGCTGGTGGGAGTGTCTTATGCGGATGGGTAGTGCAAATGACTAGAGGTTGCTTTTGGTGCCACTTGCTGATTCTAACTTGTTTTCTCTCTGGTCTAGGAAACAGGTCCTGCTGGTTTCCTAACTCTTTAGGTGCTTCCATCATTTAGTCTCTGTGCCTCCCCTCTCTGAAAAATAATTTAGATTAGGAAGTGTCCCTATCTAACTGACCTCTGTGCAAGGGAGAGTTCTTCCTCTGTTGTATACACTATGATAGCTATTCCTGTCCCTTTAATTTTAAAGTCTGTCCATTAAATGTCCTTATTGCATGAGTCAGTAAAAATCATACAGCTGGAAGAATAGAAAGACATGGGATAGAGCAGCTTGTGATGATTAATCATATGCATCAACTTTGCTAGCCTATTGTGCCCAGTTGTTTGGCCAAACATCAGTCTAGATGCTCCTGTGAAGATGCACATTTAGATATAATTCGTTATTACATCAATAGACTTTAAATATATCGTCTCCCATAATGTTGGTGGGCCTCATCCAATCATTTGAAGACCATAAGAGTAAAGACAGAATTTTCCTGAATAATTAATTCTGCTTTAATTCTGTATCATTAAAATTCTGCCTGAGTTTCCAGACTGCAGATTTTGGACTCTAGACTGCAATATTAATTCTTCCCTGAATTTGCAGCTTGCCAGCCTGCTCTACAGATTTCAGCCTAGCCCCCAGAATAATGTAAGTCAATTCCTTAAAATAAATATCTATGGTTAAATATACAGTTATAGGTATAGATATATAGATATAGGTATAGATATATAAATACAGAAATAGGTATAGATAGAGATTTACTATTGCTTCTGTTTTGCTGGAGAACTCTAATAGAGAAGCATATGTGGAAATAATACTTAAGGTAAGTGGGCATTAGATGCTCTGCAGCAAATGGAAATGAATCTAAATTTTCAGTGGTATATCTCCTTTTATTAATTCAGTAGTTCAGTAAACATACAGTAATCCCTACCAAATAATAGAGATTAATGAGATTAATGAAGTTTAATGATGCCCTCCTAGAGTTTATAATCTAGGGGCAGAGTCAAACTGCTAATTACACAGAAGAGGGAAATCAGATGAAAGGAATCATTGTAGCACAGAGAAGTTATGATCTAGAACCAGATAAAGGTGTTTCAAAAAGAAGTCAAATTGGAAATGTACCAAAAGAATTATTAGCCAAGTAATGGCTAATAAGTAGAGCAATTGGCAAGGAAGATACTAATATAACAAAACCTTGAAGATGAGAAGCCTCATATTATGGTCTGAAGCTTTAAGTACTACAGATTTGCTTTTGTAACAGTAGCTGTTGTAGAAATTTTTAGCTATAGAAAAGGAAGGCAGATGAAGTCTATTAAGCAAAACACCATGCATGGGTTATTGATCTCCAGAAAGCAGAGCACCAGGAACCAACCCCAGGGGAGGGCTCTAACCAACCCCAAGGGAGGACTCTAACCAGCCACAGGAGAGGACTCTAAACGCTCTGCCTATTGAATCTTGGTATTAGAATCACCAAAGGAAATACAAAACAGTCCAGCACAGGACAAACAACATAATGCTTTATTTTATATAAAGAAGAGACAGAGCAAGATGAGCTAGAGCTTGAAATATTGAGACCTGTGGCAAGCCAGGGGGTAGGCCTGAGGGCCACTGACATACAGTTTTAAGCAAACCAAAAGAACACTCAATGCATCTGAGACGCAGAAAGGTATTTCTTTTTTTTCCCCCATTTATTTATTTTATTGCATTTTAGGTTTTGGGGTACACGTGAAGAACATGCAAAATTGTTGCATAGGTACACACGCGGCAGTGTGATTTGCTACCTTCCTCCCCATCACCTACATCTACACAAGATGGTAAGTCTGGCACAGGATGTGTGGTTCTCTGTCTCTTGGTAAGGAAATGTTCCATGCTTATGGTCCATTTTTATGTGACCAAGCCACAGAGTCAAAAGACTGCACATGAAACTGTTTTTCCCAATAAAGTCTGTAGTTAAAGGGTTAATGTTGATCAATTACAGAACCAAAAGATTCTGCAGTTAAGACAAACTCTGTTCCACTTGATTTTGTCTTCCATTTTTGTTTCCTTGAAACACAGCTTAAATTCAAATGTAAATTCTCAATAAATCTTTGTTTCAATGCGAATAAGTGAAATATGCAGAGGAACGAAATAGATTTTAGTGGAAGAAGATCATAAAAATTCCCAAAATGTCATACTAAGAAAAATACATGTATTGATTCAACAAGTATTTGCCAAGCCCTCAAAATGATCCAGTTACCTGGTAAAACACTCTGTGAGAGGCTGGGAAGAAGGTAACATTATCTCTGTTCTAAATCTGCTTAACTTCTAATAACAAAGAGAAAGAGAAAAGAAAACTCTTAGGGAAGCATACACTTAATACAGCTTTCTGTTGCTGCATCTGGGTAAGGATGTCCTAGTTTCTTTTTCCTTATGAAAAAGAGACTGGAGACACACATTATTTGCACAACGTGTTTAGCTACAGTTTGTTGTGCTTTTGACCTGCATATTAAATTTTACACAGTTCATTCTCTATTGTTATATAGCCAGGCTCAGCTTGTCATTTTGGTATAATTAGAGCTACCTAAAATGGATCACTTTCATAAATTATTATGGATAAATCAGGCCAGGTTAACCTTAGTTTGCAATTTCAGTCAAAAATCTGGTGCTGGAATAGAGAGGCTTGACCAAACATACTCCTTGCATAATAAAGACTGGATAAAACAGCTTTCTATGTGAATGTGGCCCATATTTCATGATAGAGATTTGCCTCCTATCATGTCTTATATCATCATTAGCTGAACACCTCGTTTAGACTCATCTTTCCATAACTATACTTGAAATTTTATACTCTCTATGATAAGCCTAGGTCAAAAGATATGTAAAAAACATAGCCATATTTGTGTTCTTACAGTAGTTAGTTAATGCTTCTTTAAAAATATTAAATGTGGCAGGGTGTGGTGATTCACTTCTGTAATCCCAGCACTTTGGAAGGCTGAGGCAGGTGGATCGTCTGAGGCCAGGAGTTCAAGACCAGCCTGGCCTCATGACCAACCAGCCCAACATGGTGAAACCGCATCTCTACTAAAAATACAAAAAATTAGCCAGGCATGATGATAGTCACCTGTAATCCCAGCTACTCAGAAGCTGAGGCAGGAGAATCACTTGAACCCAGGAAGTGGAGGTTGCAGTGAGCCAACATTGCGCCATTGCACTACGGCCTGGGCAGGGAGAGTGAAACTCTGTCCCCCTAAAAAAAATTAAATGTATTTCTGAACAAGCTGAACAAAAATGGTTCTGTATTATTTTACCCACAAACGTACTTTCATATTGCAACTTCAGTACAGGGAATGGTGTAAGATATCATAAACAAAATTATCCTTTTTCCTCACTAATTTAGTGAACAGATTCTCATCTTTATTTTTTCTCTATCATGATTAAACAAACACCTCCCAATTTATCATCTCATTTTATCCCATAAACCGACGAAGAAACCAAAGTATACAGTAGCCAAATCAGTTCTCAAGATCAAAGTAGTGTGCCAAATGACAAAGAAGGGAATATCAGTGAAGCAAAGGATGCAAAAACAAACAAAGTTTTGCCACACACTGGCCTAGCAACTGGAATCCATAATATTACTAATCTAACTGGTGAATTGCATCCCTAGCCTTAAAAAAATGAAATGTAATATTGGACAAGTTATATGAAAGATTAAAGATTGCATCAGAGCACAAGGGAAATTTTAGAAACAAGATTTCAGACATTATGCATTAATAGAAGAAGCCCATGAAAGGTGACTTCAATAATTCACACATAAATGTTAAATATCAGAAAAAAATTGAGGAACCTGCAAGAAAAAAAGAGAGTAACTGACACTTAACATTTTTTTTACTAAAAATAGCAAAACAGAAGTTTATATATAAAATTCAATTTCTCACAGCTTGTCAGAATTAAAAAAAAGAATTTAATTGCACATGTATATTCTGATAAAAACATAAGACATAAAAATTTAGAATAAATTTAATTAAACATTTACAATTATACACTGAAAACTATAAAACAAATGAAAGATGACCTAAATAAATAAAGAGATGTACCATGTACTTGATTTGGAAGACTCAGTATTATCAAGATGGTTTTTTCCATCAAATTTTCTGATAGATTTAGGAAAATTCCAATCAAATCTACAAATCCAATTCATATAATTTGACAAGCTCATGGTAAAATTAATGCAGAGATGCCAGGGACCTAAAATAGAATAGCCAAATTATTTGGTGGGGAAAAAAACAGAACAAGATTAAGGAAGCTTAACTACCAAATTTCAGGTTTACCTTAGAACTATAGCAATTGAGACATGTGGAATTTAAGTAAGGTTAGATACATAGATAAATGGGATAGAAAAGAGCACACAGTAATAAATTCATACATATACTGCCAACTTATTTTTTACAACATTCCAGAATATTTCAGTGGAGAAACAGGGCTGAAAAGCTAGATATGTATTTGGAAAAAAAAAATCACCATTATTGCATGCAAAAAAATTAACTCAAATTGCATCATAGACAAAAAAGTTGTTCATGACCTTGAAGTGGCCAAAGTTTTCTAAATAAGATCAAAGAAAAAAGAAACACAAGTCATGAAGAAAAAACTATCAACTGGAATTCATCCAAATGAAAAGTTTCTGTTTTTCAAAATATTTCCTGAAGAAACTGAATGCAGCCAGAGACTATAAGAAAATTATATATTTATAATATGTATACTACATATAATTTATCTCAAATACTCAGATAAATAGAATGCATTTTTAGAATCTTCTACAATCCCAAAATAAGACAATTTTTAAATAGATAAATCATTTGAACGGACACTTTTAAATATAAAATATACAAAGTACTGGGAAACACATGAGAAGTACTCAACATCATTAGATACATGGAAATGTAAATTAACATCAAAGTGACATACCATTATATATCCATCAGAATGGCTAAAATTAAAAATAATGTCCGTACCAAGTATCAATGAAGAGTATGTGGAATTCCATATACCAATGATGAGAATATAAAATATGTATAACAACTTTGGAAAACATATTGGCAGATTGTTATAGAGTTAAACATGAACTTATCATAAGCCTAGTCATTTTTATTCCTAAGTATTTACACAACAGAAATTAAAATATGTGTCCATAAAAGACTTGTACATAAGTGTTTATAAAAGCTTTATTTATAATAGCCCTAAACTAGAAACAATCCAAATCTCCTTAAAATCTAAAAATAAAAAAATTGTGATGCATACAGATAATGGAATACTATATGGGAATAAAAAGGAACATACTGCAGAATTTCACAGCAACATTAATGAAACTCAGAATAATTATGCTTGTGGAAATGTGCCAGACACACAAGTATATCCTGAATGTGTCTCTTTATATGAAATTCCAGAAGAGGCAACATTACTTCAAAGTTAGAACAAGAGGATTTGTTGCTGCTAAAGTCCTGATAAGGATGGAAAGATTCATCTGAGAAACTTTAGAGGTGATTAAAATTAGTATACCCAGTGCATTTTATGATAAATACATTATGCATCAATAAAGATTATTTACAGAAGAAATAACAGTTGGTTAATTTTTACTCTCTTTGCTTTGTGAAAAATGGTTTCCTCTCTACAGGAAAGACAGCATGAGGGAAGATAAAGTGATAGAATACACTTATGTAGATAATTTCTAAAGAGATGGTACTTGAAATTTTCCTCAGTGGTATTGGAGACTAACTGGTAGCATTCTACAGTATTTGTGGTTAATCACAGTTATGAATTTTAGGAGAATGGTGATCCATCAATTTCTCTGGCCATGGTTGTATTCTCAGCACAAGGAAGTAGTAGTTTTCCTTCTGTTGGAGTATCACAAACTGACTATGTTAATGAAGCCAGAGCAAGTTCATTACATCTCTTTGCAGTAACACAAATGGACTATAATAATTGTTATTTTATTTCCCATGATTATGAATCACCAAATATTTGATTTTTTTCAAGGGAAGATGTCTACTTTACAATTCTACAGGTAAGCTTTGCAAAACTGAAAACACAGATGCCTTGAGAAAAACCCATGAACGGACATTCCTGGGACAACACCCAGTGAGGAGATTGTCAAGTATACAATAGGGAACAATCTTTCTTGATATTATGAGCAATTAGTAAAGAGAAATAATTTAAACTTCAACAGAAGAATCAACCAAATTTAAAAAGAAAATTTATAATAGAAGGTTTATTTTTTAAAATTAGGAAATACCTCATATAAATGCCATTCACATATCTTCAAGAATAAGCAAATTCTTGAGAAATTAAAGTATTATGAATAATGTACTTCAAGCCTTCACTTCAACTTTGAGAGTCAGCTCTGACTAAAATCCTTTAACACGTTTGAAGAAAACTCAGAGTCCCAGAATACTTCTCTAAATAGAACCCTGAAAGAAAATACGGTCATGAAAAGAGATGTTCAATTCAACAGCATCATGGAAATAGCTTTCTCAATTCCCCTATTTTCCAGAAGAATAAGATGAATAAAATAAGATGAATTTCTGTGGTATAGAACCATAAATGTGCCTAATACCATAGAATTTGATAAATTACTACATCACAGCATTGCTCAAAGTTGCAATCAGTCCAGGATGTACACAATATGTAAGAGACAGATTTTTTAAGTTTTCAGTAGGGAGGGGATAGTCAATCATTTATATTTTTTAAGGGGACTAGGCATCACAGTTTTCATTTCTTTGCAGGTAAAATCATAGGTATAGTTGCTAATTACTCTGTCAGTAGGTGTAACTAATGCTCATCATGGCTGTTAGATGCTGATTACCTTCTGAGCCTCCCCTCAATGTCATGTCAAGTAAAATTACAGTGGCAATGTAGCAAAACTAATTAGACCACACTGACCTTAGCAGTGGGCAGTTCTCATCGATCTCAGCCCAAGCTTGTTAGAATTTTGAAAAATGAAAACAAAGTAGAAAAATATTTCTATTTACTACTAGACCTTTCTAACCACCTATTTACTCCAAGTGACTTGAAATTAATGAATCGTCTATCAAAAGGGGCAACAATCAAAAAAGAAAAGAAAGGAAAATCCTTTGAGATGCACTTTTAGTTACATGTCTATCCTCCACTTAAATATACATGCTGCATTATTTTTTTAATGTTTTATTCATTTAAGTCAAATAATTTTAATGTAAATACTCATTTTAAAGGAGCAACTGAAAATATGTCACAATAAAATGACATAGAACCACAAATTAAAATAGTGTGAAATTACATGCTTTATTCGAGATTCATTATTTCCTGAGGTCCGCCTGTCAACAGAGGGAAAAATTCAAGATTTTGCTTCAGAACAAGCATTGTCCTAGGCAAATACTAATGACAAAGAGTTTCATTCACCATCTTATGATTTCTGAGAGACATTCAAGTGACAGTTCTCTCAGTAACACTTGGGCAAGTAAATTAGCACTGTCATTTCTTGGCTTTTTAACATGTGCTCTTCTTTACTTTATATTATCACTGAAGCCCGATTCTGGAGCTCCTATGTTATTTGTTGACTTTATTAAGTAAAGTCAAATCTCTAATTACTTCACATTTCATCCAATGGTGATTATACATATATGGGAATTCTGATAGAAATATAAGAAATAAAATACTTACAAATGGCAATCAACCTATTATCTACAACATTAATGTGTGTGTGCATTTATGTGTGTGTATATATATATGTAAATATATATATATAGCTTTAAATATATATATACAGAAATACAGATAGATGATAGATAGATAGATAGATAGATATGACGATTGCATCAAATGTAATCATCCAAATAGTATCCTACAGTAGTGGAGCTTTTAGGATTATATGAATAGTCTTAATTTTTTGAACTGCATAATATCAGAATAAAAACAAGTTGCTAACGAAAATACCGTAACACAGATCATTCAAATTCTATTATACTGAGGTCAGAAACAGTATTTGGTTTTGGTTGTTAATTAACAGTTTTAGATTCTGAGAGAGATTCATTAAGTTATGTGCTGCTGAAGTCTAATCTCCAATACCAAGAGAGTAAATTCCCTCCATGGAAGGCCTAATGGTGCTTAACCAAAGAATGTATTTCTACCAAATGAACGTAATTCATTAGGAGCATCTGTACACTGTACATCAGCAACTTCAAGACACGATCAACATGGGAGAGGTTAAGGAGAAAACCTGTTGCATGAACATGTATTCCGTAAGTATCACATGTATAAAGATCATGGCTTTTCCTACATAACGTTCAATCATAAAAGAACAGAAGAATGATAAGGCTACCAGGAAGTATCTGAAGCTTGATGCAGCCATTAAGAGAGATAATTATGTAGCTTATCTAAAACCTGAACAGAATTATGCCAACTGAAATGTAGAATTCAAAATTATAGATCTACTACTACTACAAATTATTAAAACTTATGTAACTGTTTCCCATAGCTCTAATGATTGGTCACACAGTCCCGAAGATTCAGTTTTTAAAGTATCTTTTCCATCTGACTCCTGTCCTCTCATTTTTACTAACAGTGTCACTTCCTTAATTTGAGAGCTCTTTTTCTTTTTTCTTAGTTACCAAAAGATCTTTCTCCTCCTTCCACTAGATAATTCCTGACACCTCACTGCATTGTCATATCATAGCAACTCCCACCAAAAAGGTGGAATCCATTACTCAACATTTATTCTGGCCTTACCTTGTGATTTATTTCATCATACGGAAAAGAATAAAATTGACCTTTTCTAGTAGTTTTTAGCCTCAGGCAGCCTTGCAGTTTTCTGTCTTCTTGGACCCCTGCCCAGCCACCATAAGAAGATGCACATGCAAGCTGATCAATGAAGAGGGCCATGTAGACCAATTGTCACCCTCAACCTCCAATCCCTAGCAAATTCCACTAGCTCCAAAAAGAGATTCCATGCTGAACCTGCAACTGATCACACAGACAGACATGATGTCCTGCAAATCTAGAAGCACCATCTGGGCCAACCCATAGATATGTGAACTAAGTAACTAGATTTAAAACCAGGTTGGTTGGTTTGTTTGTTTGAGACTGAGTCTCACTCTGTCATCCAGGCTGGAGTGCAGTGGCATGATCTCATCTCAATGCAACCTCCACCTCCCAGGTTCAAGAGATTCTTCTGTCTCAGCCTCCTTAGTAGCTGGGATTATGGACACCTGCCACCACACCCAGCTATTTTATTTTTTGTTTTTAGTAGAGACAGGGTTTCACTATGTTGATCAGGCTGGTCTTCAACTCCTGACCATGTGATCCGCCCGCCTCCACCTCCCAAAGTGCTGGGATTACAGGTGTGAGCCAGCGCGCCCAGTCTTAAAACTAGTTTTATGCTATTTAGTTGGTGTGTGGTTTGCTACACAGCAACAGCTAACTGGTAGTTATATTTTTCAACTTCAAAATTTTATAATAAATGTCAATCACTTAACAAAATTAAATGCAAACTTCTTTTCACTGGACAAACTTATTCCTTCCCTCTTGAACCTATTCAGCCTTAATGCCCTCTCTTTTACTCAATTCTTAAGTGAGAAAGAGAATAAGGCTCTAACATGCAAAAGCCCAAAACTCAAAGACTTACCCTCACAACATCCCAAAATGCTTATGCACGTATGACATTCCAATATTTACCACACAAGAGGAACAATAGAGACTGAAGTAAAAAACATTTTCCTACAGAAAAAGGACACTGTATTCAAGTTGCTGAGTCAATACATAATGGAGCTGGGTCTAGGGTTGGTGGCAACCTTTGTGGATACAAATTACCACCAGGTTCGGGTGATTTGAGGGGAGAATGAGACTTTTTCTTGAGCAGAAATTGCAGTCTTGAGCACTGTTGAAATTAAAGTAATCTCTTTTGCTTTAACAGCAATTCAATAACTTTGTGAAAGCTGCTTTGATGCCTATCTATCAGCTTTTGGGGAGTTCCTGGGAATTACTTGTTGCTCTCCAGCCCTGCCCCAGGTTTCTAAGCCTGTGGGAGATAGCTACCTTACTTGCTGCAAAGTCCTGGAATATCTCAGAGAATTTCTTTCAGCTCTCCTGCCCTGCATCTGTAATTGGACAGTCCTGCTTTGTTCTCGAAGAAGGACTTGAATGTGCAGAAGAAATATCACAAATTTCTCCAAATCTTCAGCGTAATAAAGACAACACTAAACTAGATGACAGCCCATGAGAAAGAATTTGCAGGTGAACACTGACTTAGGCTATGACTAGTTTCTTCAGATAAAATGTTTTATAAGGATTCAGCTAGTTCCTTATTTCTGTGGACCTTGGTAAATTTCTCCCCTTCCTATTTCTTGGCCAGGTATGAGAAGTAGTCATGGCTTCCATTAAAGGGTTCATGACTTTTTGTAATTTAGTTCATTACTGTTTCTTTTCATTCTCATCTTTCATTTAGATTACAAGCAACGATAATTTCTGTATTCATCCAGATTGTTATTTTAAAGCAAGAGTGATGTCTCTTGCAATTTTCCAAATTCCAATATAAACTGGAGCCAGCCTTTACAGGCATCACATTTGATGTTCACTTAGCAGCTATATACTTGGAAATACACATATGAATATCATCCTCAGACAATTTTGTTTTTAGTCTGGTCTGTAAACAACTCATGCAACCTCCTAAATTAAATGTTTTATACAGATAAACTTAAAAGCCATCCATCTATAGATTCAGCCACATAGGAGCTAGATGCACTAGGGTCAAATGTTTAGTCAATCTTTTTAAATTATTTAATACATTGACAAACTTATTAATATGTTAATGCATTTGTAGTCAAACTGCATAAACTGAGGTTTCGGTATAACCAAGCAGAGTCAAGCTGAATCTAGCAATGTGAGAAGATTTCTCACATTTATATTAAGAGAATCAGTGTGTGGTTTTAAAATAGTAAGTGGGAGAATAAACAGAAACACTATGGAATATTGCTGAAATCGGGGCTAAGTCTCACAAGAAGCTTGGAAAATTCCCAGTAGATGAAGATGATCCACTAAGAATCATCTCATGAATCCAGGCCTAAAAGATGTTGCACAATGTTTCTATTCTTATTATTCCTGTCATTGATTTCATTCTTACTATTCTCATCTTCATTCTGTTCCAGTCACATAAGCATTTTTTCTGTGTCTCAATCCAATTGTGCTACTACCTTAGGACATTTATATTGGTTCTTTTCTCTTCCTAGGGTGCTTTTCGTTCAGTTTTAAGAATGACTCAATTACTTGCCTTTTTAGGTCTTCGCTGAAGTGACATGTACTTTGTGGAGGCACTCTCTAATGGCCATATTTGAAACTGGAATTACCTTACCATATTTTTTTATCATCTTACTTTGTTTTTCCCCAGAGGACTTATCTAATACATTAGATATTAGACAGATATATTAGAAAGATATTGTATTATATATTTGATAGATATATTAGATATTAGATAGATATTATATTAGAGGATGCTATCTATTATTTAATTTTCTGATTTATTTCTTTGTCTGTAATCCTCCCCCACTCCTGCCTTCCCACACAAACCACAGTTGAACATACACTGCAAAAGGGATGTCTAAAAAATTAATTTGTGTGTGTGTGTGTGTGTGTGTGTGTTTTCACTGCGGCCCCCTAGGGCCTAAAACAATGTCTGACCAATAGGTAAATGAAAAGGAGGCTGAGCACGGTGGCTCACGCCTATAATCCCAGCACTTTGGGAGGCCAAGGCGGGCTGATCACCTGAGGTCAGGAGTTCAAGACCAGTTTGGCCAAGATAGTGAAACTCCATCTCTACTAAAAATAGAAAAATTAGTTGGGCACGGTAACAGGCACTTGTAATCTCAGCTACTCAGGAGGCTGATGCAAGAGAATTGCTTAAACCTGGGAGACAGAGGTTACAGTGAGCTAAGATCATGCCACTGCACTCCAGCCAGGGTGACAAGAGTGAGACTCAGGAAGGAAGGAAGGAAGGAAGGGAGGGAGGGAGGGAGGGAGGGGAGAGAATGGAGGGAGAGAATGGAGGGAAGGGAGGGAGAAAAAAAAGAAAGAGGCAAGAAAGGAAGGAAGAAAGAGAAAAAATAAAGAGAGAAGAAAGAAAAGAATAAAAAAGAGAAGGAAGGAAAGAATAAAGGAAAAAAAGGTTAAAAAAAAAAGAAGAGAGAAACCTAAGAATATGGGCTGTAAGTCAGGATAAAAGAGTTGAAAATTTCATCTCTTCTGCCTACTCTAAATTTTGTTGACCCCTGTGAATTATGAATATTAATTCCAAATTCTTTAATTTTAACAGTTTTAACATCTACCTCACATTTTGTTAATAATATTCAAGTGAGATAAAGTATATATTAAAGTTTCTGGAAAATGAGAAACTTGTTTTTATTACATACATAATGTTAGGTTGGCACAAAATTAATTGCAGTTTTTGCCATTACTTTTATTGCAAAAACTGAAGTTACTTTTGCACCAACCTAAAAACTTAGGACAACACAAGGATGAGAACAAAGTCAAAAGTCTGACACTACCCAACCTCAAGACTTACTTTAAAGCTACAGCAATCTAGACAGTGGTATTGGTGGAAAAAATAGATAAACAGATCAATGGAACAGAATACAGAGTTCAGAAATAGTTCAATGAAAATATAGTTAACTGGTCTTTTACAAAACAGCAAATGCAATACAATGAAGAAGAGAAATATTTTTCAACAAATGGTGCTAGAACTAAAGGCCATCCACATGCAAAAAAAGAAAAATGGATCTAGACACAGAACTTAAACCATCACATAATTAACTTAAAATGGATCATATACCTGAATGTAAAATGTCAAGCTACGTAACTCCTAGACAATAACATAGAACACCCAGATGACATTAGATACAGAGATGGCATTTTAAATACTACAACAATGCCTCTATCCCTTAAATAAATGACTTACGACCTAGACTTTGTTAAATTAAAAACTTCTGCTCTGCAAAAGATACATCAAGATAATGAGAAGAGAAGCCACAGATTTGGAGGAAATATTTTCAAACGGCATATCTCATAAGAAACTGTTATCCATTATGTACAATGAACAAACAACCTTATTAAAAACTGAGCAAAATGTCTGAATAAACACCTTAATAAGTAAGATGTACACATGGCAATCAAACATATAAAAATACGCTCAAAATCATATGTCAATAAAGAATTGAAAATTAAAACCACAATAATATACCACGTCACACCTAGTAGAATGGTCAAAATTCAGAATACTGACAACACTAAATGCTGGCAGAGTTGTAAAACAAGAAGACCTCTCATTCATTACTAGTGGGAATGCAAAACAGTACAGCCACTTTTGAAAAAAGTTTGGGTTTCTTACAAAACTATACATATTCTTATCACATTATACAGCAGTCACACTCCTTGGTATTTATCCAAGTGAACTAAAAACTTGTGTTCACACAAAAACCTGCACATTCATGTTTATAGCAGCTTTGTGCATAATTGCCAACACTTGGAAGCAACCAAGATACCCTTCAGTAGGTAAATGAATAAAGAAACAATTATATATTCAGACAATGGAATATTATTCACCACTAAAAAGTAAGTTATTAACATATGAAGAGGCATGGAAGAAACTTAAATTGATATTACTAGCTGAAAGAAGCTGATGAGAAAATGTTAATGTTAACTACTTGTATGATTCTAACTACACCATGTTCTGGGAAAAGCAGAACTATCAGCTACGGAGATAATAAAAAGATGAGTGGTTGCCAGAGGTTAAGGGGAGAAAAAGATGAATAGGTAGAGCACATAATATTTTTATAACAGTGAAAGTATTCTTTATGATAGTATATTGGTAGATACATGTCATTATACTTTGTCCATATTCATAGAATGTACAACATCAAGAGTGAATTCAAACATAAACTACTATGGATTTTGGGTGAAAATGATGTGTCAAGTAGGTTTACTGATTGTAACAAATGTGTCACTTTGGCCAAGGATGTGGATAGTGGGAGAGGCTGTATAATATGGGGGCAGGAGATATATGGGAAATCCCTGTACCTTCTGATTAATTTCTCTGTAAACTTAAAACCGCTCTAAAAAATAACAGCTGTTAAAAAAATGAACAGTATATTTTTGAAGAAACTGAAGACTTCTGCTACTGATAACGACAGACAAAATAATTTGAATTAACCTACACACTGAGGACAACTAAAAAATCTAAAATATTAAAATATTTGTCTGTATGAAGGCGATAGAGATAAAACCCTACAGTCAGAAATTATGGAGCCAAGTGTCAAGAGTATAAGGACACCAAATGTGAAAAGCAATGCATGTATGGTCATTTTCTTCCCAAGGGAAATTTTAGAAGAAAAACTGAGAAGGTGTGACAGCCCAGTATCTTGAGACAACAAATTTTGGGTTAGGTGTGAAAAGTTACAAATAGGGATGAAAAAGTCCAATCTTGAAACTCAATCCCTGAAATTTGACTAAGTGAGCTTATATTGCTAATGCCCCTAGAATCCTACCAGAACCAGATTCTCTTTATTGAAAAATAGTGTGATCCTAGCTCACAAGTTCACATTTAATGTTTTTCCATTAATTATATTTGTCCAGTGCTCCCCAAATTTCAAGCACATAAATGAACTAGATCACATAATTAAAACCAGGAACAAAAATAGTAGAATCAGACCCACGGAGGCTCCTGACAATGAAATTATAGCCACTACTTTTCCAGTAACTATGCTTGCTTAATATCCACTAGGACATTAAAACTGAATATTATTTTTGAAAAAAGAGACAAATACAAATTCTAGCAGTCAAAACATATAAAAGCTTCAAAATGTGAAATTTAATAAATGGTATCTGGGAAGATTTACAATAGCCATAGAAAAACAGAGTGGACAACACAATACAGAAATAAATACATATACAATGAAATAAAGAGACAGAATGGAAATTATCCATTTAGAATGTTGAACAACAGCATATAGCAGGGGTCAGTAGGCAAACATTAGCCCAAAGGCCAAATCTGACCCATGGTCTGTTTCTGACGGACACCTATGTGACTCACAGAACTAAAATTCTCTGATCATTTATAGAAAATGTTTTCCAATCCATAGAATAAGAAAATAAAGTCTGCCAAATTTGTAATTAGAATCCCAAAGAAGAACAAGTAAGATAAAAGGAAAGACATGATTTTAAGACGATAGTGGGTAAGACTTTTTGAAATATTGGTCAAATCACTACCAAGATACTGAAAAGGCAAGCCACCCTGTTGGAAAAGAGACTTGAAATACATGTAACATAGTGTTCGTATTCAGAGACATATAAAATAACTCATTTGAATTAATGAGAAAAATACAGAAAATTGAATAAAAATGTGCAACAGGTTTAATTTTTTAAAACAAGATATTCTAACAACTGATAAAAATTTGAAAAAGAAACCAAACTATTTAGTAACCAGGATATGTATGATCTCCTTATTGGTGTGTCTAAAATGAAATTGGCTAAAATTATTTGTGGTTGAGAGAGTATAGAGCAGTTGGATTTCACAAACACTGCTGTTGGAGTGTAGATGGTTAAAATCTTTTGCAAAACTTTTTGTTATTATCTACTAAGTGGAAAATATGCTGATCCAACAATTATGTTAATAGGGATACATGCAATAGACAAGTCTAAGAAGGTTTGCTGAAGTTTTAATCATAACAATAGCAACTTAAATGTTCATCAGCAGAAAAGATAAATAAAGGCATAGTTAAATCAATTAAAATCAGTGAATGACAAGTACATTTAATAATATGGTTTTGATTCTGTTGTGATTATCTTGATGCTTTTGTTGAATAAGATAAGTTATATACACTGCAATTAAGTACTCGTTAAAGCTAAATCATAGGGTCAGAAGTTGGGATGGTGTTTTCTCTTAGGGAAGAAGAAAGAGCATAATGACAGAGGTGTAGCAGGAGGGAGCTTTTATACTACTGTTTACATGGGTTTAACTTTCTGATAATTGAGTTGTACAATTATAGCTTTGCACTTTGGTAATACTACAGTTTCTTTTAATGTTAAAAAAGAAGAATTAGAAACTTAAAAAGGTTAATGAGTAAAAATAACAGAGACCTCTTTTCCCTATTTCATTTGGTAAAATGTATTGAACTTGACCAAGAAGGGAAAAAATATTGCTGGCATCCAAATCAGATGTCAGTAATATCACACTTTAAAATATTGATAAGAATGTAGGACAATTGGCTCTCATATACTAAATCAAGAAATGTAAAATCACATACGTACTTAGGCAAAATTAAACATATACCTACCTTTTGATCTAGTTATTTCACTTTAATATATAAAAGCACATGCCTACCCAAAAAATTTGTTTAAAAATGTCCATAGCAGCTTTATTCAAAAACACCTCAAATAAGAAACAACCCTAGTAAATCAAGATAAAAATGGATAAACAATGGAATGCAACTAAGCAACCAATGTAAAGTAAACCATTGATATATACAACATGGATGAATCTCACAGTAGTGAACAAAAGAAGGCCAACACAGAGGAATATACACAGTATGAATCTAATCATATAAAGTTCTAGAACAGGTGAAATTAGCCATATTGATAGGAATGAAAATTGTTAACTTCATGAAGCTGGTAATAAAATGGAAAGTGAAAGAAGGAACATATGACAGCAAGTGGGGAAGTTCTCTATTGTTGTTAAGGCACTAGTTACACAGAGACATACATCTGTAAGAACTCACTGAACCGGGCATTTTTACTATATAAGTTATACATAAATTTAGAATCAGATATTAAAAACTATAATGGCTCACCCACTCTCCTAGTTCCGTATTTAAAACCTGGCAACTGAGATGTTAAATAAGAGAATGCATGGTCCAAAGAGAAATATAACCAAAATTTATATCATGATCCTAACTTTTTATTTTGTAAAAGATAGCAGAAATAGAAAATAGAGTAAGGAATTTCAAACCATAAATAATTCAGTATCAAAAAGTATAACCAAAGTCTACATCATTATCCTAACTTTTTATTTTGTAAAAGATGGCAGAAATAGAAAACAGAGTAAGAGATTTCAAGCCATAAATAATTCAGTACCAAAAACATTAAGAAATATAAGTGGGGTGTATCATGGTTCAATAAATAATTCTTGGTGATAGAATAAAAAAAATTGTTGAATAGTAAATTAATCACAAATAATGTTAAAATAATGATCTCATTAAAAATCTTATAAAATTTGAAAGAAACAACATACAATTTGCATTATTCAAAAGCACATTTGAAAAGAGAGACTCATTAATTTTATTTAAAAACAAATAAGATGGCAGTCAACAGTAGTTTGTATAATAATTATGGCCCAAATTTACTAATGAACAAGAACATTAGCAAGGACAACAATTGAAAACTGACAGACTGTTAAAAAATTACAATAATATGTAACTAACAATAGAGCCACCAAATATCATAAAAATACAAAAAGACTAAATAGAAATAATGAGCAGACTAACTTATAAAACTAAAAATTAAATAGATTTAGCACTAATTTATGCTAGGCAAAGTAAAATACCTATAAGATTACTTATGAAAAGCAGATATTTTAACAAAAAAAGCTTAGAGCTTAGATAATAAGCCTAAATATGCCAATTAACTCCATAAAAATGCATGAAGCCAAACTTAACAGCCACAGAAGAAATTTTCAGAAAAAAAAAGTTAAAGGAATATTTTATCCAAATATTAATTTGTAAAAGTCATAATGAGTAGAAATTAAATACGGATATAGATGAAAAACACAACTTACAATGAAACCGGATGTCTACTAAACTCTTCCCCCTAAACAATGTGCCATTGCTTAAAGGGTCAATGACGTATTCCTAAAAGTACTTTGTAATAGATCTCAAGGAAAAAAAAAAAAAAACCTGATAAGAAACAACCAGTTTATCAGCCTTGGTTATTAACGTTTTACCTGTGAATATATATCCAAATAATCAATTTTCCAAGATAAGTTTTGGTTAACACATAATGAGAATTCCAAAACCATAAGTTCAAAAGCATTTCTAACATAGCTATTATTTGAAAGGATTACTCAGAGAGAAATCATCAAGGTAAATTTTATGCCGTAACACCATGCACCATGATGAACTCCAAATAAAATCAAATATTTGTTAAATATACTTAAAAAGACTCTTAAACTATAAGAAATATGTATTAGCCATTTGGAGAAATAATACATTTTTTAGTTTTGAAGTAGCAGAATAAATCACAAACACATTACAAATTTAAACATGTAAATGTTTCAACTTTTATGAAATTAAAATAGAAAGATAGTATTATAATTAATGTAATAGTTTAAACATTTATCCAAAAAGTGAGAACTCTAGTAGAAGTATACCCAAGATTATGAAGGAATTTATATGAAAAGAAATAAAATTAATACAGCAAATTGTATAATAATATTCTTTCGTGCAAGTTATCAAAGAATTACCAATAATAGCACCCTGAAATAAGCAGCACAAAAATTTTAACAAAACATTAATGATCATAATGAATAAAAAGTTATCACAACATTGTCATCTTTATTCAGAGCTAGTGACATTATAATTTTGTATAGACCTTTGGAAATTATAAGAACTTACAGAAAATGTCTTATAATCATACATTCTTATTCTAAGTCATTCTGATTGTACGCTTTTACCCCAAGAAAATAATTCAATAGAATTTTAAACTATATGCATAAAAATATGGTTGCATTATTATAAGTAATAGTATAAAAGTCTAATCTTTGAAGACACATTGGAGTCTGATGTATCAAATTAGTAACATTATAACCATTAAAATAGTAATTATGACCACTATTCATAATTAAGGGTGAAATTTTAAAAGCATAAAGAAATACATAACATGATATCTATACTATGTGATTATATTAAAATATTATACATGTGTAAGATAATATACAAAAATAAAAACAGTGATAGGATTATGGCTGCTGTTTTAAAGTTGTTACACTTTAAGAATTTGTCTTTGAGACAATAATGTCTTTACATAAGAAAAAACCTAATGAGCCACTTTTTTATTATTCTACATTACTGCATACTTACAAAGTGCATAATAATGAATAGGAAGGAAACTATTAGAATAGAGAACATCACTGACCTGCTGCTTATAGAAGAAACTGACCTTCAAGTTAAAGAGGGATAAAAAGAAAACTATTAGGTATTAACCAAGTAACTTGGCTCACTTCTGCCAGAGAAATGAGATAAGAAACAGGCATAGTCCCCACTGACCTTCCAGGTACCTATGACACAGTATAACTTTGAGACCTCAAATAAAAAATGCAGCCTATTGTACCTGACAGGAAGCTTTGCACTTTCATTATGCATATAATAACTAATAGATCTTTTGAAATCATTACCTGTCAAGAGGAAAAAAAAAGACCAAGAAAAATCCTTGAAGAAGAGAGTTTGTCAAGGGTCAAAGTAAATGGCAATATACTTTAATAAGCAATAAGCTCTACATTGTTTCTGGGTGGCCTGTACACTCAGTGGACTGTGGTACCACATATTGAATTGCAGAATAACTTCTCAGTGGCCCAGAATACCCTTCCAGGATGGCTCCGTACTCATCAGTTTATATGTAGCTTAAATAATAAAACATTAATGTTATTACCTATATAACACATGACAGGGAAGGTACATTTTTGAGCTACTCAAACCTTAAAACGTATTACATGTTTGTTATTGTTGCTATTTTATGTTATCTCCATAACTGTTCCCCCATAGTAATAGTAACACTGAAAGAACTTTGTGTTTTTGTTTTTCAGCATTTAATACCTAAATAGTAAATACATGTCAATAATATATATAAACATGATAATATATAAATTTTATTTGTTAAAAATGAGGGGGAATAACCCTTATTTTTCAGGTAAATTTCTTTTTTTCCCACTGTATGCCAGTGAAACAACAGAAGCCACCTTTTCACAATAATCTTGGATCTAAGAACATGAAAGAGAGGCATTCCATACACCACCCAAATATCCCATGCATCACACAACCTACAGAGTGACTGACACAGAAACAAATGAGTGGGAATTAAATTATTTAGTTTCTAGTGTGTCCTCTACTGCAAAATAGCTTCCTCTCTGAACTTTGGTTCTCAGTTTTCTCATTTTACAATGAGTAGCTAATTCTCAATGCATCCATTAGATGTTCTCTATAGTTTCTGCCAGCTGTAGCTCCCTATTTCTACTGGTAATATAGAGTAATTTTTCTCCTTTTCAACTAGACATTTAAGAAAGAAGCAAAATTGGCCGGGTGCGGTGGCTCACGCCTGTAATCCCAGCACTTTGGGAGGCCGAGGCAGGCAGATCAGGAGGTCAAGAGATCGAGACCATCTTGGCCAACATGGTGAAACCCCATCTCTACCTAAAATACAAAAAAAAATTAGCTGGGTGTGGTGGTGCGCGCCTGTGGTCCCAGCTACTTGGGAGGCTGAGGCAGGAGAATTGCCTAGCAAGTTGCTGAAGCCATATATTAACCTCAATTTTATGTACTACAGGAAAACTCTCTCGATCTTCCCCTTGCTATACCTCCCAAAGTCTAATTTGCAAAGTGTCCTTGCTGTTAGCGTGCCATAGGCCTAAGGAAAAAAAAGTATGGAATTCACTACTACAAATATTATTCAGCCTTAAAGAAGGTTAAAGTGACTTCCAGGATTTCATTGAGGTTAGTCAGTTTTGCAAACCACCTCCAATTTCAGAGCACAGAGTATGGCTGTAGCAAGTTAGTTGTCTTCCTTTCCCTGAAGTTTGTATAGCTAAAGGTACTATTTGCTCGATGAATTCAGCAGTATTTCTCAAGATTCTAAGCAAAACGTTCATTAGAATTCAAAAGAATTTTATAGGAAAAAGGGTTTTTGAGATATTTGAAAGATCTAAGCTTCATATATAACATTTTTATTTTCAGGTTTTAAAGATAAACTTTAAGAACACAGGTTTTACTTAAGAAGGGGAAACATTATAGTCTATTGAATTCAGGTGACAATTTTAGGTGGTACTACAAATGTCCTATAATTTACCTTGGCATGATATGCATCAACTTGAATGCATAACAGCACTCTAAGTACTCCTACAATTGTGTGTATACATCTTGAATTTCATCATAAAAATGAATAAATATTCAGTGTCATTTCTAAATTTGCGTACTCTTAGACTTACCTTTTAGATAAAGGTACATGTTCAATACAGTTTGAAGCTGATAGTTGTTTGACTTTCAGTTACAAAGATATTCAATGGGATTTGGTAAAATATTTCTCATCTTTCTGTTTATTTCTTTCATAGGTGTTCTAGCTTTCTACAGTCATTTCCAGGTAGACTCTGAAACACTGCCACTTTTAATTATTAGTTTACTTATTAATTCAATATTAATGTAACTCATTTAACGTTATTAAATCAGTATAATGCAACAAATATCTACTATCAAATTAATAACCATGTGGCACATAAAGGATATAAAAAGAATTCTACTCATTAAGAATATACAGGCTGACAGATTCTGAAATCTTTGTGTAAATGCAACATGCAATGGCAAGATGAATAGATAAAAACATATTTTCATCATTCTGTATTATACAATTTGGGAAACACTACAGAAATTGCCTATAATTATTTGGAACTGTCATCCTACCAATATCCCTTACATGCAAATGTCTCCCATTGTTTTCCAAAGATACTACACTTTGTTCTTGATTGTATGTTAGAGTACCACTGTCTGTATCATTAGGCAGTGACTCATACGTAATGCTATGTTATGAACTGACTCCCTATCTATTCACCTCACCAAATTCCAAATAACAGCAAATAATTTAATCAGGAAAAACAATAGTAATTGCAAACACAATACACTAAAAACTAGATCTGCTGTACTTTCCTGGAAATAAATTTATCTTAATGGTTATCTAAACCTAGAAAAAAAATGTTATCTGCATGTTATAGAAAGATATACATGATGTTAGATAGTTGATAGATAGATGTGTCTTTGTGTATGTATGTATGTATAAGTTTGTGCATATAAGGTTTGTAACAAAGAATATTATTGCCTTTTTAAAACTTTACACATTGAAACATTAATTTGTGATGATGACTAAGCACTAACTTCTTTAAAGGTAAATTGTATGTCTCACAAAAAGGTTATGTGGCTTGGGCATTTTTCTCATTGATTCTCATTTCACTTCTCTTTCAGGTACATAATAACTTATCAATTGCTTCCGATTTCACAAGTTGAAATAAAACATTTTATGGGAATTTAATAAGAAAAAAATCCAATGTTAATTTGCACGTGAGAACTACTTACTATATGTCTTTATTTATAAAATAAATAAGCAGACAATTCTCTCAAAGTAGTATCTTCCAAAAATATAAATATCCAAAATATTCAACAGAATCTTTATAAAGTATTATTTACATGATAAATGTGTTGCTGAACATTCGTGTTGCAATATTCAGCTTCTGCTGGCTTTCCCTTGGAAACATTTTATTTTGTTTTAGTAAGCACAGCTTCTTCTCATAGTCTACCATTCAAAGATCAGGATGCACCCCAGTGGCAGTAACATGTGGAAAGCGCAGTCATGATCTGCCACCAGATGGAGTTTTGAATATTGGAAAACATTTTTATTTTACTGGCCACCAACTGACAAACCATCTTCATTCACAAATTATTGGAGAAAAGCAGAAAATACAAGACAGTCCTGAAAACTAGGCAGTGGGCTACCTATCAGGAAATTATACATTCTAAAGAGGTGAGGGTTTACTCAATGGTTGTTCATTTCTTTCCCTTAATTAACCATATCTTACAGTTGTTGTTACAGCTGCTGTTTCTCTTGTTATTTGGCACAAGGGTGAGAACAGTTAGACTTGGGATGGGTAAACTAGGGTTTTTCCATCTTAAAAGATTTGATTATCAATCTTCTGGGGAAATTGCTAAAATGAACTTGGTCCAGTTATTTATTACTGTAATCTTTTATTAACTCATATGTAAAACTATGATTTAAAATATCTTACTTGCACAAGTGCTATAATGACTTAAAATCATATATAAAAAGTACCACACTCCTTAAGCCCATAGTGTGTTCTCAATTAATGGGAGCTACTCATGGTATTGCCATATTAATAAACTGTAGATTGTTCTTTAACACCAAAAACTAAGAGAGGATTTGAAAAACTTTTTGTAAAGGGCAACATAGTAAAAAATTTAAGGGTTAAGAGGCAAAAATAAAAAGAACATTATATAGATACTGGTATAACCATTTCAAATATAACCTTTTTAAACAGTAGAAACAATTCTTAGCTCATTGACTATAATAAATACATACAGTAAAGCAAAACAAATCAGGGTCACATACTATGAGTAATTCACCCCTGAATTAGAAGATTAAAGGTAAGGAATAAAGTGAAACAACAAGCTAAGTCCCAATGATTTTGATAAAAGAGTAGTTAGTCTTAACTAAAAAGAGAAATGATCTGAAAATTAACCTCTACTGTTATTATTCCTGTGAACATAATTTTGTTTTGCAGAGCTAACATCAATTGTCTAAACTTTCTGTCATTCAACCAACCCAAAGAGACAGGGTATATAAGCATCCATGGTAAAACTTCCTAACAAGGGCATGAATGAAAACATTTTATGGAGAAAACATACCAAGAAAATTTTCTTCACCTTTCAAAATAAAACTATGGCCTGGTAAATGGCAAAATCCCTAAGACTGAAATACTAATTTCTAGATATATCAAAGCTAATACTGACTTGGTTATTCGTTTATTAAAGTGTCATCTAATGTGAATGTTCTACATGCTATACACTGTTCTAAGACCAGGAGATATATAGATAAAATAAATATTCCTATCATTTTGAAAAATGTTTGCATAGTAAAATACATAAATAATAAATATGGTATGTTAGAGGGCAATGAGCATTATGAAGTATTACATTTTATGTACTATGAAAAATAAAGCAAGAAGGAAAGATATTGAGTAACTGTGTGTGTGTGTGTGTGTGTGTGCAAGCACACGTATGTGTATAGTATATGGGATAGAGCATTTGCAATTTTACATAGGTTAGTTAAAGAGGATCTCACCAATAAGGAAAGAAACTGCAAAGAGTAAAGAAGCAAGCCCTGCAATTATCTGGGGAAAGAATATTCTAGGCAGAGGTAAAAGAAAAGGCCCTGAGGCTGGATGATGCCTAACATCAAGGAGAAACTGTATTGAAATCTGTGACTGAAGGTGACTAACAGATATCGAAGAAGGGGAGAATGTTGCGTAAGGTGGTGCTTTGGTAGCCATTGTAAGAAAAGGAAACACTTCTATCCCTGTCAGGGAATTGGGAAACCATTGGAGGGGTTAAAATAAAGTGGAGCAACATAATCTAGTTTTCATTTTAACGAAATTCCTTGACAGTGATTTGCTTCTGGGATTATTTTTCGTATTTAATTTGACAGTGATTGTATGTAAAACATCACCATGGTGAGAGATTTTCTTCAGCCTATTATCATTTACTTATATAAATTTATTTTGTTTTATTGTCTCTTTTTCTTTCAAAACAAGAGTTTTCAAGAGCCAAATTAAACATTTATTCGTTTATTGCAAAGATCATCAAATAAATATTTAATATATGCTAAGTGTCAGGTTCTGTATAAAACACCTACAATATAAAGATGGTTCACATGTACTGCAAAAGCCTGAGTCTATTGGGGAAGTGTAAGAAAATATGGTAATATATAATAAGAATAAAACAGTAGCAATGCCAACTAATCCAATATATTTTCACTCTATGGTACCTCCTGTATTTTATTATCACTAATTCTATTACTAAGAATACTAATCATAAAGGCAATAAAGTAAACTCTCAACCAAAGAGAAAATGGGTGGTTTCTTGGAACAATTATTGCTACCAACTATACATGAAATGCTATAGATTTCATCTTTCCATTTGTGTAAAATTAGAAAGCCATCTTCTATCTGTACTTTGCACATGGCTTTAGGTATTTGTAACTGTTATTGTTGCTTCCATTTCGCAAGTGTCTACTTTCCTAGAGGTATGGCAGTCTCCATCCAGAAATTATAAAAAATTCAAGGTCTTTATGTAATTTTTAAAAATTTTTCTATATTTAACTTTTTTTTCAACTTTTATTTTAGATTCAGGGTTTACATATTCTGGATTGTTACCAGATATATTGCAAGACGCTGAGATTTTAAGGATGAATGATCCTATCTCCCATGTACTAAGTATTAGTTAACAATTGTTAACATATAACGGTTTTATATATATATTACTATACAGATATAACATTATTTACAATGTGGTTAACAATAGTTTTTCAACCCTTGAGCCTGCTCCCAATCTCCCTGCTCCATTAGTCCTCATTTTCTATTGATGCTAAATTTATAATCCTTGAGTACCCAATGTTTAGCTCCCACCTATGAGTGAGAACATGTGGTATTTAGTTTTTCTGTTTCTACATTGATTCAGTTAAGATAACAACCACTAGCTGCATCCACAGTGCTGCAAGTGACACAATATGATTCCTTTTATGTCTGCATAGTATTCCATGGTGTATATATACTACGTTTTCTTCATCCAGTCCACTGTTGATAGGTACCTAAGTTGATTCCATGTCTTTGCTATTGTGAATAACGGGGGTGCTATGATGAACATGCAAGTGTATGTGTCTTTTTGGTAGAACAATGTGTTTTCTTTTGGATATATACCCAGTAATGGGATTCCTGGGTTGAAAGGTAGTTCTCTTTTAAGTTACTTGTGAAATCTCCGATCTGCCTTCCACAGTGGCTGAACCAATTTACATTCCCACCAACAGTGTCTAAACATTCCTTCTTCTCTGCAGCCTTTCTATCATCTGTTTTTTGACTTTTTGATAATAGCCATTCTGATTGGTGTGAGATGTTATCTTACGGTGGTTTTAATTTGCATTTATCTGATGATTAGTAATGTGTAACATTTTTTCATGTTTGTTGGTCACATGTATGTGTTATTTTGAGAAGTGTCCATTCATGTATTCTGTCAATTTTTAAAGGGGGTTATTTAGTTTTCACTTCTTTGTTTAATTTCCTCCAGAATCTCGACATTAGATCTTCATTGGACCTTGTTGTATGTGTAGTTTGTATTTTCCAGCATTCTATATGTTGTCTGTATACTCTGCTGATAGTGTCTTTTGCTGTGCAGAAGCTGTTCAGTTAAATTACATCAATTACTTGTCATGAATTACTTGTCAATTTTTGTTATTATTTTAATTGCTTTTGAGGGCTCAGTCATAAACACCAGTCTGGAAACACCAAGGTATCCAGAATGGTGTTTCCTAGGTTTTCTTAGCATTTGAGATCTTACATTTAAATCTTTAATCCAGCCAGGCATGGTAGGTCACACCTGTAATCCCAGCACTTTGGGAGGCCAAAGCAGGCAGATCACACGTGAAGTTGGGAATTCCAGACCAGCCTTATCAATATGGTGAAACCACATCTCTACAAAAAATACAAAAATTAGGTGGGCTGTGGTGGTCATGCCTGTAATACCAGATATTCAGGAGGCTAAGGTGGGAGAATGGCTTTAACAGCGGTTGCAGTGAGCTGAGATTGTGCCACCACATTCCAGCCTGGGTGACAGAGGGACACTCTGTCAAAAAGAGAAGAAAGAGAGAGAAAAGGAAAGAGAAGAGAAGAAGGAAAGAGAAAGAAAGAAAGGATGGAAGGAAGGAAGGAAGGAAGGGAGAAAGAAAGAAAAAGAAAGGAAGGAAGGAAGGAAGGAAGGAAGGAAAAGAAAAGAAAGAGAAAGAAAGAAAGAGAGAGAGAGAAAGAAAGAGAAAGAAAGATGGGAAAGGAATGGAAAAAGGAAAGGAAAGGAAATCTTTAATCAATCTTGAGTTAATTTTGTATATCAGGAAAGGTAGCAGTTCAGTCTCATTCTGCATATGGGAAGCCCCTATCCCAGCACAATTTACTGAAGAGGAAGTCCTCTCCCCTTTACTTGTTTTAGTTGGCTTTGTCAAAGATCAGATGGCTGTAAATGAGTGGCTTTATATCTGGGTTCACTGTTCTGTTCTATTGGTCTCTGGGTTTGTTTTTATACCCCTGCCATGCTTTGCTTACTGTGGCCTCACATTATAGATTGAAGTCAAATAATGTGATGCCTCCGGCTTTATTCTTTTTGCTTAAGATTGCTTTGGCTCTTTGGGCTCTTTCTTGGTTCCACATGAATTTTAGAATAGTTTTGTTTTTTTTTCCTAATTCTGTGATAAAGGATGTTGGTAATTTGATACCAATAGCATCAAATTTGTAGACTACTTTGGGCAGTGTAATCGGTTTAATGATACTGATTCATCCTACTCATGAGCATAGAATGTTTTTCCATTTGTTTGTGTCATTTATGATTTCTTTCAGCAGTGTTTTGTAGTTCTCCTTATAAAGATCTTTCACCTCCTTTTCTCCAGACAATAAGGAAATATCTTTTTATTTGCAGGGCCAAAAAAAAATCTTTTCTGTGGTGATAAAAAGTTTAGAATAATATATATGAAAGCATGAAATAAAAAATTGTAGAACTATCTAAGAATATAAATATAGTCTCTATATGAATATTCAATACATTATCTGACACACTGGTTTGAGTGAAGCTCCACAAGTACAATTTTAAGCATCTTGACTTGGGCTGAGGTTCAGTAAATTATACATTCCCAGCAACTATAAGAGCTCTCTCACTAAAATACATGTTCATGTTCTACTTAGATGTATTCCTAGGTATTTATTTTGTGTTGCTATTGTAAATGGATTTCATTTATCATTTGGCTCTGAACTTTAATGTTATTGGTGTAGAAATGCTACTGCTGTATGCAATGATTTTGTATACTGAAACTTTAATGAGGTTTATTAATTCCAGGAGACTTTTGGTGGAGTCTTCAGAGTTCTCTATGTATAGAACCATGTCATCTGCAAAGAGACAGTTTGACTGTTTCTTTTCTATTTGGATGCCTTTTTAGTTTTTCTGTTAGCTGATTGCTCTGGCTAACACTGCCATTACTATGTTGAATAAGAATGGTGAGAGTAGGCATCCCTGTTGTGTTCCATTTCTCAAGGAGAATGCTTCTGACATTTCCCCTTCAGTGTGATGTTGGCTGTGGATTTGTCATAGATGGCTTATATTATACTGAGATATGTTCCTTAAGTGTCTAGTGTCTTGATGGGTTTTATCATGAAGGGATGTTGGATTTTTACAAAAGCTTTTCTGTATCTACTGAGATGATCACATGGTTTTGTTTTCAATTCTGCTTATGTTGTAAATCACATTTATTAATTTGTGTGTTGAACCAACCTTGCATCCCACGCATGAAGCCTACATGATCATTGTGAATTAATTTTTTGATGTCCTATAGGATTCAGTTTGCTAGTATTCTGAAGATTTTTTTGTCTATGTTTACCAAGGAGATTTGGTTATAGTTTTCTTTTTTTCACTGTATCACTCTCAGATTTGGTATCAGGATGATGCTGGCTTAGTAGAATCTATTAGGGAGGAGTTCCCCTCCTTGATATTTTTTGGAATAGTTTCAGTAGAATTGTTACTCTCTTCTTGTACCAAGAAAATTGGTACAAAGCTCTTCTTTGAATGTCTTGTAGAATTTGGCTTTAAATCTATCTGGCCTGGGGCCTTTTTGCTTGGCAGTTTTTTATTACTGACAGTTTTGAAACTTCACTTTGGTCTGTTCAGCATTTCCATTTCTTCCTGATTTAATCTGGGGAGGTTATGTGTTTTCAGGAATTTATTCATTTCCTCTAGATTTTCTAGTGTGTGTGCATGTGTAGTTCATAATAGCCTCCAAGGTTCTTTTATATTTCTGTGGGATCAGTTGTAATATCACCTTGTCATTACTGATTGTACTTATTTGGATCTTCTCTCCTTCTTTGTTAATCTAGATAGTGGTCTACTGATCTATTTTGATCTTATTTATATTTTTAAATAATTTTTGTTTGTGATTTTTACATCTCAATTTTGTTTAGTTCTGCTTTGATTTCAGTTATTTCTATTCTTCTAGCTTTGAGATTAGTTTGTGTTTTTGTACCTGGTCTAGGTGTGATGTTAGATCTTTAATTTGAGATATTTCGAACTTTTTGAAATAGGCATTTGGCACTATAAATGTTCCTCTTCACACTGCTTTTGTTGCATTCCAGCAATTCTGTTATGTTGTGTTTATGTTTTCATATATTTCAAATAATTTTGTGATTTCTTCCTTGATTTCATTGTTTACGCAAAAGTCACACAAGAATAATTTGTTGAATTTAATGGTGTAATTGTGTGGGTTTAAGACACCTTCTTGGTATTTATTTCTATTTTTATTCCACTGTGGTCTGAAAGTATGTTTGTTAAGATTTTAATTTTTCTGAATTTATTGAGGCTAATTTTATGGCCTTATTTGGTTGATCTTGGAAGATGTTCCATATGTCATCCTAAAAAAAGGTTTGTTTTTGCTTTTGTTTTTTAATTATGATGGCTGCAAATCACTGCTAGAAAGTATCAGGGTGCCACAAAATTAGAATTGATAATCAATAACGTACCTTTTGTGAGGTATATAGGAAAGAAAACAGGATTAGAAGGAAGGAAGGACTTATTTCTAATTGAACTGACCAAAAAGGAATTCAGAGCAACTGTGGCTTTGAACAGTCGAGGAAATATTTGGATGATGTTTAGCCATTTCAGCTCAGAAACATATACCATGAGTCCTGGGTGACAAAAATCAGAAAAGTGGTATAAATAAGTGGTGACGACAACCTGGGGACTCATAGGATATAAAAACCATAATTAGAGGGAATGACAAGTTAAAACTTCATAGAGGAGGTTGCACACTCACATAGAAATTTTTTGAAAGAGATGTGGTTTCAAGTAACAGCAACAGAAAGGGCATTCTAAACCCAAGTAATGGAATGACTAGTGATCCTCACTGATAAGGCATGGGCATGCATAACACAGCAGGTCAATACATTTGCTTCAAGCTATAGTAGAAGATTTTCATGTATAAAAAATAGAAATAAGCATAGAGAATATATATTTCTTCTATATATATTCTCTATGCTTAGATTTATTTTGAAGCATTGTCCTTGAGTATTTATTAACTTTGTGATTTGCATGTCTTGGCAGAACCCAGAGATGAGGCTGGTAGACAGTATTTTCTATTGTAACTTCTGCTTAATTTCAACTATTTAGATTGATTGTGAGGTTTTCTTTAAATGTATCTTATCGGTGAATTACATGTCATAGAAACATAGTTTGTTTGATCTGTAAAATCAATCTATTCCTCTCATTTTACACACTAGAAAACAGTCATAAAAATTAAATGACTTACTCAGGATTAAATAGATGGACTATTTCCTAAGTGATTCAATGTTGGGAAAATATACAGAGTCCTATATATAGTCATTGCATTTTAACTCAAAAATCTTGCTCAAATCAGTCTTAATGGTTGATTGCAAGTTAATAATAACAAGAAAACCCAACATATATGGAAATTTGAACTCTCTGCCAAATGGATTCCTCGAGCCCAAATGTCATAAGTATTGCATTATATAAAATACTGGTAATTCAGTAAAAAGTTTGTAAACATAAAAAAAATTAAGCCTGTCAGGAGAATCACTTGAGCCTGGGAGGCAGAGGTTGCAGAGGGCCTCCAGCCTGGGCAACAGACTTTTTCCCCCAAAAAAAAAAAAAAAAGGAATTAATCCTGTTATGACTCCTGCTTAGCTTTTACCTAGTATACAAAGATAAAATAAATACTCAGTGTAGTATATATTACACCAAGTCTATGTCATGAATTGAGCATAAATTAAGATCTGAAAACCTGAACAGATATAATAGAATTAAAACACATTTTAAGAAATCACAAACCAATGTTACTTCTATGGCACTAATAATATTTCATATTTGCCTTTTTTTTCTCTTTATATAGTGAAGACAACTTTCTGAAAATAGGATCTTTGTTTTCTAAAACCCCATCTGCTCTTGATGTTTATATATCATTTAATAAATTGACTACTCAACTTTCAGCATACACCCCAGACTCACTGCAGGATGAAAGTTTCAGCTTCATTCTGACAAGATGGTCAAACTTGCCTGACCGACTATAAACACAGTTAGCACCTATTAGAAAACAGGATCATTTTTCTCTGCACACTCCCTAGACTCAGTGAGCAACAAAATAAAAAGTCCTTTAGCCAACTTCATATCAAAAAGGGAAAAGGTGAAATCAATGGAACAATAAAAACTGCAATCTCTTTTTGTCACATTTTATGACCTCATCACCAACAGACTCCACAAGGTCATCACTCCTTGTATTAGTCTGTTAATGGTCTGGGCACTATCACTGCTACCTTTTGAACTTTTTTTTTTCCCCCACAATATTGCTTTTATTTATTTTTTATTGGCTGTTTCTATTGGTCCCCACCTTTTGGTTAAAATGAACCTCAAAGAAGAATGCTATTATAGAATTCAATAAACCCATGCAAGAAAGATTCATGTGTTCCTATGATACCATCATTTCTGATAGCTTCTGTTGCTCACTCACATTGATTCTTTAGTTGGCAGTTTATTTAGATGTCAAACCAAACCCTAGAAAATTAATGTGCTCTCTATACAGCTGATTTCAATTTCTGCTATGACTTCTTGAGATACAAATGAAAAGAAAAATGCTTCCATATGTATAAAAAATACATGGTATAAAATATGAGTAACATTTCATAGAAATAGACAACATTTCTTTCAATAAGTAATAGAATTGTGAATGAAAACTCAAAATATTCATCTATTTTGGTTAGCATTATTGGTTGATCATAATCCCTGGTTCCTTTTAAATGTATCACAGCCAAGAAGATTTTACTTTAATCCAGGATTAACAAATTGCCCGTATTTTTTTTTTTAATACTTAGAAGATTTTATTTACTGTGAGACTCAGTTTGATAGGCACTTCAGGAATTTATTTTCATTAAATATTTGAAAGTTAGGCAAGGACTCTTAGCGATTCAGAACTATGACGTTTCTTACCCGTAACTGCCTCTTTATATTGGGGGTCAAGATATTTTCAGTCCTCTCAATATCTTCCATGGGAGTTTGCACTCCTTGTCCCTCAGTCTCTCCTCTACTTCTGATTGGAATAAATACTCTTACCATCATGTTGTTAAGGGTATCTATATCCTCAGCCATTTTACAGAAATCTATTTCCCATTTGACTTAGAGTCCTGGCTCTCGTTTAGTTTTGTCTTTCAGACAATCTTGAAATTCACTTCTAGACTTGATTTTTAAATCAAGACATGGTTTTAAACAACTCAGACAACATCCTTGTAAGAAGGCTTTGGCTGTTATTGTATAAGCTTCATTTTCTCCCCCCACTTTAGCTTTAGCTTTCAAGTTCAAAATGGATTCCTTCAAAACTTGTAAACTCTACCGTTTGTGCATAGCTTACCTCCTCCCTTCTGCCATACTGCCTTTGAGAAAGAATCAGAAATTTAAGAAAAATGCAAATTTCATATTGCAGTGAGAGGAATGAAGGAAAAATGCCACAATGTCACATAGTACTTGTTAAGGGGTAGGGTTTGTTAAAGAAGCCTGAAAGTCAAAGCCGAGCAAGAGAATACTCATTCACTATTTTACCATCATCACAGGAAGACATTTGCAGTGGGATAATGTCCTCAAGTAGAAACACGGTCCTTGCACACTTTACCATTTTATAGTGTAAATAAGGGAATATAATTTGGCTAGGATAGGCAAGGAGGAAGCAGGAAGCAGGCAGTCACCATATCCATTTTAGGGGCAAAAAGAATTCTCCGGATATTCTGAAGTTAACACTCTAGGTCCTTATGAAAATTCAGCGTCAGGATTCTAGGGAGGAGGCAAGCCCTGGTTCTGTAGGAAAGAGAATTTCAGGCATTCCTGCTGTGGAAGAGGAAGGCTTCTCTCCTGTTACCCATTACAGCATGGCAACTTGAAATTCTGAAGCAAGTTAAACTAAAAGACTTCTTACCACTTTACAAAAGGATGTTTGGTGAATACTGTTTATAAGCAAAACAAATTGGAATTAGTCCTCATATAAGTAATAGTTTAAATTACATTTGTTTAATAGAAAACTACAGTACCACTAAAAAAAGTTTTCTACAGAAAATTTGAATTAAAAAAAATTAAAAATTAAAAGTACTATTTCACCCATAGTTTATCCAATGGTAGACAATGAAAATTTTGCAGAACTCATAATGAATTTGCTTGTAAAGACAGAGGAATAAAATATAATACTACAGAATTTTAACCTGATAGAGGAATAACAAACTGTAAGACTAATGTAAATTATATAATTAATTTTATATTTTTGTTGATTAATATTATGTAATCAACTAAGAGCATACAAAGTCTTCCTAAAGAGAATCTAAGTATTCATGATTAGCATCAGTTCTAATTCAAAAAAGTTTTAATAACACGTTTATGATTGCTAGCAAAACTGAAGCTTAAAGTAGAAATATAATAAGTAGTCTAATTTCACTTCAATTTATAGAAAATATAAGGCTTTGTAGCATTTGATTGATTCATATGTGCATTATTCTATAATATTTCTATTCTTAAATCCAACCTCAAAAACCAGCACTGCAAAGAGAGACACACACACCAAAACTAAGAATCAGCAGGAGTGGTGGCAGCAACAACAATGAAAGTAAGGAAGAAAAAGCCATAAACATTAATTTAGTTCACTAGAAGCCCCATTATCATCACTGTAATCTTCAAAGTTGGATCACTCTGTGGTAGGTTCAGATTTAATGTCAGAATCTTTTGCAACTAAATTGAAAAAATCAGCTGTTATCATCTTCTGAGCAGGGAAATTTATTCTGCGTAAAATTTGTTTAATGTAAAAGAGCCTTTTATACTCATGACCATTATGCCCTTGCACATTAGAGCAATAACAAGACACAGGGAAAAGTGAAGGGAAGTTTTACTAGCTAGACTGCCTTATTGACACTACAAAGAAACACAGAAACTTGCAACCCAGGACACTGCATGCTGATAATATTTGCGAAGACTTTTTTTTTCCCCTGGTTTATATGTTGCTTCAAAGTTAGATTTTTATACACTGAACTGAAACTAATGATTATGCTGATAAGGGTCAACTTTAATGATAGATTAAAGTTTCTCCTTAATGTTTGTACTTTGAGTCTGACCTTGAGTGATTTTGACTCAAATTATCTACCAGTCTTAAAGAAGTTTCAGAATACTTGTAATTCCCGCATTAAAGTTTAAAGGGTAAAATCCAATATCCCTTTAAGCCTGATTTGCCATTCAACATGTTGAATAAGTCCTAATGTCTCCACACGTTTTCTTCATATTAGAATAAAATCAACATATGTAAAATATAACCTATAAAATCTTGTAAAATCAATTCCCTGATCACATCTACCTGGGAGAAAAAGAAATGAATATTGTCTACCTGGTATTATCCTGTCATTTTGCATGTTCTCTCAATCCAAGTACTTTTATAGAACACGCTCTCTTTAATAATCCCTGTCTCTTGAACAGTGTCACAATCCACCATGGTTCTCCCCAGGGCAATATAAACTAAAAATCTTTCCTCTACCTAATAGTACTCAAATGTAGGCATAAAGATCCACCAACAGTTGATATGCTTTCCTTTATGACTACTGTGGGGCCCTGTATTAGTTTGTACAGTTCTCACACTGGTATAAAAACACTACCTGAGACTGGGTAATTTATAAAGAAAGGAGGTTTAATTGACTCACAGTTCTGCATGCCTGAGGAGGCCTCAGGAAACTTACAATCATGGCAGAAGGCAAAGGGGAAGCAAAGCACGTCTTGCATGGCAGCAAGAGAGAGAAAGAGAGTAAAGGAAGACATGCCACTTTTAAACCATCACATCTCAGGAGAACTCACTATCACAAGAACAGCATGGAGGAAACCGCACCCATGATCCAATCACCTGCTAGCAGGTCCGTCTCTTGACATGTGGGAACTAGAATTCGAGATGAGATTTGGGTGCAGTCACAGAGCCAAACCATGTCAGTTATATATAAATAAATCAAGCCTGCCCAAGAAACAGCTCTGCATCTTAGATCCCTAAAGAGTCAAAACCAACTATTTCTACTAATATTCTTGGTATCTATCAGAAAGGGATGCAGCAATGGCTTTGTCAATATCCTTTCTCTTTAGGCTTGAGAAAAAAACTATTTTTCTCTACTCATATTCAAGGGACATAAACAGCTAAACTACATTATAGGTAAATTGCAGTGAAAAAAATAAATTGCAAGAGTTTTTATAATATGCTATGTTTTATAGTGACTCAATAGTACATTAATGACATTAAAAATGATATATTATTTCAGACAAACAGTATACTTGCTACACTAGGCACTTATGCCTTTTGGTTGAAAAGGGCATATATTTTATAATTTAAAAGACAATATGGCTGAGTTCAAGGCTGATAATGTAAAAAGAGCTCTAGAATTTTAAATTTCAAAAGTACAATTTGGTTGTTTCATGTACCACAAATCAATGTCCTGTGTAATCAAAAAAAGGTAAAATGAAAGTCTGTCTAAATTAATAATCGCTGAGGAGCCCATGTATATTAATCTAATCTAACAGGTTTTATTACTCTACAGAAATTTTCTCAAGGCTTAATATTTCTTGTATAAAAAAGAAAGGATGATTGGGAGTGATTAAAAATACAATTGAAGAAAATATTCATTTCAACTCTAAATGAAAACTTATAATTAATAAGCAATGAATGACCATAGGTTATGCCATTTCTCAGTAATCGTATTTAACAGAGAAATATAGTTTAGATTAAAATATGCTGAAATAGAGCTGGAGAAAAGTTTTTTTTTTTTTTTCTAAAAAAAAAAGCACCTACATATTTTAATTTCTAATTAGGTACCCTGAAGCAGTGAGCAATTTCACTCAGACTAAATTGCCCTTGCTATATAAAGCCTTATAGTCAGCTGACATGTTCTGAAATCCCTAACATTTTCACAATTGGAATGCATACATTTTCGTACGCTTTAAAAGATTAGGAAAGAACATCAGGTATATATAATTGATCATTATAAAAAATATTATGTATGTTAAGAAAGATATCAAAAAACTGTCATATGTATATAAATGTGGATATGTATCTGGTGTATATGTAAATTATGAAAATAATACAACAAAACAAAATAAAAGTAAAATAAGAAAGACAAATTAGGCAAAGAGAAAAATGTTTGTAATAAAGGAACAGGAATTTTAACTTTAAACTATACAATATTATACCAGTTGTTAAAAAAGAATCTCAAAATAAATTGAATTTCTCTCTGTTAGAGAGAAATTCTTTCTTTAATAAGAAAAAGAAAAACATATTATGTGATTTAAAAATGTATCAAAATTAATACTAGATGTTTGGAAGAATAGGAAATATTTGTGGTACTCTATCGAGAAAAATTTCTCCATTTCGTTTTTAGAGATAAGCACTGTCAAACACTGATCAATAACTTATAGTGAATATGACACAGTTGAATTGATCAGATATGTATTAATTACTCTGGCTTGGCAACCTACTAGATGATAGGTATTTTAAAAGGTGAGCAAAAACAAAAATCCTGCACTTAATAGATTTTCATTCCAACTGTGAATGGCATAAAACAAATTATAACTCATTTTAGGAAACTGCTATGTGGGGGAAGTACCTGTTTGCTACTAAAATTAGTTAACATGGTGCATTTCATGGAGTCTTTGCTCACAAAGGTACAAATGTACTTGGCTTTATAACAGAACGTATTTCAGTAGAAGCAAGTCTTGCCTAATTTAAAATAAAAGCATACTGTATCTGTACATAGTTTTCTAACGCTCTGATAAAACAAAGGCATATGAATCATGAAAATGAAGGTTGGTATAACCTTCAGCCTATCATTCATGTTTTATTCAGGATAGGTCAGGCAATGATGTGGCAATAAAATATTTTAAAGAGAAATCATTGTTTTATCCATAGTACAATGAGACCTGAATGGTGTGGTGTACTCTACCATCTGGATGATTGTCATGGAAGGAAGAAGTGAACATCATAATTCATGTGTTGGATCCTAAGTGCTACTGCCTTGAAATAACATTATGCTATTCATTTCTCTGACCAAAACAAGTAACAATCACCACTAACGTCAAGGAAATGGAAAAAAGTCACTTCTATCCTGGAAGGAAAATAAAAAATATTGGTGAATGATGCTAATGATGACCATACTCCATAAATGATGTCTCTGGGTTCTGGACCATGCTTAGAAAAGCTGTGAATGAGATTCTATTTCCCAATAAAGACTTGAAATATAACTAGGGACTAGAACTGACATCTTTCGGTATAATTCAAGGAGAAAACAAAGTCATCTGAAAGAACAAAGTATCTGTCAAGTCAGACATTTTCTTTACGAATTTTGGGAAGATGTTGATAATGACGGTAATAATAACAGACCTCAAAAATCTGAGCCATATTTTATATCTGTGCTTCTTTTAGCTAAGGATTATTTTTTTAATAGTAGGTAATAACTTGATCTATACAACACTCTCAATAAAGCATATCTATGGATCTTTTGAGATGCTTGTGAAGATAAACTAGTTACAAAGTCTCTGCTGATATAACTAAATAAAGAATCTGATTATACGGGTTTATTAGATACAGTTCATTTAAAAGTTTGGGAATATGTATCTCTGAATAATTTTGAGAATGGATTTTAATCTTCCTATAAAGTCCTTCTTTCTGGTAAAAGATAGCATGGCCGGAATCACCTCAAAAATCAATACAAATGACATTTTGCTTATATGTTAATAAGTAGTATTTCTTCTGGCATGTTTTTCACAAATCCAAGAGTATGTGTATTATGCAGGCACATTGAAAACATGCACACACCAACTGCGATTAAAGAGAATATACTTGGCATACATAAATATGATGGTTAAAATATTTGTAGATAGAATGATTGATTAATTAAAAACTGGGGACATTTCAGGGAGTAATCTCAATTTTCCAGACTTACCTCTCAAGAAGGGGCATATTTTCATGGAGCACGTGCTAGCTATCAGATACTATTCAACCACATGCTTTGTGGGGCTATGATTCTCACTTTACAATAAGTTACCTGATGATTTGCTCAAGGCCATGAAGATCATGAGGTTCACACTGGGATTTCCACCTGAGTCTAACGTTAAATCCTCCAGTTATACTACTATACCTAGGTTAGAACTTGGTATGTTATCCCATTCTGGGAACAACCATTAGCAAATTCATTAATGAAGGTCATGTTGACATTTCTATTTTCAACTAAAACATTTATTAATTTATACAGAGGTCTCCTTGGTTTAAACCAACTTGTCATTACTGTCTCTCAATGAGGGATAATGTGCTTGGGTTTTACAGGTAGTCTAAGTGTGAATTGAAAAGATTAACAGTTTTTGCCAATGGGCTCTCTCTGTCCATATTTTTACATAATAACAGTTCTCAGGAAGGCACCAGGTCTTAAGATAATAAATGATCATTCCTCACAACAGATCTATAAACAGGATCAGGATTGATGAATTTGCTGGCAGCTATTGGTGTTAATTAGCTCAAATTCAACTACAACAGAATCATATCTATCTATAAGATTTGGATTGTGCTAATACAGATCCAAAACAACTATTTCTGTAATTTAAGCAAAGCAGCTGGTCAGATTTTTATTTGAAAACCAGCCGCCCAACTAATTTGACAAAAAAAAAAAAAAAAAAAAAAAAAAAAAAACGAAAAAAACACAACACTTTATATTCTTCATCTTTTCTTCCCCTCTTTACCTAGCTGCTGTATAAATCTTTAATTAAATCTCTTACCACACCTGCCTAACTTTTTAACTACTTTCCATGCTATCTCATTTATCTTGTATCTTTAATTTTATACATAGCTTTGTCTTGTGTGTTTACCTCTAGATGTGACTAAAATTTATTCACCCTCTTTCTGATCCTGGTAAATTATAATCGATTCTGAATTTTCTTTCTCATCATGAATGTCACCTCTAAGAGGCCCTCTCTTAATGCCACACCAGATTCTAACCTACAATACTGTTTCTGGAATAGTGTTTCAGAAACCTCCTCACACTAGGCTGGAGTTGTCTAACTGCTCACAATGTCTTTCTAAATGGACTGTGACCCTCTTGAGAGCTTAATGGAACTTTTCAAGAAAAGTACATTTCATAGCCCACTCTTGATGAGGCGGTTGTAGCTTGGCTATCAAGTTAAAAACGCTTTTATCCTTTGGCAGTTACCTGCTCCTCAATTGAGGAGTGAATGAATATCTGAGTGAATTAAAGTGTCTTCTGTTACTTGTGTACTGTTTTAAAATAGCTAGTGACTTGATTTACTTATTAGGGTTGAGTACAATACAGATTAGCAGAACTGCACCAGATGGAAAAACTCTCAACAGTAGGCAATTAGAAGCATGCCAAAATAATCTTTCATTTAGTTGCAGACTTGAGAAAAAGTTATGACTTGAAACTTTTTGGGGATTACAGTGGGAAGTTTCAGAGTAATAGAATAAGGGTAGGGAAAGAAATCGTTTATATTTGGGCAATAATTGGGCCCAGTTACTTGGAAAAGACGATTGGGAGTAGACAATAAGGCATATTGCACCTCCTCAGAGACACTGAGATCTGACTCTTTATTCCTCAATCCCCATGCCCAGCCATTGCAATAAAAGCCCAACACTACTTAAAATGGGATTCCAACATATTCTTTCCTGGATTGCTAGGCCCTATTCATTTTATGCTCTTCATACTGCTGAGCTTCAATTCTCTAAGCATTTTATCACATTACTAATGTTCTTATCCATGTTGCCAAATACTTGATGCTTTTTCTTGCCATTCCAGCTATAATATTAATTCCCCTTGACCACTATTTGGATGTCCCATCTCAAACTGCCTAAACCATATATTGCCTAAACAATAGAGCTCAGAGAAATCCCTGTTGGAGGTGGCTTTGCTTGAGAGACCCTGGTAATGAAAGTCTAGCTATGTTCCTTTGTTTTTATTTTCATTTTTTTTGTCTTTTAGAGATCAAGACTTCTAGCAAATGTTAGTAAATTGATATATATCCTCATTAGAATCTATTGACTCCAGGCCAAATTTATAATAGGTATGAAAATAGAGAACAATTAATTTGTGAAAGATCTTAAACTGATGTGTGTATTTCTGACATCAACTCTTATATCCTTTCATTAAACTGTTCTTTTCTCCCTCCTTACCATATGAGGTCATTCGAAATTGAATATCCTCAACTCTTCATCTTAAATGTAGTTGTCCACCCATGTGTTAGTCCCTATTAATTGTTATACCCCTCAAATTAATTTTATTATGGTTATTTGATTAATTTAATCAAGTATTAGTTGGTTTATCAGTGTATCTATCAATCATTTTGTGCATACCCCTATTTTCTTCTAGGTTTTTCTTCTTTTAAATGTGAGTTCATGGAAAGTAATATTTTGATTATAGATTTATAAAATGACAATTATTTTTCATTATAAATTTGATGCTATTATTTGAAATTCTTCCAGCCTCCATGATTGCCAATGAAAAATCAGTTGTCTTTGGGGTAATCACCCATTGCAAGCTGTTTCTTATTTTCCTGAGACTTTCTTTGTTCATTTGGACTCACTCATGTGTAGGTGTGAGTTTATTATTATTAAGCCAGTACACATCTCCTGCTTTATCGATGTTAATATGTATGCATTTTTTTATTCTGAAAAATTATCAGTCACAAACTCTTCAAACATTGCTTCTTTCCATTTCTAAATATTCTCCAGTGAAAATTCTATTCAACATATGTTGAAGTGTCTCATTTAATTGTCTTAAATAAGAGAATTCTCAAATTTTAAAGTTGAAAAACTTTTTTTATATTTTTATATTTATACATCTATAAATACATATACACATTTTTGCATTTATATATTTTATTGCCTGCTGAGGATTTTTTCTCAAATTAATTTCTTTTAGTTAATGCTCCTTGCTTCACAGCTACAATGTGTAATTCGGCACATGTATTGATGGTTTTTTGTTTGTTTGTTTTTGTTTTTGTTTTTTAATAGAGACAGAGTTTCACCATGTTGGCCAGGATAGCCTCAATCTCTTGACCTTGTAATCCGCCTGCCTTGGCCTCCCAAAGTGCTGGGATTACAGGCATGAGCCACCGTGCATGGCCCATATTGAGTTTTAAACTACTCCCATTTTATATTTTTTCTTAAGCTGGATTTTTCTTTATCATATCTTTTTCTTCCATAAATGTTTTAGATATAATTATTGAGATATAATTTCATACTATAAAATTTCTTTTTAACTGTACAGTTCAGTGATTTTTGGTGTATTCAGAGTTGTGCAACATAATCACTAAGTTTAGGATGTTTTGTTACTCAAAACAAAACAAAACAAAAAACTCTGTACCCATTAGCAGTATCTTTCCATTTTTTCCTACACTTTACCACTGACAGCCACCTTTCTACTTTCCATCCCTATGATTTTTCCTATTCTATACATTTTATATCACTGGAATCATACAACATGTGGTCTTTTGTGACTGACTTCTTTCATTTAGCATGTTTGCAAAGATCATTCATATTGTAGCACATATCATTACTGTAACCTTTATTATCAAATAACATACCATCAAATGAACATACCATATTTTGTTTATTCTTTCATGTTGATGGACATCTGGGTTGTTTCTCTTTGGCTACTATGAATAATGCTGTTAGGAGTATTCATACATTAATTCTACATGGACAAATGTTCTCACTTCCTATAGATGCAGATTTAAGAGTAGAACTGTGGTTTATATTGTATTTCTATGTTTAACAGTTAGAGGAACTATCAAACTGGGTGCCAAAGTACTTGCACAATTTCTCATACATATCAGCAAAGAAGGAGGGTTACAGATCCTCCACGTGCTGGTCAACATGTTATATTCTGTCATTTTTATCAACATCTATTCTAGTTGTATCTCATGGTTTAACTGTATTTCTCTAATGAATAATTAATTGCATTTCCCTAATACCTAATTATCTGGATCACCTTTCATATACTTATCAGTTATTTGTATAGCTTCTTCAGAGAAATATCTATTCAAATCCTTTGGCCAATTTTTAATTATTTGTCTTTTCATTGTCAAGCTGCAATTCTCTGCTTATCTGGATGCTAGTTTCTTATCAGATATATGATTTGTGGGTATCACCTATCACTTTGTTTAGAGTGTTCTTTGATATACCATGTTTTTAGTTTTAGTCAAGTCCAATTTATCTATTTTTTTTTCTCTGCTTTGGTGTCATAGCTGAGAATCTACTGCCAAATCCAGGTCATGGAAAATGCACTTTATGTTTTTTTCCTAAATATTTTATAGTTTCAGCTCATATTTAATTTGTTAATCCATTTGAGTTAATTTATATATATGGTATAAGGTAGAAGTCTAAATTTATTCTATTGCATGTGTATATCCATTTGTTAAAGAGACTGTATTTCTTCTATTGAATTGTCCTGACACTTTCATCAAATACCAATGTATCATAAATGTAAGAATTTATCCCAGAACACTCTGTTCTATTACATTGATCTGTACCTAGACCGGTACCACATTGTCTTGATTACTGCTCATTTGTGGTAAGCTTTGAAGTTAGGAAATATAAGTCCTCCAACTTTTTAAGACTGTGTTAGCTATACTTGGCCCATTATGTTTTTACATAATTTAAAAAACACCTTGTCAATTTCTGCCAAAAAATTGCTTGTACTGAACCTCTATATAAATTTTGAGAGTACTGACCTCTAAATAATATTACATCTTTGAACCCATGAATATGAAAGGTGGTTCCATTTATGTAGGTCTTTTTAAATTTTATTCAACAACATTTATAGTTTTCAGTATACAAGTGTTTAACTTCTTTGTTAAATCTATTCCTAAATATTTTATTCTTTATGATGCTACTATAAATGGAATGTTCTAATTTCATTTTTGAATTGTCTCTTACTAGTACACAGAAATACATTTGACATTTAATATTGATCTTGTATCCTGCAACCTTGCTTATTCATTAGTTGTAATAATTTTATGCATCCCTTAGGAGTTTCTAAATACCATTTTATGTCATATGTGAATAGGAGATACTCTGACATCTTATCAAATCTGAATCCCTTTTATTTCATTTTCTTGCTCAATCATTCTGATTAGAATCTTCTTTATAACATAGAATAAACATGGCAAGAGTGGACAGCCGTCTATTTCGTGATGTCAGAAAAAAAGCCATTATAGTTTTACTTGCTTCTTTTATGTAATTATCCAATTTATTCTTACCTATGCAATAATATTTGTAAAATTATTACATCATCTAGATATCTTGGTATAATAACATTTCTTTGTATTGCCTGCTGACTCACTAATGTTTGATGATTTGCTGTATGTTTTATAGGTTTAAAATGTGAATTCATATTCAGTAGGTTTTATCTGTGATAGTTTTAGATGTTCTAGGGTAAAGTTTTTGCATTTCCAGATTGTTTTTTCTTTGTGTCTACCAAGCCCCCCCTAGAATGTCATCAATTTGCCATCAGTTTATACTTTATTTCTCTGTTTGAAGTTCACAAATTATGCAAATAGTGTAAATTCAAACTTGAAAAACACTCATGATGAAGAACCATGGTTATAAATTCCCAGAGGAAGCATTTTCCCTAGAACCCAGTAAGGAAGAGACAAATTGGCATAATGTTTTCTAATAGGTGTAAGTTCTGAAATCTATTCTCTACTGAGATTTAGCCCTTTTATGTCCTAGCTGTAGTTAAACTTTTTAATTCCAACGCTCATTTTATGAGGGAGTAAAACTTTGTTAGACCTGCATTTGATCTAAAAATCATCCAACCCGGGTAGAAGGAGTTGTCCTTGGGGTTAAAATCAAAGCCAGAAATTATCCAAATTAGGAATCTCCACACCCATTGCACCTTCAAGTAGCTCGTTTATGTATTTATCATTCTCAACATTTTAAAGATCTTGTGTGAGCTCAGTGGTTATGACATTTATCCTGTATTACGAGGTGTATAAAATGAGAGTGTTTTCATATTATTAGGTCCATTTCTGTCCAATAGAAAATCTGTGATAGTAGAAATTTCCTTCTGTACTCTCAGTGGGGTTATCCAGTACTTTCATGGAACTTTGGAGCACATGAAATACTGATGGCATGAATAAAGAACTCATTTAAAATATTAATTAGAATGAATTTAAATGTAAACAGCAAAATGGCTGATGGTTACTGTATTGGATAGCTCAGAATCCAATTCACCCTACTGAAGGAAATGAGAGCTTTACATTCAAAAGTTTGCTACCAAAACAATTAAAAATAAGAATTATTAAGATATACAATATAATGAGATAAAAAATCCAAAATTGATATTTTTGACTTTTAGAGAACTTAATTGAACTTTGCAGTGTTTACATTCTTAACTACATCCTCACACGTAATCTCACTGAAAATAAAAATTGTTTCTGTGTATTGTCCAAATCTGAACCTATGTAATTGGGTTATAATTCCAGGGGCTGAGACCTGTGAGTTGTCCAAACAATAAAAGGAAGTATACCTTTTTTATGTAAGAGTCTCTCTCTCTCTTCCCCTGTTCCACCTCTTTCCTCTTATTTCTATGTTACTGTTAATATAAAATGAGTTGGAAGCTGATCCCACTGCCCTGCTGCCCTAGTTTTAGAATAGTTGGAATTATTTGCCTCCAATAATGGAGAAAATTCTCCAGGTTTTTGATCTCTTACTTCATCTAAGCTGGCATGATCTGGGGTCTAGACACATCTTTTCACATATCTGAGTACAAGTTGAGTGTGTAAAAAATCAGAGTGAAGCATTTGAGCTAAGCTAAGAAATATTCAGCCCCACTAGGAGTTCTCCTTGGGTTGAAGTTCTGTTCACTGAATTTAATATCATTATCTGGTACCAAAGTTCAACTGTCATCATGTCCAGCTTTTGAGGGTATCCATCACCTAAATATGCTACATTTTAAAAATATAGTTATCCTATTCTAACAAACATTAACCACCCCCCCTCTTTTTTAAGATAGAGTCTTATTCTGTTACCCAGGCTGGAATGCAGTGGTACAATCTCAGCTTAGGGTAACCTCTGCCTCCAAGGTTCAAGCGACCCTCCTGCCTCAGCCTACGGAGTAGCTAGGATTACAGGCACCCACTACCATGCTCAGCTATTTTTTTTTTATTTTCAGTAGATATGGGGTTCTGTTATGTTGACCAGGCTGGTCTTAAACTGCTGAGCTCATGTGATCCACCTGCCTCTTCCTCCCAAAATGCTGGGATTACAGGCATGAACCACCACACCTACCCTGAACTTACTCCTTCCATCTTAATGTATGTTTGTTACCCTTTAGCCATTTCTCTTCGTCTTCTCCCCATTCCAGTCTCTGTTATCTATTTTCACTATTTCCAAGTATTTAAATTTTTCAGCTCCTTCACAGAAGTAGAAACATGTGATACTTGCCCTTTTGTGCCTTGCTTATTTCACTTAAGATAATTACTTGCAGTTTTATCTTTATTGCTACAAATGACATTATTTCATTCTTTTTTAAGGTGGAATAGTATTCTATTATGTATACATACCAATTTTTCTTTATTTATCCATCTGTTGATGGATACTTAGATTGATTCCATCTTTGCTATGGTGAATAGTGCTGCAATATGCATGCAAGTGCAGGTATCTCTGATATATTAATTACTTTTGGGTAGATACTCGTAGGTGGAGTATCAAAATTTCATTTAAATAGGATGTGATTGCAGGGATGGGACAAGTTTGTGACCTTTAAAATTTTTTAAACATACCATTTCAACATACCATATAGCCTGACATATAATAACCCATAATAACTCACTAACTTTTCTTTCTTACTTTTTTTCTGAACTTTTTGTCTTGGGTCCCCTGATAGCAATAGAAAGCCTTATGGAAGGCAAAAGAAAATTTTTAATAGGCACAATAGAAAAAACATAATTTGGAAAATTGAAATGGTGAGCAGTGAGATTCCAATCTACCAAATTTCTGTAATATAATTAAAATCAAATATACACATAAAAAATCACTACTTACATTTTAGAAAATAAGAGGAATTCTTTGCTTTTCTATAAAGTCTTTTAGAGTTTGCAGCATGTTTTCAATATCCATCATTTCATGTTAGATAGAAAAATCTTATAAAAATATGGAAAAATCAATAGAAAAATGAATCGACATTAGAAAAGCCTATGCATATACCATTCTATGACAATGTTTTCATTCACTACAAGTAATTTAAAGATGAGAATATTTTGAAAATAATAAGCAAATCAGTCATCGAGTATGAAATACATATCCATTACTCTGTTAGAAGGAAAGTAACCTTACATGCTATCAATAATTAATGCAAGGCTCAGATTAACCAGCTGATAACTAATTAACCTTGTGATCAGAAACAATGTAAGCTAAATGCTTTTTTACTATTATTTCTTTTCTTTTTCTTTCTTTCTTTTTAGATGATGTTTCACTCTTGTTGCCCAGACTGGAGTGCAATGGCATGATCTCAGCTCACTGTAACCTCCATCTCCCAGATTCAAGCAATTCTCCTGTCTCAGCCTCTGAGTAGCTGGGATTACAAGTATGCGCCACCACGCTCAGCTAATTTTTTGTTTTTAGTAGAGACAGAGTTACTTTGTGTTGGTCAGGCTAGTCTCAAACTTCTGCATGCCTCAGCCTCCCAAAGTGTTGGGATTACAGTCATGAGCCATGGCACTCGGCCTTTTACTATTATTTCTAACTGAGAATAGAGTTATATCACATGGTTCTAATGGCTGTCTACATTTTAATACCTGAATCACAGCATTACCAAAATAAAAGCTGAAAACTACATGTTAAGTTCTTCAATACATAATACTGTCCCAAATTATAAAGGCTGAACTGTAAAATTTTCCTTAAGTTATAGGTTAATAATTAGTAGTTCCACCATTGAGTCATAGGGCAAAACACAAAACTAATATGCATACAGAAGTATGAGACATCAGAGACACCTATGCTGTGGTCTAGACAATGGTACAACAGACTCCTCTCCAAAACCCTTTCAACTTCTACGGAGAAAAATTAGGGAAGAACTAAGTTTTTAGACACCAATGAGATGACTGTAGCCTGAACTAGTAGTCTGCAATGCAGACAGTAACATTTCCATGTTTTCTTGCTCTTGTCCAGGTTTTAAAAGTTGTGGGGACTGCAGATATGGACAGATCCCTTTTAACCACTTTCTTTTCATGCAAAGCTTTCTTTTAGATTCCACTTGCACTCATAATAACAGAAAGAACATTCACTTTTTCTTTTAAATGTAGTCCTGCAGGCAATGAGACTCTTTATCATACTTGCCTCAGAGTGCACCAATTTCCATCACTACCTATGATCTTGCTACTAACCTCTTTCTTGGCTTCATTTACAAGTCTGGTTCTCTTGCATTCTTTACTTTGTTCCTTCTATAAACTATCCTAACACCGGACCTTTGATTGTGCCTTTATCTTTTCTTATGTTGACTGACAGTTTTCCAAGATTACTGGTTGTCACTTCAGCTATCAGAGCCCATCCAACCTGGTCTTACTTTGGGTTTACAACACCTGGTCTATGTGTAATCCTTTTTCTCCTACTCACTGACTTTTCTGTAGTCACCGTTTTTGTATCCAACAAAGATTTGTATTTTTCCTTGATACCTTGTTGAACAGTTTCAAACATATTTGGTCCCCAAATAACACATCTTTGGAAAATATCCTAAAGGTTTTCTCTCTCTCTCTCTCGTGTGTGTGTGTGTGTGTGTGTGTGTGTGTGTGTGTGTGTGTGTGTGTGTGTTTTACAAGGTACAAAGCACAGAAACCCAAAGCAAACCCAAACAGAAAACCACACAGGCAAACACTTGTGCCTTGTTCCGTGTTCTCTTTCTTGCACTTTAGTCTTTAAGGGGAGAAGAAGAAAAAAATATGGGAGAAAAGAGTGAACTGAACTTAAAAAAAAAAAGAAAGAATGGACTGAACTTTTCAGACTGCTTGGGCAAGGTACTATATTTGGCCCTTTGCTTACATTATTTCAGTTGATGCTCACAATAGACCAATGAGTTAGATATTATCATTATTCTTATTACTCTTATCGTAAAGATAAGAAAACAGATTTGAAAAGGTTAAATACTGTTACCAGGCTTGTATAATTTGTGTGCCTGTACCTCATCCTAGATTTTTCTGACTTCAAGACGATACTTCTTACACCTCACTACGTTTCACCATGCATTAGTTTCACCCAGACATTTTACAGCTTCTTAGACAATATATTATAAGAAACTAAACAAAACAAAAAAAGATTAAATCAACAGAAGTGTAGAAAAAGTAAGATTTAAAAAAAATAGATAGGCTTCAAGGGGTATGAGACCATCTAACATAGGAATCATGAAGGTGAAATGCCAAAATATATTATATAACATTTCTTACAAGAATGATTGACTTGAGTTTCTGAAAAGCCCTTAGAGATTCGTATTATAATCACAACCTATTATTTAAAAAAAAATAACTTATTCCAATCATTTGTTGTATAAATCAGTGAAATCTCAATAAAATATGATTTTTGGCAAATTATAAGTATACTACAAATATTATGGGTAGACACTCTCACTAATTTTATCTAAAATGTATAGTGGAATAGACCAGACCTTTAAAATCAAAGTCAACAATTTAAAGTTTTCTCAAAATAAGAGAGTTTTTACTATAGACAAATCAAGATGAGTGACAGATATTCTCTCTCTCACTGTCTGTCTCTCTCTTTAGAGATATATAACATTCAAAGACTGAAACTAACTTAACTGGCATGTATGTCCTTGAGAAAAAAAACAGACTTGAATTTATACCTGTAATACAGACCAAACTATCAAATATTGTGATCTGTGTTTTATTATCAAATACAATCATTTGTTTAAAATAAGTTATTCCTTATTATAGCCTGTTATATTTCTCTCAGTAAGAGGTCTTGTGCTTATACTTTTAAAGTATAAAATGTTAGATATTCAATAATAACATTTTATGATTAAGGATCCAAAGCAGGCAATGTTTTTATAAAAGTGAATTTGTGAACAAGACAAAGGTCTTACAAGTTTAAACATGATTATTATTTGCTATAAACTTACACATTTGAGTCAAATGAATAATTATATAAATAGATATTAGCAAAGGATTAGTACTTGAAAGATTGACATGGAGTTGACAGTGACTCAGTAGGCTTTATGTACACCACCCCAGATCTGAGAGTAAAAAATATACTGAAAGAATTAATAAAGAAGTACAAAGGCGAAGACATAAGACATATCCATATTACAATAAATTATCCTTTTTAAAGTTATCTTGGAATATATTCACTGCCTTAATCAGAACCCAATTTAACATAAATAGGGTTTGTAATAGAGGGAGACTGGAAGAACTACCATGTCTGGTAAGTTTATGTCGGTGTCCTTTGCATGACCTAACAAGAATTTGTCATTATCAGATATCATTTTAAATCAAGATATTTGGAAAGGACTTATGTCTTCTTGGATGAAGCATCTGTACCAACCTGCAAGTTGAATATAAAATACATTTTGCAAGTTAGTGTGAAATGTTTATGACCTTTCTCTTGATTTCTTTAATGCATGTGAATGCAGTGAGATCCCAAGGTGAAAAAAGACCCTACCTAATTTGAATAAGAACGTTTCTGCAGTGAAGGCAGAAATGTACTCTGTAATCCTGTTTAGAGTAGAAAATTCCATTCACCTCTGACTTTAATAGATTGTGGACCTCTCAGAGGGAAATCCACCCAACACAATATCATTTTAGGGAAGGTATGTATTAATTTAAGAAGGTGTAAAATGAATTACAGTGTTTTCAGAAGGAAAAAATAGAACTTGGTTTAACAACTGCTCTTGAATAACTAAAAAGGCATTCACAACAAAATCCCTTTGATAATATCCATGAAAATAGCAATGTAAACTCTGATTTTCATCAAATTCATGCAGATCAATTCTAGATTGGGGAAACTCTTAGTCCACTGACAATTCAAATAGAAAAAGTATTCTCAACCTGACACTGAGTTGGAGAATTACAAACATTATTGCAAAGACATACATTCCTTATTTATTACAAATTTTGTTCAAATTCTGATTCTCTGCTCAAACACATCAAAGTAAATGCATAGATAACTCAAACCAATGGATTATTCTACAAATAAGTTATGTTTGGCTGTGAAATACATTCTATGTTTTTATCTGTGGCATATTTTTTTTAGTATACTTCACTTAGACAACTGCCGGCAGAATCTAGGTTCCACTCATAACTTTGTCACCTAGAAATTTTATATTTAATTCATATAGCTTTGGTTACAAATAATAAGACTTGCTTACACTATATCAAGTAGAATATTATTATAAAAATAGAGCAGGGTGTCTTGTAGGATTTTAATAAGGTCTACTATATAAAATCACCTCAGGAACACTAAGACTAGTTCTAAGAACCCTATGGAGTTCTCATGATTTCCTTTCATTTTACTAACATAGCTCACAAAACTCTGAGATCTTATTTATTTACATTTTCCTTTCACAATATTTTACTAAGTGCCTATCAGGCCATATATAGTGGCCAGAGATACAAAAGTGCATGTTGCCTGTGTGTGCGTGTGTGTGTGTGTACACATGTGGTAATAAGTACTATAAAGAAAATAAATACAAGGGGAATAGAAAGGGCTACATTGGTGGTAGGGGTGGTAGTGGTAGGCTCTTTTTTAACCTAAGGTATTCAGATATGGACTATATAAAATGTGGCATTTGAGCACATAGTGCTGAAGGAAACAAGGGGGTAAACTATGATGATATCTGGAGAAAGTGCATCCTTAGCAGAGGGAAGAGCAAGAGTAAATTCTTTGATGTGTGAACATGTTTGTTGTCTTCTTCTAACCCTACTGACAACCAGATTTCTCACTTTCTGTGTGTTCTCTCTTCTACCTGATCTACTCATTTTAGTGGTTTTTCTCTCATTAGTTTTGCCTGCTCCTAATTGGAAATGACCTATTCTTTACCCCATGATCACCTCTCTCATTGCATCCTTTTCTCTTCAACTTTCATTGCTTCCATTATGTGATATTTCTTTGTCTATATTTCGTGATTCAAATTGTAAAAGCAAAAAATCTCATTAGCATAGCTTCTTTTGCATTTTTTGATACTTGGCCAGTGTTCAGAGTGGGTGGGAGAGTTGATGTTTGGGTCACTGTATTAGTCCACTTTCACACTGCTATAAAGAACTACCTGAGGCTGGATAATTTATAAGAAAGAGATTTAACTGACTCACAGTTCTGCCTGGCTGGGAAGCCTTCAGCAAACTGACAGTCATGGCAAAAGATGAAGGGGAAGCAAGGCACACCTTACATGAAGGCAAGAAAGAGAGAGTGTGAGGGGGAAAATGTCAAACACTTTTAAACCATCAAATCTCATGAGAACTCACTCATAATCACAAGAACAGCAGAGGGGAACCACACCCGTGATTCAATCACCTCTAATAGGTTGCTCCATCAACATGTGGGGATTACAATTCAAGATGAGATTTGGGTGGGAAGCCAAACAATACCAGCCATGTAATACCAAATATGATTGTCAAGGGTAGAATTCACCAGCAAGAAGTATGGGTGAGCATTTATACTTAAAAGAGGTTAAGTACATAGCAGAACTCAATCAGTAAAGTTGTCTTTTTCTTTTCTTGCCTTATACTCAACACCTATCAAGCCAGTGAACTGAGATTTCAGATTCTAAAATATGTAATTATTTCATGTTCCCTACATACCTACATGTTATGAAAAGACAGATGCATTTAGATTTCTTACCAGTCTCCTCATATTATGGAAATTCTAATGTAGTGGATTGAATAGTACTCCTCAAAATATATGCCCACCCAGAACCTCAGAAAGTGACCTATTTTGGGATAAGGGTCTTTGCAGGTATAATTTAAAGATATTGATCATCCTATATTTAGCGTGGAGCCTGAATCCAAAGACTGTTGGTGCTGTAAGAGAGAGCAGAAAGACAGTTGAAACAGAGACACAGAGGGAAAGTAATGAGAAGATGGAGGCAGAATTTGAGCGATGCATTTATAAATCAAGAAATGCCAAGGACTGCCAGGCATCACCAGAGCCACTAGAAGCTAGGAGAGAGACATGGAACGACTGCTCCCTCAGAGCCTCAAAAAGGAATCAGCCCCGACAACACCTTGATTTTGGACTTCCAGCCTTCTGAGATTTGAGAAAATAAATGTGTGTTGTATTAAAGCCTCTAACTTTACGGTAATTTGTTAAAGCAGGCCCAGGGAACTAACACATCTATCCACATCCTTGGATACATGAATCAATGTTGATACACAAAGCTAACATCTTCAGAAAATAACAACAAGTCTACACACAGCAAGAATATGTTTTTCAACTTTCACTGCATATCTTGACTACTGCTTTCAAGTAACACTTCTTCATTTTTCTGTTTGCTTGCTTGTTTTTCTTAATTTTTTGTTATGCATATGAGGCTCTATGCTTTCATAGTTGTATATGTAAGCACATGTGCCTTATGTTAAAACTTTGTCTTGTTTATGAAATAATTTAAAGTAGCTGATATAACTGTGTAAGATATAACTATACTATAAAATTAAAAGTGGAGTTAAATTAGAAGAAAAAAGGCAAGGCAATAGGACAAAGTGAAGACAAAAATGTAGCTGATGAAGAATATAATAAGGATTTATATATTTTTATACCTGTAATTATGACCTATCTACTCTAATGGTCATCTTGTCCACTTGCATGAATAAGTTACAGGTATCAGAAATGAGTATTTCTGCCTGATGTGGTGGCTCAGATATATAATCCCAGCACTTTGGGAGGTTGAGTTGGGTGGATCACAACGTCAGGAGTTCAAGACCAGCCTGGCCAAGACAGTGAATCCCCATCTCTACAAAAATTAGCTGGGTGTGGTGGCAGGCACCTGTAATCCCAGCTATTCAGGAGGCTGGGGCAGAGAATTGCTTGAACCTGGGAGGCAGAGGTTTCAGTGAGCTGAGATCGCGCCACTGCACTCCAGCCTGCGTGCTAGAGCTATACACACTATAAAAAAAAAAAAAAAAAAAAAAAAAAGAAAGAAAATAATTTTTCTGTGGATACACATAAAGACAATAGTACATGATAAAATGGGCTAAATGATTTTCGCTACTGTTTCAGTGGATATACTGTTTCATATTTTTAAATAAAACCTCAAAAAAGTAAACTACAGTAAAGACGACTGTCTAAAGGGATATGTCAGAAAAACAGAAGGTGGTTTCAGAATTCCTATCTCCAGTGAGCTGAATTAATATAATCATTTGGTTTTGTATATCTACATCAAGAAAAATGGACTACATGCCCTTCTAGCAAACATCCTTAAGTGACATGATTTCAACTAAGCTTTTCATAAATATTGGGTAACAGTGCATTTAAAACTGTGTTGCTGAATTATAACTGTATTTCTGATTTTTAATCCCAGTTGGAACAAAGGCTATACATCCTAGTAAACAAGTGTACTGTGGGTTAATACTTTTTTGTGAAAACAGGAGAGTCTAATGAGGAGCCTTAATCAAATATAATACCGTTCTACTTCTGCTCTGAGTTGCACCTGATGGAAGCAGGGTTCTTTTCTGACAACTGGTTTGGATCTGCTTTTAACACAAATGAGTACACAGTCAGCGTACTAAAATTGTATGCTATATATAACGGTTGATATAAAGTTTGATGAAAGAAAAAAGAGACAAATACAATCAAATACATAGTTTGAACCAATTCAATTCTTAATAAGGTAATATTAAAATTGCATAGTTTTAAGTATGCTATTTCCAGCTGTAGCATAAGATATATATATATATATATATAGAAAGAGAGAGAGAGAGAGAGAGAGAGAGAGAGACCTACTCTGTTGCCCAGACTACAGACTATAGTATAGTGGCTCAATCACCACAGCCTGGACTTTCTGGGCTCAGGTAATCCTCCTACCTTACTTTCCTGAATAGCTGGGACCACAGTTGCACAGCACAACTGGCTAACTGTGTAGTTTTTGTAGAGATGGGATTTTGCCATGTTTCCCAGGCTGATCTCAAACTCCCGGGCTAAAACTACCCCCCTGCCTCAGCCTCCCCAACTGCTGGGATTACAGGAGCAAGCCACTGTGCCAGGCCTAAGACATATATTCTTCATTAAGTGAAAAATAATGTAATTGAGATCCCTTGTTTTGTGAAATTATTACTTTAATGGTAATTTTAAAATGGGTGGTGGTGATAAGTCTACCAAAAATAACATCAGTTTTAGAATAGTTTATCGTTAGTGCTTTGTGACATTAGTTACCTTGTATGGTCAGTTAGCTACTCAAATTGTAAAAACATGCTATTCATATAAATAATATTTATTTTTCTGAACTTTAATGAGGAGAAAGTACACAACTACTTTTAAAAATGTAAAAACATGTTATATAGAAAAAACAGAATTTAAAAGGATTCCTGTAGCAGTCATTGCCAATGGTTCACCTACATCTCTCTTGAATTCACTTTTACCCTCCAAAGACCACTTCCTGTAAATACTTGTAACTCTCTGAGAATTTTTTGCACAAGATCATACTAAGCCTATGAGCAAGGAAAGCCATAAATGCCACTGATTTCAATGCTCTAGAAGTGATCCTCAATAATAAAATTCTTGAATAAGATATATACATACAAGGAAGTTAAAAAAAAAAAGGCAAAATAACAATTAGTTATTGGCCCATGCACTGTGTTGTTGAAAAGCGTTCCCCCAAAATTAATGACCAGTTGGAAATTCACACTGTGACTTTATTTGAAAATAAGGCCTTGCAGATTTAATTAGTTAAGATGAGGTCATACTGGATTAAAGTGAACATTAAATCCAAAGACTGATGTCTTTATAAAAACTCTGTGTGAAGACATAAAGAAATAAATTCATGTAACAACAGAGATAAAAATTGGAGAAATAAAGCTACAACCAATGAATGCCCTAGAGTCACCAGAAGTAGGAAGAGGCAAGGAAAAATTCTTCTCTAGAGCCTTTGGAGGGAGCGTAGGTCTGCTGATCTCTTGATTTCAGACTTTCAGCATCCACAATGAATGAGAGAATACATTTCTGTTGTTTTAAACAATGCAGTTTACGATATACTTTGTTACAGCAGCCCTAGGAAACTAAGACATTGTGCTAATCCCGAGAAGTGTGACTCTAGCCTGCAGCTTCAGATGCAAGGTAAAAAGTCTCCTCACCTGTTGGCCCCATGAAACACCCCTACCCTTAAATCGCTCCCTGCTCAAATTTGAATCTTAGCATCTTCCATCTTCATGGAAGGAGGTGTTAAGGGCAAGGGCAGGCTCTAGAAAAAGATGTCTTGAACTGGCCTGAGTAGCAGATCCTGGGTCTGCTTATTTGAATACAAAAAATATGAGAGAAAAGACATCCACATTAGACTCTGAATGTGCACTGATATCATTTATAAGTGAATTCTTCTGCTCAGTTTTTTTGGAGTTTATCTGGTTAAATTAGTAACTTCTCTAAAGAAAAGGGAAAGAAGAAAAGAGAAAAGTAAAAGATAGGACATTTCCTGGGAAAGTCCTCTTCTCTCAGAGGACTATTGTTCCCCATTTTGTTCTGTTTAACGGAAACTGAATTTCCCATTCAAGACTTTACTTAATCAGAGCATAACCAGACTATACACCCCAAGGGGGAAAATGAGAAATATCAAAGCCTTCCCAATCCTACTTTCATTTGACCATGTTCACCATTTTCTACAGTGCCTACTTCCCAATAAGGCATTACTGGAGGAGAATCATTATAATATGGTTCCCAAACTCTCTAAAAATGGGTCATGTTAACGTATTCCTTACCTGAATTTCAGAGTTGCACTATCAAAAAAAATCTCACCTATTTAGTTTCTGGAACAAATTATAGCCAAACGCTGTTAATGGATTACACGTTCACTGTAAGTTCTTGATTGACTTTGTGAAAGAAAAATCGGCCCGGTCATTAAGGAGATAATTTTATCCAGACTACAAGAATAGAGAGGATGTTTTTTAAAGAAGAATGTGTCAAAGAGTGGGACAAAACCTGAGAGTTTATAGATGCATGTATACAAGACAGTTGTGAGGACAGGAAAAAAACAACCAATATTCAAATCTTTAAATTAAAAAAATAGTAACTATGATCTCCTGATATTATCAAAACAATTTCCTTTCCTTTTGTCCTCAAGTAATAGGGAAAAATAGAGCCAATTTAAAAGTCTTAAAACATAAAAATTAAAGACAAACTATTCTCCTCTCTAAATTTCATTCCTTCTTTTCTGGCCTAATTTGAGATCAACTGATAATGTTGAACTTTATCTAAGTTGTGCGTTCCCAGAAAGCAGCAATTGTTGTAAAATCTACCATCACTCTGTAATACGTATTTTTTTAATTCCAAGCAATAGCTAACCAAAAAAGACTTCTTTTCTCTTGTATATCCCAAAAGTAATCCCTTCAGCCTCTGAGTGGAGACTTGCTGTCCACCCTTTCAAGTGACCCCTTTATTTATCTGCCTCTATAAAGCCCCCCATCTTCTCCTTCTTCTTTGACACATTCCCTATGAATGTTATTGCTATCACAGTGACCTGAATAAAAGTATCTCCTTATTGAGGGCATTTTGTCCTTTACAAAATTAATTAAGATTCTACACTGAATTTGGATCCTACTAACAGCAGCTGTAGCTTGAGTCATCTCCACAGTCCGCAGTGGCTGATTCAACACTTTGAAAGCTGGATTCACCACGAGGTTATTAATGGGGTCTTTCTTGGGTTTCTCTTTCCTCTTTCTAAATTTTCAACTGGTCGCTGGGATATATAATAATATCAGAAAAACAATTTCATAGACAAAAAATACAAGAAACATAGGCAAGTCTACAGGCAATGAAATAGTTCATTCCCTAAGTACCAACTCCCTTAAGAAATTGACAAAAAGTATGTTTTCTGAACAAAATATGTATCTCCATCTGTACCCATATGGTTCCAAAGCAACTCTGAAAATGACTAGAAAATTTCAAAGAGTCAATAGAATTTTGTAAATGAGTGATTTCTTCTTTTTTAAAATAAAATTAAGACCTCTACTGAGGTAAAACTGATATGCAAGTAAAACACAGATATTTAATGTATACAATTTGATGAGTTTGAACTTATGCATGTCCATGTGGAATCAACACAATCAAATTAAGTGTATGCATCACCCTCTAAAGTTTCCTTATGACTCTTTAAATTTTTTAGTGTGTGTGTTTTTGTGTTAAGAAAACTTAACATTGGATATACTCTATTAACAAGTGTCTAAAGTGCTCAAACAGTATTGTTAGCATTAGGCATTATGTTGTGCATTAGATCTCTAGAACTTATTTATCTTTCATACTAAACATTATACCCATTGAACAACTCCCCATTCCCCCCTCACCCAGGCCCTGGCAACCACCATTCTATTTTCTGCTTCTATGAATTTGACTATTTTAGATACTTCATATACATGGAATCATGCAGTATTTGTCCTTTTATGACTGGCTTATTTCACTTAGCATAATATCCTCCAAGTTCACCAATTTCATTGCATGTGGCAGGATTCTTTTATTTTCTAATACTGAACAGTATTTTGTTGCATGTATATGTCATTTTCCTTTATGATTTACCATTTAATGGGCATTTGTGTTGTTTTCATGTCTTAGCTATTATGAATAATGCTGCAATGGACATGGGCATGCAGGTATCTCAAGATTCTAATTCTTTTGGATATATACTCAGAAGTGAGACTTCTGGATAATATGGTACTTCTATTTTTAATTTTTTGAGGGACCTTCATAATGACTACACTAATTTGTATTCTCAGGAACAGTGTAAAAGGGTTCCAATTTCTTTACATCCTTGTCAATTCTTGTGCTTTTTTGATAATAGCTATCCTGACAAGTGAGAAGTAATATCTCATTTTGGATTTGATTTGCGTTTCCCTGATCATTAGTAATGTTGAACAACTTTTCAAATGACTGTTGGCCATCTGTATGTCTGCTTTGGGAAAAAAGTCTACATAAGGTCTTTGTCATTTTTAAATTTGATTATTTGGAGGATATTTTTGCTATGAAGTTGTAGAAATTCCTTATATATTTTTTATGTTAACCTCTTATTCAACATATGGTGGGTAAATATATTTTCTCCCTTTTCATGGGTTATATTTTAATTATTGATTGCCTCCTTTGCAGAGAAAAAGCTTTTTAGTCTGATGTAGTTCCACTTACCTATTTTTGCTTTTGTTTCTGTGCCTTTGGTGTCATACCCAAGATCAATGCCAAGACCAATATCATGAAACTTTCCCCTATGTTTTCTTATACAAGTTTCACAGTTTTGAGGTCTCATATTAAAATCTTTCATTCATTTTGAGTTAATGTTGTTTATGGTATAAGATAAGGGTCTAATGTTATTATTTTACATGTGCTCTTCTTATAAGAAAAACTCATGAGAAAATATTAAAGAAAAAGTTATAAGAAAAATTTTTAAGAAAAACTCATAAGAAAAATTCTGGTCAATTCTTTTTTGGGCAATAAAAGTTGTAATTATCTTTGTATTTTATTTGATCTTGAGAAATCACTTTCACTTTTTACATGGAAAAACTATAACCTCAGTAAAGTTTTATTATTTACCTGTTAATTTATTGGCTACGTGGTCATGCTCATTAAATTTGACATTAAAGATTGATTTAGTCTCTTTTGTGCTCCTCTAGCAGAAAATCTGAGACTGGGTAACTGATAAAGAATACATTTATTTCTTACACTTCTAGAGGCTGAGAAATCCAAGGTCTTAGAACCTGCATCAGGTGAGGGCATTCTTGCTGTGTCATCCCAAGGGAGAAGGAGAAGAGCCAGTAAGAGCAAGAGCAAGATAGAAAAGTTCAAATTATTTCTTTTATCAAAAACCCACTCAGGTGATAACTAGCCCTTCTTAATGATAATGCTATTAATCTCCCTTTTAAAAGTCCCACCTATCAGCATTGTTGAATGATATTGAATTACTAACATACAAAATTTAGGAGACAGAGTGAACCCAAAGCAGGAATAAAGTACCCACATTTCTTTGGACATTTAAAGTTGACTTTAAGTTAACCAACCATGTGTATGAAAAGATAAAAAAGTGCAGCCACTTCTCAAGTTAAAAAAAAGCAGATAAAATCAATCCAATTCATCTTATTTTCTTTGCCTTTTGATTTTGCTGCATAAATAATGCATATGAAAAGTCCCTTCCGTAATTTTGGACTTGGCTAAAACAAGAGGGAAATGATACTTTCTAATACAAGTATTCCTAGGAAAAGGGTTGACAAGCATAAATACATTCTTTTAAACGCAGTATATAGTACTGACTCCAAAGAACAATGAGTCAAATTTCCCCAAGGTTTACTCCATATTACTAATAAATATCAACTAGTTTAGTTCATAAATGAATGTATAGAAGAGACTTATAAATAATATATCTACTCTAAAACATGTTCTCTAGAGAGGACGTAATACTATTTTTCCATTGACTGTGCCACCAAGCCTGGCATTCAAGTTGAGAAATTTGCCAAAGTATCCTACAAATTACAACTCAAGGTAAATTGAAGGTTTCTCTTTACTGATTAATACATTTAAGAAGCAAATAACAAAGAGTAAAAAATGGAATTATGTACTTATTAATTTCCTTTGATATATTTTGAATTGCACATCAGTTAATTCCAGACAGAAAATATATCTTTAGCTAGAAATTTGATTATTTAACATTGTCATTAACATATTAATTATGGATACGTATAGAGAAATATGGTGGCTTCCTCGTTCCAATACTATGTCTTGTCCTCGTGATTACAGGGTTGTAAAATAAGTCATTCTTTTTACAAGTATTCTATTCAAATATCAGTGTTTGATGCCATATTAAAAAGTTTGTAGACAACAAAGCTACTATGCTAATTTTTTGACATGTCTCAAGAATAATGATCTCTTCATAAAGACGATTTTGAGAAATATTATCAAGCCATAAAAGAAAAGAGCAGAAAAAAAGATGATGATGATGATGATAATAACATTATTAACTGACTGCTTAAAATGAGCCAGTTATTATGCTAACTTATTTATATTCATTGTATCATAATTAATTACATGTGCACAAGTCTTTGCTTTTGATTAGGAGCTTGCTATACTATTTGGACTTCATCACAGTTTGCTGAAATACATGCATATTATTGTTATCCCTATTTTTCAAATGAGTAAACACTCAATGATATTTGTTCACTTTGTAAATATAGAAAAAAGTCCATCCTCTAATTTCTAAACCAAGTTTCTTTCACCATATCACATTGGCCCACTTATATGGACAAGTCAATCTCCTTGTACTCAGGAAATTCCTTATTTTTTTATACAATGGGGGTAGGTTCCCTGTATTCCCATAAGCTTTCATTGTTTGGGCAACTGAAGACTCTTCACTATGCGCTAGTGAGGTTGTTAGCGGTTGAAAGTCAAGGGGTGAAGCTTACATTTCAAGTATTCTTCCCAATATCCTATGTTATACTGCTATAATAAAGATGTAGAGGAAGCACTTAAAGCAAAGATAAAGGAGGAAGAAAGAAGAAAAAATAGAATTATGGGGAATATTATAATGTATAATTATAGACCACATAAAGAACATGATGATTCACTCATCTATTTGTATTGTTCATGTTTGACAACTGTACATGAATCAATAAAATTAAATTCACATTTTTGGCAGATCTTCTACATCCTCAGTTATGCTGAATGTAGTACTCTCATTTGTTTTAGTCACAACAAAAGGTTTAATTGGTTTTCATCTTTTGTTCTGGCATAAGATACTCATTTGAGGACAACCTATAGTATGTGCAAGTGTTGCTTCTTTTCAAGTCAATATAAAAATGACCTCAGAGTGATGATAACAACAGTGGAGTAAAAAGAGGAGTAAATAAAAAACTCTTCTTAGAAGCATTAAAAAAAATGTCACCAAACAGGAAACTGTGCAATTGTTTTCAGAGAAACATTAAAGAGCAGTTAATATGCCAATTTGAAAATAAAAGGAAAAAAACCTGGTTACCAAAGCAGAAAGATTATTTTGTAAGGATATTGGAGAGTTCTGTAAATCAAAGGTAAGCTGGAGGGCTAAGCTCAGCATTCAGACAGGAGCCAGCGTAGTCTAGGAAGCTATGAACATAATTATGAGTAGAGTTTGGTTGTGGGAAAGATATTTCAGGTGTTGCCACCATGAGACATTATTGCCTAACGGATGCTGCTGAAGTTATAACTCCAATACCAATTTCACCATCCCCAGTGGGCACTGGACTCTGGATATTAAGACTAAAGTATATTCTAAAGGCCCCATAAGTTGCATCCAATTAACCAGGCCTTAATTATCTGCTTTCATTTGACCATGGCAATCTTAATATTCTGTCAACTTGACTAAACTTCAGACATGTTTCTTCCTGACATGGCTTCTGAAGTTCGTTTTCTTGAAATATTTACTTTAGAAAACATATAACTGTAAATTATTTCTTTGACCCTTTGAGATATTCTCCTAGCCACCTGTCAGTTTTACAATTCAGAAATATTTTTTTCAGTGACTTGAGAACTGCTCTTTTGAAATATCATCATCAAAAAAGATCATATCAGCCTCTATGGGAAGGTAGGATTTTAACTTTGATACAGTAAGCGACAATTACTAAACACAGATTGTGTAACTGCATTTGTTAGTTTGTTCACCTCTTTCCAAACATTCTCTAGTTCTTTCTCACAAGTTCACCCCAGCACTTAAGAATTTTTCCCATTTTTCATTTCAAGGAAGTTGAATTAAATCTCTCTCTCCTATTGCGGTAGGCATGAATCAAGTCTTCCTTGCCTGTTTAACTTGTCAAATGGAACTTTTCTTTGACTCACTCCAATTTCTATGGGTCTCAAAGTACAAACATTCGAACCTACAATTTTCCTAAGTGGAGGCAGAATCGCCTCTCACCAAGACTCAGACTGAAAAAAAAAAATCCCAAACACAAGGAAAACATTTTCAAGCTGAATGGCTAAAAGCAGACTAATGTTCACTATTTACCTGCAATATAATATCTAAGAGACTATTGTTCTTTCTTGCTCACACTGAAGACCAACACTCTCATAATAACGGTGTCTTCCTGTTACAGTGAATTTCCTTGAATATCCTTAGGCTAGGCTATTTGACAGTAAGCAGCTTTATAACTATCGTGACTAGCTTCATATGATCTGTATGGTTGGAAATGGTGACTCCCATTATGATAATAACTATTATATGCTGAATAGCTTGTGAGGAACATAGAACTTTTTAAAAAACGAACTGTTTTAAAGGTTAGAAACTTTTTATTTCTTGGAGCTCAAAAAATAACCATGAAAGAAAAGATCCATCGCTGACCACCACTTCATGACTTGCAAATTGACTCTAGGTCAGCACACACAGCCAGCAATCTATAGAAATCATTAAAAAATCTTAATTTAAAATATAGCTCAAAATGATGCAAACATTTTAACTTTGGTGTTTCCAAAACTTTTAAGCAACTCCAAAACTTTTAATCTTGCTGCAATAACAACTCTACTGAAAATATTAACACTAAAACAGTGAACTGTAATAATTACAATGTGTTCTTTTCTTACGAAAGGGGTCTTGTGACCATGCTTTTGTGTTCAAAAGAAAGTAGCACAAATGTACTCCTGGCTGACCACTTTCACTAGTCTTAATACAGTTTAATATATATATAACTTATATACAAATTCTTTGAATGAAAAAATACTGAAAGCAATCTTTTCTCCAAAAACATGTAATTATAGTTTTCCCTTAACCTTATAACTTGACTCCATTTCTCTGTTGCTTCATTTTTTTAATTTTATGGCTAAACTTTTTAAAACAGTTGCATATACTCCAGGTATCTTTTATTCCTCCAATCCACTTTTTAACTCACTTCAGCTGTGAGGATTTTTTTTCACCATTTGAACCAAAATTGCTCTTTAAACTGATGATTCTTAGTCCTCATCTATTTGATCTTCTGGCAACATTTAGTAAACCTTTATTTTTATTAGTGTTTGTGACAACTTTTCTCTTGGTTCTTATTTGACATCATTGGTTTCTTCTTCTTGAGTATCTTTGCTGGTTACTCTTCACCTTCTTGAATTATAAATTGATTTTAATGTTTCAGGGTTTAGTCCTTTGATATATTTTAATCTCTGATTATATCAAATTGACCCCAGAGGAGATCTCATCTTGCCCATGTATTTAAATATTTTCTAAATGCTGAAAATCCTTAAATGTTTATAGCTCTGACTTCTCCTCTCGAATCTAAATTGTGTATCCTCTTCCTTATTCAAAATATCCACTTCAAAAGACAGTTACAGTTGGATATAATTTAAAATAGACACTATTTTTAAAAAGACATAAAATAATATACCATGTTGGCTTCAAAATTTATGCATGAATTATCTCTTGCCTGATCTACCAATAATCATAACTATTCACAATTAGGGTTGGCCTTCAGTTCCTCTGGTCTCACTGTGCTAAACAAAGTTATGTCCACTGGCTGACAAGAGGTTACAAATTAAAGCAGGATGCTTTTACAGTGATCCACTTGTTATGAGCCTCCAAGTGACTAATATATGGGTTTTTTCATTGTTTTCTAAAGGAGGATATCTGAGCACTATTTTATAGGGTCAAAATAATGATTCGTGAAAACTAGTGGTATATAATTTTGATCAATATTTTTCACTACAAAAAAATTATCAAGTTAAGGAGTTGATGCTAAAATAATTTGTGACTAGATCTAAAGTAAATTTGATTTATCTACTTCACTAATTTTTCCCTAGATTGCACAGGCTAGGAAGCATTTTAAGAACCCCTAATAGCATGGTTGTCTTCCATTCCTGGTTCCTTAGGAAATGTCAATGGTCAATTCCCATGTTGGTTTAACTAGAATTTTATCTTTATTGAAAATCACCTGTGAGGAGACATGAATTAGTCTCCTGTTTAACAATTTTAGTGCAACCTATTTTCACTCTCGACATAATTTTAAAAATGTGATTAATATTTTGAACTCTAACTCTGCTTTTGAAAGTCACAAATAAGAGAAATCTGGATTATATGTATAACTACTAAAAGACAGAAATGGCCAAAAATAGTATTTTATGTTAATTATACAGTTTGGGCATAAGTTAGTGGAGTTTACTAGGTATCAAAAGACTATGGAAAATAATTATATAATCTTTACTTTATGAGTTAAAGGATTCTTACCCAGTGGGGAATTTGACTCTCAGCTCTCAAAATCTGACATGTTCACGTCCCCAGATTCTTTTTTCCCAGAGCTGAGACCCAGGACTCTGAGCTTTGGACTAAGCATTTCCCTAGAATGTAGAGCCCACTTGTTGTTAGACAGAAGGGTTACAAAAACTTTCAACTCAGTCAACAGTAGTTTGGGAATCAACATCTTTTTTGTGTGGAGATATATATATATATATATGTGTGTATATATATATATGTGTGTGTATATATATATATATATATACACACACACACACACACATATATATATATATAACCCCACAGGAAATAGATATTCAAGATCTGAGGGCAGAAGATTTTTCTTCCATGCTTCTGTGACTAAGTCTCCACATATTGTTTCATTCTGGTAACTAAATTTCTACTTTCTTCCTTTATGCTTGAGTTCAATCTTAATAACATGTTAGCTAGCTTGGGTCTTCTCTTATTGGAGCTCTTTAGCGTTCTTTCCAGTCCTTCTCTTCTCACCTATAAATTAAGCCCTAATCCCTTATAAAGCAAAAATCTACTTATCTGTGGTAGATTTCCCATATCCCAACTGTCTTTTTGCCTTCCTAACCTAGTCTTGATCAATTAATCTGATTAAAAATAATGGCTTTCAAGACAATCCTAAGCAAAAAGAACAAAGCTGGAGGCATCATGCTACCTGACTTCAAACTATACTACAAGGCTACAGTAATCAAAACAGCATGGTACTGGTACCAAAACAGAGATGAAGACCAATGGAACAGAACAGAGGCCTTAGAGGCAACACCACACATCTGCAACCATCTGATCTTTGACAAACTGACAAAAATAAAGCAATGGGGAAAGGATTCCCTGTTTAATAAATGGTGTTGGGAAAACTGTCTAGCCATGTGCAGAAAGCAGAAACTGGACCCCTTCTTCACACCTTACACTAAAATTAACTCCAGATGGATTAAATATAAGACCTAACACCATAAAAACCCCAGTAGAAAACCTAGGCAAAACCATTCAGGACATAGGCATAGGCAAGGACTTCATGACTAAAACACCAAAAGCAATGGCAACAAAAGCCAAAATAGAAAAATTGGGATCTAATTAAACTCCAGAGCTTCTGTACAGCAAAAGAAACAATCATTAGAGTGAACCAGCAACCAACAGAATGGGAAAAATTTTCTGCAAGCTACCCATCTGACAAAGGGCTAATATCCAAAATCTACAAAGAACTAAAACAGATTCACAAGAAAACAAACAAACAAATCCATTTAAAAGTTGGTGAAGGATATGAACAGACACTTTTCAAAAGAAGACATTTATGAGGCCAACAAACATACAAAAAATGCTCATCATCACCGGTCATTAGAGAAATGCAAATCAAAACCACATTGAGATACCATCTCATGCCAGTTAGAATGGTGATCATTAAAAAATTGGGAGACAGCAGATGCTGGAGAGGATGTGGAGAAGTAGGAAAGCTTTTACACTGTTGGTGGGAGTGTAAATTAGTTCAACCATTGTGGAAGACAGTGTGGCAATTCCTTAAACATATGGAAATAGAAATATCATTTGACCAAGCAATCCCATTACTGGGTATATACCCAAAGTATTATAAATCACTCTACTATAAAGACACATGCACATGTATGTTCATTGTGGCACTGTTTACAATAGCAAAGACCTGGAACCAACCCAAATGCCCGTCAATGATAGACTGGACAAGGGAAGTGTGGCACATATACACAATGGAATACTACACAGCCATAAAAAATGATGAGTTCATGTGCTCTGTAGGGACATGGATGAATCTGGAAACCATCATTCTCAGTAAACTAACATAAGAACAGAAAATCAAACACCGCATGTTCTCACTCATAGGTGGGTGTTGAACAATGAGAAAAAATGGACCCAGGGAGGGGAGCATCAAACACTGGAGACTGTTGAGGGGAGCTAAGGGAGGGACAGCAGGGGGTGGGGAGGTTGGGGAGAGTTAATTTGGGGAGAAATGCCAGATATAGGTGATGGGGGGATTGAGGCAACAAACTTCCTTGCCATGTATGTACCTATGCAACAATCCTGCATGATCTGTACATGTACCCCAGAACCTAAGGTACAATAAAAAAAAGTGGCTTTATTTTTACAATGACTATGTCAGGGGTTTTTGTGACTGAGCTGGCCTGATCCTGTTCTCCAAGAATCTTTATGAAAGTGATTCAATATTGGATCAGAATTCTTTAAAGAGGTTAAGTGTACTCACTTTGTACAACAATAAGTGATTATCAGAAAGCTTCATAGAATAATGAATAGACCAGGAACATAGCATAGGAATTCAAACCTAGCTGTAATATTAGAATTTGTCTTGGTATTTCATTGCCCTTGTGAGAGATGTTTTTAAAAGAGATTTTTTTAAATCTAAAATTAAAATTTGACATGCTTCCTTATCAAAGAGTGTTAAGCCATGATATAGCTGAATATTTTTAAATACTTTCATAGGGATTCCCAAGTAAAGGTTTTAGACAACCATCCTAGATCCATAACATTTTTACACATGCACAAACACATACAGACAAAATCATTTTAAAACACTTATGTTAGGTCCACAGCAGAAAGGGTTAATTAAATTTCAGTAGAAGCCATATATCTTAATAATGCATCTTAAGAATTCACAGTAAAAAGTCACTGTTAAAACCCAACTTTGGAGAATTGTGTGGCAATAAAGTTTACATTCTCAAAAATTAAGAGAAGTATTGCCTCTTTTCACCATTTTTCTCATCGTAACTTTTACCTACAAATGAAAAAGATAGGAACTTTTTTATGACAGGCTCCTTGTAGTAAAGGCTGCCTTCATGGCATGGTTATATTACAACTAAGAGATTTCAACTAGCTATAATTGATACTCACCAACCAAAAGATTTTTAAATAATCGTGAGTGTGTGTGTGTGTGTGTGTGTGTGTGTGTGTGTGTTGCGTGTGTATTCCCAATTTCTTGCCCACAAAATCTCTCTCCTTCAGTCTTTCCTCATTTTCGAATCTTCCCATAATTTACCAAGTTATTCTCTCCACTGTCATCTTTCAGTCCTCCCTTTCTCTCATTTCCACACCTTTAATCAGTTTTTGTTCCCATTATGTTATTAAATGGATTGCATAGATAATTTAATTCTGAAGAAATAGTAAAATCCTCTCCAAATAGTTCCAGAAATTCATCAACATCTAACTTTCTAAGGTGCCAAGGAGTTTCCAGAGATACTTAAACACATCAATGGATATAATTCATGAGAAACAATCTAAGGGTCAAATCAGAAAATTAGAATAAACGGGTTGTTGTTACAGAGTTAAACATATGGAAGAGCGAGCAGCATTCTGGAAACGAAATGAATTACAGAGTCTGGAGAAACAGGTAATGAAGGCAACCTTGGAGAGCAAGTATATGGGAAGCCAGTAACTGTGGTTGCAATCAAACACAGAGAAGAGATGGAAGCAGTCAGAGGCACAAAGCTGAGTCTTGATCATCTCTCCTCTTTACATGTCATCTTGTCTGTTTCTGTTGTACCGGAGTAAAGTTATGAGTAAAAACTCAAAGCTTAGAATCTGCTAAAATCAAAAGCCATAACCTGTGATTAAGTAGCTTACTTGCTAATCCAAATCAGTAACCGTATTTCTTATCCATTATTTTGCCTACCATTCTGTATCTTCTACCTTATACTTCTCTAAATATTCCTAGTTCTATTTTAAGTAGTTAAAATACTATGAAGAGGTAAAACTATGTATTAGCTGTGCCTGTGTTAGGCAAGAGTGGAAGGAAATAAACGGCTATTAAACTTTCACCGAAATTCTTCTCTAAGGTAATGACTATTTATCAGTGAATTTGACCTCAGTATATCTTTATCTGATCACACTATTGTTGACCATCAAATGTTAACATGAGATTTTTCTCTTACCTGACCCAAACTAAGAGGTTTTTGTTTTTTCGATCTCCCCTTTTCAAGCCTGATATTAGTCTAGTAACTGAACTCAGAGTTCTTTTATTTTGTCTATTAGTCTTGATTTTTTTCTCAAACTATAATTGATCCTATGATAGTTTTTCATTATTGAATTATATAGATGCCTAGTGAGAACACTGAGCAGAACGTTTTTAGTGACCTAAGGCCAAGGGAATAGTTGTACGTATCTTCAGAGAATAAACAGCTTTACTTCTGACCAATGTGCCAGAGCTAATACAGAAAGTCTAGGACATGCATATTACTTTAATAGAAATTGATATAGATTATATAAAATGACAAACATTTTCTATAGTTTAATTTCCTAATATGTATAGCCAATTACTTTATCATCCAAGTGAAGTGAAACAGAGAATGTTACAACTCAAATTTTATTTTTCAATAGTGAGATTTCTGCTGATAAAATATTAGAAGAGACAGTTTATGACTTAGAAAAAAAAGTAGTATTTTGCTTAAAAGTTTCATTATCTCATCAAACAAAGTTTTCATGGAAAGAGAGCTATGATATTGAGAATTGGCCGGTTAATTTACATTCAGAATGACATGGTTTGAATCTCTGCTATGTCCCTTAATCTCCTGAATTTACCTTTAAAAAAAAAGCTACATCAAAGAGTTTATGTCAGGTAAAATGAGGTAATGCTTTCAAAACATGAGCAAATATTAGGTTCATATAAATATTTTGACTGTAGACAGAATGGTTTAGGTAGTGATGCTAATATTCCATGTCCTTTAATATTATTTTATCGCATTTATTTATTTCCACACAGGTATTTTATATATCCAAGTAGATACAGGCTTTAAGTATATCGTGAGTTACACATTCTACACTATCATTTTTTTTCAAAGTTAAAAATATAATTACATCTTAGTCTTTATCAAAGTATAGTTTTTTAATTAGAAAGTGGCATTTACTCACATAAACATATTTCATTTTCCCATATTATATGCACTTCTAGTAGTATGAGGATCACTGTTAAACTGTATCAACTTATGTTGGATATTTTGAAACTGAAGTTAAAGACGTGTTGTTTCAGTGTCATTGCCTGGATAAAATTTATTGCTAAATATTTCTGTACTGCTTCTTTATTTGATCAAATCATTGGGACTTTTCCTTTTAGCCACGTGGAAGAATTACCCGTTATAGTGTTTTTCTATCAATATCCATTGAAAGTGCCACATCTGTCTGGTTTTATATTTGCTATTCCACAGAGGTGTCAAAAGCAATCTGAGGGCCAGCTAGCAATGAAGTCCACTGTGTGTAGTTATGAGTTCTTCATTTTCCATCCTGCCAAGTCTCTGTTTAGTTGTTTTTGCATTGTCTTATTTTTCTCCTGATATTTCCAGCTTTGTTTCAGTTTAACGCTCCGTGAATGGTTTTAAAAGAGTTAGACATAAAATTAAATGTTTTATGTCTCATATAGATTTTATCTAATTCTTTTAGCTATCTTTACATATTTTAATTTTTATTTTATATATATTTTTTATTTTATGTATAATACATATATATATATATATATATATATATATATATTCCCAGAACTAGTTTAGCAATTTAAAACATTGTTTTTAGTATGTTTTTAAAAATTTTATTACTGTTTATATTGTTTATAAGAAAAAAACTTGTTTCAAACACCCTTTTTATAACATATAAATAGTGAGTTGGTAATGTGTGTGTCTTTTGTGTTATGTAACCTGTATTTTCCATACTTCACCACTATGGAGACAAAATTAAATTTATATTAACACTAGCAAAGATTTCTGTTCGGTTAATTCTCATTCCTACTTACTCTTTAAAAGCATCCTCTCTTCAATAAATCTTCCGTAATGTTTCAGTTTTCTTGGGTTGATTTGAGAACAGGTCCTTTTGCCTATCACTTGCCATTGGCTATCACCTGCCAGCCAACATTTTTCTCTCCTACTTGTCATTCCACATTCTGCCTGGGGATGATTACAAATGCTCACGTGGTCCAAGATAAAGAAGTCCCATACTGTTTCTTACCTTTTTTATTCCATGAGTAGTAAAGAATACTACTAGACCACAGTGGTATTTCAGAAATAATATGATACCAACTGAAGACTCTGCTAAAGTTTTCAACTTGAGGCCACTTGAGAATAATAAAGAAATGGAACAATCGGTGTACTTTTCCAAAGAAAGTAGGGTAATTTTAGACCTATTTCCAGCATTATGTTTAACACTGCCTCCATTAGACTGGTGGAAAAATATCTTCCCGAAGAATCAATACACTTATGACCCTGTCTCTGAAAGATAAATATTTTATAAAATAACTTCTACTAATTTAACTGGGAATATTCTATTAGTGCAAACATCAAGCAAGATTGCAAATGATAGTTTGCATCTTCATTGAAGGAAGTTAAATATATATTATATCTCCACTCACCACTAAGCCAAAGTGCAGGCTACTCAAATCAGTCAGCCCTTCAAAATAAAATAAGATCATACAAGCAGATTGATCATAAATGGTACATAAAATTATTAAATGTTAGGAATTTTAGATACTGCCAAAGTCTCCTTTGGGAATAAAAGTATTCACCAAGAATCAAAACACATACATTGGTGGTTATTTTATGTTTAGAATCCTGGTGTTCAGCTCAATTTATTTCTTCACATTATGTAAGACCAGATTTCCTGAGGGAACAGATAGTCACTGGCATGCCAAATAATAATATTCTATAATAAGTACTTGGTATTGTGTTTCTAAATATTATATATATATATATATATAATATTTTAAATAT
>NW_022436982.1:9275814-9346361 GCF_009761245.1 Sapajus apella
AACACAATACCAAGTACTTATTATAGATATATCTATATATGTATATATATCTATATCCATATCTAAATATTCTATCTATATCTAAATATTATATATTCTATTCATTCTAAAATTATATATATAATATTCTAATTATATGTATATATAATATTTAGAAACACAATACCAAGTACGTATTATAGACATATGTATCTATATCTATATCTATCTATATGTATATATACATATATATGTATATATACACACACACACAAATGTTCAGCCTTTCAAGGAAAACTTGTAATTCATATAAAGTTCAGACTCTCATTTTTAAATGTAGAACATTCTTTGTTTCCTATGTACAATAAAAGGAGGACCTTATCCTAATTGTACGGTGGACTTCAGATCCTTAAAATAACCTGATATTGTACAGAAAATACAGAAATATTAGTAGTCTCTCTGCTTCAAATCTTCCTAATGAACATGATCTCAAATTTTTCCTCTATACTGGGGCTATAGTTGAAGCTAAATGGACTATACATATTGTTGTCCTATTTCTATAGAAGTTTAGGCTGTACAGAAACAATGAGAAAATTACAGATTCTTAAATTGGAAGGGATAAAGTTCCTTTGACATATGAAGAACCTGAGATCCTAAACTTCCAACATATTTCTGCTGGAACCTTGGCAGGGCAACTTAGAGAAGTGAATTTAAGTCTTGTCTTCATCAAATTTTATCAGATTTTGGCAGACTACATATTAATAATATTTTCTAGCCTCAGGTTTTATTCACTTATGAAATTATGATAATCATTAGAATTGCTTCCCAAATATTTCTGGCCCACCTCTTTCTAGTCACAGGGTAGGAATATCCTCCTCAGCCCACTTTGAAGTTATCTGAGGCCACATGACTTCCTTTAGTCAATACAGCGGGAGCATAAGTGATAAATGCTACTTCCAAGAATAAAGTTTGAAATCTAGTGAGTGCCTTTTCAGAGCCTTCTTTCTCCCTTACTCAACAACTGTCAACATTTGGATGATGGCTGTTCCACAGGCCTACCATGACTAGAAGTTTTAGAGTAAAACATTTATTGTTCTAAGATATGGAGATTAGAAGATTGTTTCTGCAACATAAGCTAGCTAATACTGAGCAATCCACTGCCTAACAGGATTAACATAAAGAAAAAATATAATACATCTGGTAAATTCTAGAACATCTTCTGTGCTGAAGAAATGTTAAATGTTATCGCCAAAAATTAATTTTGTCAGCTGAATGTGGTGGCTCATGCCTGTAACCCCAGCACTTTGGGAGGCTGAGGCAGATGGATCACCTGAAGTCAGGAATTTAAGACCAGCCTGGCCAACATGGTGAAACCCTATTTCTACAAAAATACAAAATTAGCTGGGAATGGTGAAAGCACCTGTAATCCTAGGTACTCCCGAAGGCAGAAACACGAGAATCTCTTGAACCTCGGAGGCAGAGGTTGCAGTAAGCTGAGATCGCACCACTGTACTTCAGTCTGGGTGACAAGAGCAAAACTTGATCTCAAAAAGAAAAAAAAAGAAAAAGCAATTTGAAATTTGTATTTCCAGATGGCCAAAATGGCTATATAGCAATATTGTCCAATATTCCTGGTATAACTATACTGCCTCTTCCTTAGGGACATTTTGATGTAATTTAAGTTAGGGCTTAAATCAGCAATTCACTATGTAATAAATTTTAAAACATTGTTGTTGGTTTCTGTGTTACAAGCATAGGCATTATGATAATTGAGTGACAAAAATATTTTCTCTCTAGATTTTCAGATCTAAATATCCAACTACACACTCAGCATCTCCACACAGATGCCCTGTAAGAACTTCAATCACAATGTGAAGAGAAAAAGAACACATAGATTTTCCTTTAGCAAAACAACATAGCTCCCACCCATGTAACACAAATTTTAATAAAAAAACAAACTCTCAGTTTCTTCAGGTAGGAGCTATAGCAAAGTGATGTTGGGTTGACCTCCCTAATATCTCCAAAATTGGTACAATTTTTCTCTCTTCACAACCATTATCTTAGTCTACATCCCCCACATTTCTCAATTTAATTATTATCTCAAAATTAAAAGATCTTTCTTCCTTTAATCATGCCCATTATTAATCCTATCTATAAAATATAACCTGTGTGAGGTTTTAAAAATGCAAATATAATTATCTCACTGTATTTTCCTTAGGTAGCATCTGAACTCCCTTATAGAATGTACATACTGTTATAAACTGAATGTTTGTGTCCATCCTCTAATTCCTATGTTGAATCCAGAGTCCCCATTGTTATGGTACTAGGAGGTAGACCTTTTAGGAGGCAACTAGGCTTAGATAAGGTGGTAAGATTGGAGTCCTCATAAAGTTAGAGAAAAGTAGAGCAGAGCTATGTCTCTCTGTTATGTGAGGACACAGCGAGAAGTTAGCTATCTGAAAGCCAAGAAGAGTACCCTTACCAGGAATCAAATCTCTCAAAACCTTCATTTTGACTTCCCAGCCTCCAAAACTTTGAGAAATAAATGTCTTTTGTTTAAGTGGCACAGTCTACGGCATGATGTTATAGCACCATGAGCTAAGATACATATTTTACAATGTATGATTTGACTCCAAGTTATCTTTCCAGTCTACTATCTTACCACTATCCATTGTACTACATCAACTTGGCTAAGATGGAACTGCATTCCCAGTATCCACTTCCCACCCAAACACAGATCAATAGCCTTCACAGGCTTCTCTACTAGCTCTACTTTGTGGAAACACTGGAAGCTTGATAAGCCGTTCCCAGCTCCCATGACATGCTCTGATATTTTTCCAGCTGTACCTTACTTCACAAAGGTAATGTTTTTCTGATTTTCCAACTCATCTTTTTGTACTTCGATTTTTTTCACAATTGCATATCTTATTTGTTTAATAAATACCTCATCCCATTATATTCATAATGATTCTTTCCCTAATTGCACAGGGTCTTATCTGGTCATTGGAAGTCACTCCAGATGAATAAAACTCTGGGTATGAAAATATGAAATTTATTCCTTGTTCTGATTAGATGTAAAGACATTAATGACTCCATTATCTGTAGAAAAAGGAACATTGGTAGCCCATGGCATATGATGGCAAAACAATTACTTAAGTGTTCCTTGTAGACAATTTTAATCAAATATCCATCAAGGGCAACATTGTTTCAACCATGTAGTTGCCACTATCAAACTTTTTATTGGAAACAATGAGAATAAACGTGTTGGTTGTTTTTAACAGCACTGAAGGACCTGGAGAAAGAAAATGATGACTTCAGCAATTTGAATTCTGAGTTCAATATTTTAGTAGGAAAACAATTAGCTTATGACTCATCTAAAAGAATATATATTTTCTGTATTCTCAGAGAAGAGATATCTAGAAACCAAACAACCCCACAGTGTCTATTAAAATACTGAGTGAAAACAAATGGGAACCTGAAATTCAGGAAGGTGTACATGGGCAGATTTCAAGTGAACAACTTATTGAACCCCTAAATTTAGCCAAATTTCTTTGCCAATAGAAACAGTCTCATCTCCTTTCATAGAATCTGAGCTCCTTGTGACTAAGGAAATTGTAATGGCCTCACCAAGATAATGCTTTTCTGGGAAATGATGATACATATTGGGACCTAACTCCAACACTGCTCATGACTTTAACACCTACACACAGACTCACGTCCTGGCAGATTACAAAGGTTGAGTTGCACAGAAGTAACCTAGGAGAAAGCATCAAGTACATGAAAATTCTAATGAAATTTTTCCAATTTGTATGAGAAACCTGGCTCCTAACAATATTGGATAAAGGTGAAAGAAATAGTTTTTGGATCATACTGAATTTACTTATTTCAGTGCTGTAAACAAGGTTTTCTAAATTCAGTATTCTAACAAATTTAAGTTAACTTGTGTGTCTTGGAATGGTTCTGATCATTTTATCTGTTGCTGACAGAAGGTTGGGCCCAAAGGTGACCTACACTAAATAAGATTGGGGTATCTGATCTTTGGGATGTGGATAAAGCGAGTGAGGTCTGAATGCTAGATTTGGTGTGTATGACTTGCTCACTTAATTTCTACCTCATTTCACTAAAGCCTTGAGCAATGTATTGATGAGAGGAGTGAGGCATCTTTGCCATGGTCTGCAGTGGCTTTTCTGTAGGAAGGAAGAACAGTGTGAGTGCTATTCTCAGAATGGACTCCCTGAGTTTAGTGGGGATGATTGGATTCCAGAGTGGCCTGGCCAAACAGTGGCACTTACCTGATAGAGAAATGCCTAGGGATAAAGTGGTTGGGTATGTTGAAATATTCTTTTCAACATGAAGGGCAAGTTGATGCATTTGTACCTTACTACTATTTGAAAAATGCAGAATATGCATTGGCTTCATAAGATCATGCAAACAAGTAGCATCTCATTTGGTTATGCTCTTTTGAACCACCTTATCAGGTAACTGGAAAGGCTTCCAGCTTTGAGTGGAGCCCAAAACAAGAGATATCTCTGAAGCAAGTCCATGCTGCCATAAAGCTTGTTCTACCATAAGGCCAGAAGATTTGATGGTTTTTCAAATGTTTGTGGTAGGCTGAAATACTATGTGGAACCTTTTGCAATCCTCTGTAGGTAAGCCACAGAAAATTAGGAATTGAAGAAAAACTGTGCCATTCTCTGTAGAAAATCTGTTCTTCTGAGAAACTGCTTCTGGCTTACTACTGCACACTAACAGAACTGGAATGTCTGACTGCAAGCTGCAAACTATAACGTGACCTGAGCTCTTCATTAAGGCCTGGGTGTTATCTGAACATCCCCTCAACTCTCACCCCAGCCCAAAAACAAGGAATAATTTTGGGCATGCAAATGAATATTCTACTATGATAGACTGTTAGATATCAGGCTCAAGCTAGCCTTGAAGGCACAAATGAATTACAGGAATCAATGAATCAGATTTCCACGGCACCTACTGCTTCTATATGGTCTCTTCTCTCTCAACTTCTACGTATGGCCTCAGGGAGAGTTTCTTATATCAAGTTGAGTAAAAAAGATATATTTTTGGCTCAGTTTTATAGATGAAACTGCTTAATATGTCAGAACTCTGGACAGGTGCGGCACAACTGTCTCAGTCTGGGGTAGCCAGGAGAATAACAGAAAGAAAATGCTCAAAAGGCAGAACTTTGAACAGAGTACCTACTTGTTCATTTTTATCTGAAAAGAGAAATAACCAAAGGCACAGATCTACAATGATTTATGGCTGGTGGTTAAGGTTAGGCTGGATGTTCAGGGATTTGGAATGAACATGATTGGGAAATTGGTGACAAAGAGGTCTTGCATTGTCCACACAGATTACTAACACAACCTTCTAAGTGGTCTTCCTATTTCTAGTTTTGCCCTTTTCTAATCCATTCCCTAAAATGTAGCCTGAGGGAGCTTTTTAAATGTCTATCTGATTATTTCACTGCCCTACTTGAAATCCTAAAAAGGCTTTCCATTTCTCTTAGATAAATTGCAAACTCTTAACACAGCTAACATATTGTAGACATTTATTATCCGACTCTGTTTTCTCTCTCTAGTCTATGTCTCATTCTCAATGGAGAAAACTATATTTTAATCTTCATGTATTCATGTTATCCTTCTTCCATGAATTCCCTCCACATACACCATTTTTAAATCATTTAAACAAAAGTTTAGACGTTATTGTCTCTCAAAAAATTTTTTGACCCACCTTCTCCCCATCTTCAGATAGAAGATCCTATTTATTACATACAGTTATCGTTGGCCATGTTTTTAGGTAAAACTTTCAGGAATGGCTCATTTCTAAACCCAAAACCATTTAAAGTTTATTCATATTACCTATTACAGGCTTAATTCTTCAGGCAATAGAGAAGAAGGAAAATGTGTGTTTCTACAATTACTTCTTTCTGTTTTTTCCTGCCTGGGATTAACTTCTTTCAAGGATAATGCAGAATAGTATTGATAATTTCTTTCAGTGGAAATTTCATTTCAAAGTAAGACTCATCGTTTATTTCTAACAAGGTAATAACTAAGTAGAGTTCATCACTGAACATGTCACAAAATTAGATAAATCTTAGTTATCCATAGACACCTCATTATACAGGTATACTAGCTTTAAAGTACATCGTGCATGTAGCTTTATATTATAGATGTCATAAAATTTCAAAGCTGAAAGGAATATCCGAAGGCAACCAGATCTACTCTAGTCTCATTGAAATGCTTTCCAAGTGGTTATGCATTTGTTCTTTGACATCTGCACTCACTTAAAATGCAAAATCTCACTAAGAGAATTTAATCCAACATAAGATATTTCTAACATACAGGTATCAGCAATATGTCAATTCAGAATTTTTCTCCCTGTAGTTTTAACCTAGTTCTGTTCATTAAAGGCCATATAACAAAGTGTAACTCCTCTTAAAATTACTAGTCCTTTCAGTACTTAAAGTCTTTGATATAATTTGGATGTTCATTCTCTCCAAATTGCACGTTGAAATTCAATCCCCAGTGTTGGAGAGGGGCATAGTGAAGGGGTATTTGGGTCCTAAGGGTGGATCTTTCCTGAGTGGTTTGGTCCTGTGCTGGCAGTAATGAGTGAGTTCTCATTCTAATAGTTCCCAGAAGTCCTGATTGTTAAAAAGAGTCAAGCACCTTTGTCCTTTCTCTTGCTTCTTTCACCATGTAATCTGCAGACGCTAGCTCCTTTCTCCTTCTGTCATGAACAGAAGCTTCCTGAGGCCCCTGATCAGAAGTGGATCTTATCTTTATGCTTTTTATATAGCCTGCAAGACTGTGAGCCAAATAAATTACCCAGCTGAAGGTATTCTTCCATAGCAACACAGATTAAGGCAATCATCACTTTAATTCTATGTGTCTTCATATTATATATATAAAAAAAAATTCTAGGTGTGTGTGAGAGATAGAGAGAATATAAGAGATCTGGGATATTTATTTGAAAGAGAAGATTAAAATGGGTATATCTGAAAGGAACAGTTTGAGGATTATTTGTTTTAATCATCACAAAGACACTATGGCCTATATAATTAAAGATGCAAAAAAAATTCCTTAAGAAGTTAGATAAATAGCTACATATAAAGTTTGTATAAGAAACCATTGCCTATGTAGAAATAGGAAAAACATGATTATAAACTGAACAAATTTATTTACATAATTAATTTTTGTCACTATTTTTGGTTTTCGTTTATAATTTCCCTCATAGGCAATTACTATTAAACATCCTTAACATGCAACGTTAGTAAATTTTAGAAAAGCAAAATCCAATAGGTTTTGGATTATTTCACCTATTGTTTTTGGATTTTGCTTGGGTGACTAAGGCAAACAGATGCTTCTTTGAATCACGTAAAGACTCAAGCAGATTCAAAGCTCAGTGCAAATGGACCTGCATATTCATCATACTCTCCAGTTATAAATGGCAAAAGCAACAGTGGCCATGTTGATCAGCACTAAGCATCTGGTACTCAGGATTATTGTGAGACTCTGAGAATGTTCTGGCTGTCCTTGAGTCTAGAAAAACAAAAGATGGTGAAAAAAGACAAAAAGAGCCACAAACAAAAAAAAATTAGCAAACTTTAATACCAGCATCCATATTTATCGTAATCTTCTTTCACATGTATCCATCAGAGCTGACATAAAGTAATAAATTTACTCTAAGGTAATGTATAATCGTTTACATATTTTGGCACTATTGTTATAAAACAATGTTCTTCTATTACAGGATCAACCTACAGGGACTTGGCATGGTTTATAAGAATTGTTGTGCTATTGAATGCGATGTCAAATGGTTATGTCTAAAGCTAATCATTACCGAAACATATTTTTGTCATCAGAATCAGACAATGGTACTGTAAAGATTGTACAACTATTGTATACTATAACTTGGCAAGGAAAAAATAATTGATACCATTGTTGTTTTTGTAGGAGACCTGTACATCATCAGGAAGCCTCTGTTTTTCCACTGATTGGTGAATATGGCAAACATAATCTGATTGATTGTGTATCCGCACAAGAAACTGAATATTCCTCATACCCCTACTATTCTAGACACTGAAATGACAATAAGCATTTATAATTCAATCTTTCAAAGGTAAGAAAATATAAGCCCTCACTGTATTAGAATATTATACATTATCAGTTCATCTGCCTTTGACAGTGAAATAGAGATAATGTCCTTCATTTCTGTTTAATTCAACTAAAGATATTGTAGAAACATAGAATGGGTGAGCAGCCCTCTAAGGCAAGGTCAGCCCTTCACAGACATGCTAAGGTTTCATCATGATGTCAATAGGCCGGTAGCTCTGTTTTGTCACCATCTATACTCAATTTTGGTGACCAACTTAACCACCTAATTCTTACCTCATTCCCAAGCTCTATTCATTCTCATGTTCTCAGTACCCCAAAGATACTCACTGTCATTAAATGGCATAATGTGGAAACCTATAAATTATTGCATATGCTAAACATTGTGCTTACATGATTTATATAATCCTCACATCACCTCTGTAACATAAGTTTCATTAGCTCATTTTCCACAGGAGAAAACAGAAGCTCATAGATGTCAAAGAACTTAATAAAGATCTCACAAATTATAAACAGAAGGCCCTGAATCTAAATATGGAACTATATGACTCCCAGTCTCCATGATTTACCCACTAGAGATCAAAGCCAGCAATGCAACTTACAAGTTTTAGTGGGCCCAAGATATGTGTTTTTTTCATGAGTTAGCAAGTTTTTCTATGAAAGGAAAGACAGTAAATATATTTAGTTTTGGGGGCCAGATGGTCTTTGTTACAACTACTAAAACTTCCATTATAGAATGAAAGCAGCCATAATAAAATAGCATAGATGTGTTCCGATAAAACATTATTTTCAAAAAAGTAATAAGCTAGATTTCACTCTTGGCCTGCAGTTTGCTGCATCTCATCTCACACTATTTTGTGTAACGATCAGCTTAATAAACAGCCAACTGACTAAAAATTATTTCATACCTTAGGATATTAATTCAGAATATTATATAAGTGACATGGTTCAGCATTATGGTCCAGCATGAAGGTCTCAATGAACTCAATGCAATTTGGAAAGCCAGTTCTAAAACTGAGGTCAGAAACCTACACTGTCAGCATGGTTATGAGCATAGGGCAGAGGCCATCCTCAGTATATCTGAGGATGGTCTGGGAATCACAATCAGGCTTTCTATTAGTATAGTCATGCTTTGTTATACATTTTTCATGGTATATTGAAATCAAACTATGTTTTCAAATTTCAATATTTTAGTAACCTGCTAGCATTGAATTTGTCCTAAGAAAAAAATAGATACACACATAATACATATGTGGACTGGTACTTAGCAGACACATGACATGTGACTACTGAACGATTAACTAGACAAAAAAAATGATTTGCAAATTTTTAGCAATGGTTATTTTTGTCAAATAAAAGACAATTTCATTTGATAACATTGTTCAGAAGCTTTCCCTTCAGAGCTGAAGTATTTTGTGGAATAAATGAGTTAACAGGCAAAGCAAGTGTTCAGTTGAGAGGGAACTGACCACAAGGTCAGAAGACTCCTGTTTCTCTCTAATGGCCTAACTTTATTTTCATCTTTGTCCATACATCACCTGAGATTGAGATATATACAGTTGATGCAAAAGTAATTGTGGTTTTTGGCATTAAAACCAATGACAAAAAGTAATGACAAAAAATATAATTACTTTTGCACCAACTCTCTATATATGTATAAACATGAGATATATATGAGCAATATATATATGAAAAATATATATTCACATGCCCCTCAACTTCCCATGTAGTTACATGTAATAAACTGATCTAAATTAAAAATATTGTAAGGCAAACATTCATTTTTGACTAGTTTATTGGGGTTTAACCCCATGGGAAGTTGAGAAGCCTACTGAATGTGTATTGCATTCCCACCAATGTTAAGTTAAAAAATTGTATGTGGAACCATCAGTGTAAGTTAGGGACCAGCCCCACTGCAAGTTGCAAACCATCTGTATATTCATTCCTCATCATGTCTTCAGATGTGCAGATTCCACTAAGTCCTGGTTAATATTAACAAGTAAAGATATACAGAACATAGAAATTATCTTTTTATTTTAATAGTTTTTTTCAAATTTATATAGTATTGTTTTTATAAAATCATTAAGCTTCTAAATTGGTAAAAGTTTTCACCCATACTTTTCTAAATTTGGGGTAAACTTACATATATTAAAGTTGATTTCATTGATTTATAAACAATAATGTTTAGGCCATATTGCTAATGATTGTGAAAAGTCATGTGTTTGTGTATGCACTGCTTATAAAAGTTTCTATTGTGCTTCTATTTCTCCTGCCTCTTTACATCATGTTTTTTTGATTTGTGACATACTCAATTACCTAATTAAACATGATGTGTTTAATTAACAGTTTAAATTTTTTAATGATAGATCAGAAAATTCATGAAGGTAAGAACCATATTTCTTATTCCTTGGTGCATTCCCAGACACTAGCACAATGTATGTGATACAGGAACAACTAAGATTAGATAGATAGATAAGTAATCGTTAACTTAATAAACTAAACCTTTTTTTTTCTTTTTGGTACAATATAAAGAAAAAAAAAAGCCCCTAATAGTACTTACACAAATAATCATCAATTAGTAAGGTCTGTGAAGAGTTAATACCTCATATCATTTTTAGACTGATTTTACACTTATTTCTGAAAAACGCTGATAACCCATCTTCATGGGTATGCACCAGAGAACACAGAAGATATTCATCTAGATTCTGCATTTTGTCAAAGAGGAGAATCATCCTTCAGCTGTTGTCAGCCTAGATGCTTGCACTGAAACTGCTCAATTAAGCTTCTGATACAGTATCAAGTAGATGGTCACACTGGGCTACAAGATCGATAATAATATTTTCTCGTATTTGTATAGCAAGCACTTGCACTTTCAAATAATATTTTCCCATTTATCCCTACAAAAACACGGTCATATAGAAGGTTCAGACTACATTTTTTGCTTCGCAAGTGAGGACAGTTCAGGACCAGAGAAGCTAACTGGCGAAGATGGAAAAAGTTTAAGACCTTAAGTTTCCTACATTTGAGTTTATTGCTCTAGGCACTGGGTAACCCTGTCCCATGAAATAATCACCTTTGAAGGTTACACAAAGCTGTATTTAACTTCAGCAGCAGAACCACAGGGAACCATTTATCTACCACTTCTCAGAAGATATAAATGATGAGGATTAATTGCAGCCATTAAATGATCTACTATCAGATCCAAGACAGCATTACAAGGAAGACAATGTGGGGCAGTGGAAAGGTCATAGGCCCTGGAGCCAGACAAATATTTGCTTTACTTTCACTATTGGGAATGTTCAAAATATCATGACCACATCTGAAAATAGTCTTATAATTTATGACTTCTGGAGGTTTGTTTTGAGGATCAAACATGATAATTTGTGTGGAGTAGGCCATTTAGCAACAAATTCATTTCCTTTACTTTGTCTGAGAATACTAAATATCTGTATTAGTCCATTCTCACACTGCTGATAAAAACATACCCAAGACTAGGTAACTTATAAAGGAAGGTATTTTAATTGACTCACAGTTCAGCATGGCTGGGGAGGCCTCAGGAAACATACAATCATGGTAGAAGGGAAAACAACAAGTCCTTCACATGGTGGCAGCAAGGAAAAATGCAGATCAAAGCGGAATGAAATTTCCTTGTAAAACCATCAGATCTTGTGAGAACTCACTATCATGAGAACAGCATGGAGGTAACCACTTCCATGATTCAATTACCTCGCAGCAGGCCCCTCTCATGACTTACGGAGATTATGACAGCTACAATTCAAGATGAGATTCGGAAAGGAACACAGCCAAACCATATAATTCTGCCCCTGGCCACACCCAAATCTCATGGCCTCACAATTCAGAACACAATCATGCCCTTCCAACAGTCCCCCAAAGTCTTGATTCATTCAGCATGAACTCAAAAGTACAAGTCCAAAGTCTTATTTGGGACAAGGTGAGTCCCTTGCTTCTATGAGCCTGTAAAATCAAAAGCAAGTCAGTTACTTCCTAGATACAATGAAGGTACAAGCATTGTGCAAATACACCCATTAAAAATGGGAGAAATTGGCCAAAACAAAGGGGCTGCAGAACCCATGCAAGTCCAAAATCCAATAGGGAAGTCATTAAACTTTTAAGTTCCAAAATCATCTCCTTAGATTTCATGTCTGACATTCAGGTCATACTGATGCAAGAGATTGGTTCCTAAGGCCTTCAGAAGCTCTGCCCCTGAGGGTTTACAGGGTACAGCCCCCTCCTAGCTGCTTTCATGGCTGGCCTTTAGTGTTTGTGGCTTTTCCAGGTGCATGGTGCAAGCTGGCAGTAGACATACCATTCTGGGGTCTGGAGGACAGTGGCCCTCTTCTCATAGCTCCACTATGCAGTTCCCCAGTGGGGACTGTTTATGGAGGCTCCAACCCCATAATATCCTTCTGCACTGCACTAGCAGAGATTCTCCATGAGGACTCTTTATTTGCAGCACACTTCTGCCTAGATATCCAGGTGTGTCCATACGGCCTCTGAAATCTAGGCAGAGGTCCCAAATCCCAGTTCTTGACTTCTGCACACTTATAGGAACACCACCACATGAAAGTTGCCAAGGTTTGGGACTTGTACCCTCTGAAGCCATGGCCTGACCTATATCTTGGTTCCTTTTAGCCATGGATGAAGTGGCTAGGACACAGAACACCAAGTCCCTAGACTGCACATGGCAGGGGGACACTGGACCTGACCCATGAAACCAATTTTTTCCTTCTAGGCCTCTCGGCCCGTGATGGGAGGGGCTGCCATGAAGGTCTCTGACATGCTCTGGAGTCATTTTCCCCATTGTCTTGACTATTAACATTTGGCTCCTGGTTGCTTATGCAAATTTCTGCAGCCAGCTTATATTTCTCCTCAGGAAATTGGGTTTTCCTTTCTACTGTATTGCCAGCCTGTGAATTTTCCAAACTTCTATGCACTGTCACTTCTTGAATGATTTGCTGCTTAGAAATTTCTTCCAACAGATACCCTAAACCATCTCTCTTAAGATGGAAGTCCACAGATCACTGAGGGCAAGGGCAAAATACCACCAGTCTCTTTGCATAGCAGGTGTGACCTTTACTTTACTTCCTAACAAGTTCACCTATTTATTGCCCCATCACTATCAGCATTTTGGTCAAAGCCATTCAACAAGTCTCTCAGTAGTTTCAAACTTTCCCACATCTTCCTGTTTTCTTCTTAACTCCCCAAATGGTTCCAACCCCTGCCTGTTACCCAGTTCCAAAATTGCTTCCACGCTTTCAGCTATTTTTACAGTAGCACCACACTCCTGGTATCAATATACAATATTAGTCTGTTCTTGCACTGCTAATAAAGATACACCAGAAACTGGGTAATTTATAAAGAAAAGAGTTTTAAATGAATCAAATTCCACATCCTGGGAAGGCCTCAGGAAACTTACAATCATGGCAAAAGGGGAAGCAAACACATTCTTCTTGACATGGTGGCAGCAGGAAGTGCAGAGCAAAGGGGAAGAAATATCCCTTATAAAATAATCAGATCTCATGAAAACTCACTCACTGTCAGGAGAACAGCATGGAGGTTAACTGCTTCCATAATTCAATTACCGCCCCCCACCAGGTCCTTCCCATTACATGTGGAGATTATGGGAACTACATATAGTTCAGGATGAGATTTGGGTGAGGACACAGCCAAACCACATCAATATCTAATATCCATTTATTTCTTCTTTTATATCAACAACACAATCTGGATTTGTTGGGGTAACATTGTATATTAAACACTAAAACTTTGTTTCCCCACCTCCTGCTAGATAGGGGGTGATTGATACGATGTTGGCCAATGAGAGGTGAAGGAAAATTGTTGTTTAGAATTTAAATGCATATCAGATGCAGCATGTGCCATTTTCCTTTGTCATTCTGTTTTGTTCTGCTGTCACCTGATCAGAAAGGTGGAGTAGCCATCTGAGACCATGGGTGGGTAGTGGGGGCACAACTTCATACTAAGAATGTCTGAAAGATGTGACAATGATTCTAATATCCGATTGAGTTATCCAGCCACTGTCCTAGTCTCAACTGTCTACATTAAAGTCTTCACATTGTGACAAAATGTACAGGTTCTTATAAGCAGGTGGAGAAATTTCCCTTAAAGCCAAGCTAGAAATTCTCATCTCATAAAGTTAATTTCTTTTATTCATATTTCTGTAAAGTATTTCTTAACCTATCCTTAGCAGCACTGCTAGTTTAACATTTCTTTACTAAAAATTAGTATATTGAAGTGGTCTGGGTAAGTGACAAAGCTTAAAAATGCCTTAGTCAAAGAGCTAGTTGCTGATGGAGCTAGGGTTCAACATAAGGCATTTGTGTCATTCCCAGAGTATGAGCCATTCTCTGTGACTTAGAGTTCATACTGTGTGAATTTTACTTTTGGAATTTGTCAGCTATGTGACCTTGCCAGACTTGGATAAGAGAGCTAGATTTAAGATGACATAATTAAATCCTTACCACACCTGTATCAGGTAGAGCTACTATGATCACATCTTACAGATGAGAAAAGCAAGGTTTAGAGAGACTAAGATGCTTCCCAGGAGTACACATCAAGTGAGGATCAGAGCTATTTGTTTTCAAATGCAACTCCATTTGATTCAGATTCCATATTTCTAATGACTACATTATGCTGCCTTGATTGCACATATATACTGTCAACGTCCAATTTCTGCTAAAGAAAATCTGAGTATCAAAAACAGACCTACTCAAGAAAGTCTAGACATTTATTTATAGGTACAGTGGAGCCATTTCTGGTTTGGGCTAAGGACACAATACACTAGGTTTACACTCCACTCAGCTATATTACAGAAGACCCACACTGACTAATTCCATGAGATATTCTGCTGTTAAATCACTTAAAATGTGACAGGTTTCACACAGCTTAAAGACTCAAATATGTTCCTCAGCATATTCTGAGCAGTATTTTTAGGGGCAGATATCTATGTTTGTAGGGAAGTCCCTGTATTACCCATTTAACCTCTAGGGATGGGGATAAATCAATTCCTACTATCCAGTCCAAAATGATCAGACTTCTCCTTTCATTTTTTAAAGATTCTCTCATATTAAGCCAGACAGCAGCATTTCTGTTTTCTTCCCCCTAGCATCTGGAATACCCATGATCTAGGATATATTTCTGTGGATTTAGAGTCTAAAATGTCACCACATGCTGCTGCTAATAATAACACATAATAATAACTGCTGTGAGCGTTCTTTAGCTGTCAGCTCTATTTTTATTTCATTTAAAAAATAATAATTTTGGTACCCATTGCTGTGCCTCTGCAGGCATTTACAAATCAAAGCCATATTTTGCATTAAAAAAAGCAAAAGAGTAACATGTAGCTCATTCAGATCTTAAGCCTTAGGCAACATAATTTCCCTGACTGCTAGCAAAAAAAGACTGATTGTTCAGTGGTCAAGAATTGAAGTAGGATGTCAATAGAGGATAGACTCATAGACTCAAAGAAGTCAGTAACCTTTGAACTTATGTGGCTCAACTTTCATCTGTTGTATTATTTCCTCTTTCATAATCATAAAAAACAAAATATCTTCATGAAAACATTGTATACCTTGGTATTTCTGTCTGTCAATGACAATACATCATATTCTAAGATAGATTCATTTTACGAGTCTTTAAGTCAATGTCAAGTGTTTTTGTTTGCTTATTTCCTCCAATGTCATTTCTTTTTGTTAGAAGTAAATTATACTCCCAGAAGCTCTAATTCAGTAGCATTGTTTCTGAGCTCTGTAACCAACAGACTCTTTGACATATAATCTTTGGCCTATTTAAAGATGACAAGCATCTCTTTAAGTCTGTGTTTATAAATAGGTAGAATTATATACAAAGTTTAAGACAGGCATCACTGAAATTAAAGGGACAGTTGTAGGTCCCTGGTCTTTTCAATGAAGCCCTTCCATGCAGAAGGTCTTGGGTATGGCCTGAGTACCTTCATTACCACTCAATACATAAATGCTTTATTCTATCCTAACTGTGTTCCATACTTGACCCTAACTCTTCTGCTCCTTTTGCACCTCCTTTGTGGGGTTGCCATCAGTAGATTACTGCTACAGGACTTTGGTATCTGCCTTTTCGTCTTTGGAATACTCTTAATTCCTAATATTTCTTCAAATAACAACTCATTCACTACTTCTTTGACCTCCAAAGTAAAATTTTATTTTATATAATCTTAAAATACCATTGATTGCCTCATCCACAACTTGTAAAACATATCTGCCATTTTAATTTTATACTTACTCAGTAACCATTGGTCTATTTATCTATGATAAATTCTGTGAGAAAAATACACTGGTTTTGTTTTTGCTTATGTATCCTTAAAAATGACCTCAAATCTTGATTAATAGTGAATGATCAGGAAATGTTTGTTGAAGTTAAGATTGAGGGGATGTCATGGCTTGGCTGTGTCCCTACCCAAATCTCATCTTGAATTCCCACATTGTGGGAGGGACTTGGTGGGAGGTAATTGAATCATAGGGGCAGGTTTTTCCATGCTGTTCTCTTGGTAGTGAGTAAGTCTCATGAGATCTAATGGTTTTATAAGGGGAGTTTCCCTTCACAAGCTCTCTTATCTGCTACCATATGAGACCTCCCTTTGATCTTCCACCATAACTGAGAGGCCTTCCAGGTCATGTGGAACTATAAGACCACTAAAATCTCTTTCTTCAGTAAATAGCCCAGTCTCAGGTATGTCTTTACCAGTAGTATGAAAATAAACTAATACAGTAAATTAATACAGTGAATGACCGTAAAAGAGATGAAATAAATAAAATTTTCAGGGAGAGAAAGTAGGTGAATTGGTGGCAATACATTTAGCAGAATGAATACAGTCAATAAAATGAGCTGAAACCTAACCTTTTCAGTGTATATGTGCATTTGCACATGCGCACATGTGCATACATGTTTGTGTATGTTTATAAACTAAGTGAAGATGGTTGAATGGGAATAGAGATGAACATTAGATGTAAGCTGAATCTCAGTACATAAGGCAGTGTATAGGGCTGAAAAATCTCTAAATTATATACTTCTATATTCTTGGTCCTCTTCTGGCTCATATGGTGAGGCTACTTTCCTTTATTATTGTAGACAACTGGAAATTTTACTTTTTGATTAGCTGAACCAGGAAAATACACACTTAGAGACACAAGAGAGTGCTAAGAGTGAAGGCAAGGGTGGCTGACACTGAAATGAGGCACCTTTCCTAGAATCTACACTGTCAGACTTTTGCTGTTCAAGCTGGGAACGAGAAGATTTCCAAGTTCAAGTTCTCAGAGGTGCAGACGTCAAGACAGGCTTAAATAGGTACAATGAGATTCCAATTTGATTTTTTTTTTTTTTTTTTTTTGCAGAGGAGAGCTATAAAGAAAGAGGATCTTGAGCTACATAATTATTATACTCCTAAAATATAAGACTAAAAGTCTTGCCACTACTCAGGAAGAAGTGAGCAGAAAATGAAGTTACCACAAAGGAGAGCTAAGCCCAGGGAAGGAGAAACTCTGGTGCCTGATGGTACTGCCTACATCTCTTATATCTAGGAGTGTCTGGACTTGAAGACTTGAAGCAGTAAGCCAGAAACATTCTACCCTTCTCTTTTAGAAATTAAACTAGCTTCAGAAAATAATTTACCAATGTTTTCAGTAACTAAACGGAAAAGAAACATCTTGAATACTGACTACGTAGAGATAACAGTATTAATTAACGTTAGAAGGGGAAGAAAAGTGTATTTATACTAATTTATTTATATATTAATACAAAGGATGGAGTTAAAATTTAAAATAGGTTAATCAAGTAACAGAAGCATATTTGAAGATGATCAAAAATGTAGGAGAAATAATATGGTAGAAGTGGAAGGAGAAGGAAGTAGAAATAGAACAAGTTAATTAATATTATTTTTTAAATAGAGATGAAAAGTGAATATAGCAGATTCATTTATTATAGAATGGAGTGGTTATAGCATTATGGGGGGGCTATTTAGCAGTTTTTTATCTGTTGAATTTAACAATGTCTATATTCTTAGGTTCAGAAATTCTATTTATTAAAGTTTATTCTATGAATATAATGGAAGAAGTACATATTGAACTTTAAAAAATGTATCTAATGAAGCATTCATGTAGGTAAAAATGAAAGCAAACTAAAGATGACTCCATAGGAAATTTATTAAATAAATTATACTGTGAAGTCATTACAAAGTATGAGATAGTCATAATGGAACTGGTAGGCAATAATATCCAAAATATATATTTCAAGTAACAAAAATCAGGGGAAAAAATGGGACACAGAATATACTACAATTGGTAGGGAAAACAATTAAATACAGATAATTCTAAATGTGTAAAGCCTCTCTGCAGTGAATAGCAAAAAATTGTGAGGCATGGTTGTTCTGTGAAGACAGATTAGATCACTAGAACACAGAGAATGAAGGGAGATTTTACCCATTTATTCTCTCAATCTTTAAATTCTGTAACATATATATATATTCAAATACAAGTATTACCTATTCCAAAAAGAAATAACTTATTTTACAAAATGAATAAACTAGAAGTAGATTCAAAGTACTCCATGGGTAAGAATGAAAAAGAACAATCAACTGGATGAGGCAGAATCAATAAAAAATGCTGCCGCGGAAGCCAGGAGAATTTTGAGGAAGAAGCCATGATAAACAGTTGCAAAGAGGTCAAGTAAGACTCAAAATGATTTTTTCTTTTTTAACATTTGCCATTGCAAACAATGTGTAATAATACAAAATGGTTTTAGAATAAATTACAGTATAAGAACAAGTAGCAGAAAAGAGGCTGCATTACCAACACTTACACTGTGAATCTATGTCCAAAAGGCAGGAATATAGATATGACCAGATTCTCAGGAGTATGATGAGAATGGAGGATTTTTGAATGTTTGCATTGAGGGGAGTTCAGCTTAGGTCTAAGCCTGCACAGCAATTAAATTTGATATATACAAAAAGAAAAAAAAAAGGAATAATTTGGCCTTGGAACTAAATTGAATACTGTTTATATAATTTTACTGATATAAATAGTGCTGTGAAAAAGGCTTAAAGGAACTCAGAAAATATCTTTTGCTTCATCTCTGCATACTGAAATTTAGCAAATCCATAGACTTTCAAATTAAATCTATTATTTTTCCTTTCTATCCTCTGAAATCAGATTCTGTTTTGTATCTTACTCACTCATTACTAGGTTTTCTACACAAGCATTTATCAAATCCCTGACACTCATATAACTCAGTAACAGCTTGTTAAAAAAAAAATGGTCTAGAAAAGAGTTATTTTAGAGCATGGCTAAAAGAGCTGTGCTGAAAATGTGCAAGTGGCTGTGGAGTACAGAAAGGTGAGTAAGCTGTCAGTCCGCTCCTGAGCAAGAGAGGAATCTGCCAGTTATGTAAAGGATGTACATTTTTTTAAAATCTAAATTTATTCCTAATGCATTCTTTCAGGGTAACAGTAGTTATTAAATCTCTAGTTACATTTTGCAATTGAGCAAGACTTGAAGTGAATGATCACAAGAATCAGGAATTACAATTCCTTTCATTCTGAAAATGTAATTGCCTCCAGTGTACTACGAGCTTCACACTTGAACTGTGGGTGAAGAAATTACTGTATGTGTGCCAAACTTTCAGCTTAATATTGTTTTATTAGTTTTTACTATTAATGCATATTCCTGGTTCTTAGCCATTTGCCAAAGTTTAAATTATAGATATAATAAATTTTTCACATAAAATATTCCATGAAAGCTAATTTTTTAAGACATCATGGAAGACACAATGTGGCAGAGGGTGGGAGGCCTGGGGGTTTATGCATATGCAGGAAAATCATTTCTATGCTTTCTGTTCAGAATCTTCTAATTACAAGTATTCTTTTTTTCTTTTTTACTTTAAGTTCTGGGATACATGTGCAGAATGTGCAGATTTGTTACATAGGTACACCTGTGCCATGGTGTTTTGTCACACATATCAATCCATCATTGAGGTTTTTTGTTTTTGTTTTTGAGATGGGGTCTCACTCTGTAGCCCAAGCAGAGTGCAGTGGCACCACCTTGGCTCACTGCAACTTCTGCCTCCAGAGCTCAAGTGATTCTCATGCCTCAGCCACCCGAGTAGCTGGGATGAGGTTTTGAGCTGCACATGCATTAGATATTTGTCCTAATGTTCTCCCTCTTTTTGCCCTCCATCTCCTGACAGGCCCCAGTGTGTGATGTTCCCCGCCCTGTGTCCATGTGTTCTCACTGTTCAATGCCCACTTATGAGTGAGAATATGTGGTCTTTGGCTTGCTGTTCCTATATTAGTTTGCTGAGAATGATGGCTTCCAATGTCATCCATGTCCCCTCAAAGAACATGAACTCATTCTTTCTAATGGCTATATATTACAAGTATTTTAAAGGGATCAAAATATTTAAAAGACTGGTTTTAAGTTCTTCCTGATCTCTCTTTGTTTGACCAATTCTAAAACACAAGGCATACAAATCAAAATCCATGTCCCATATGTAAGGACAAAAATGCTCTTGCGAAAATATGATAAATTATTTCAAAAAAGAATATATCTTAAACATGTTATTTATTAGCATGGGAACCTCGATCCTTACAGATTTTAGGCGTTGCTTTTTATGAAGATTTCGGGCTTACTGAATTGGAATATCTGTGAGCAAAACACCTAGCCCATAATCTATGCTCTTGTTTGCTCCTCCATGGTCTAGTCCACAGCTGCATTAACTATTTGATTTCTTCATTTTTCCACCTGTCAGCTCCTGCTATCCTCTCAGCTTCTGACTGAAAAGGAAGAGCTGTTGCTATTTTATTCTCTTTCTCAGCCACCTGAACATACTAAAATTCTGTCATACACACCCCTTCTTTATTGATAAGAATATACAGCAGACTCTGTTAGGGTGGTAGGATCCTTCAGGAGATTTGACGGAAAAAAAAAATTTGTATGTCACTGCCTAAATAGAATGACCCCATAGTGTGTATGCTACCGCAGAAAAAATAAATTGGATGGGTTACTTAAAATGGGTAATATCTAAATTTCCCAGTTCCTCCCTCCATTACACAAAAGACGATTTGAAGAAAAGACACTTAATACACATCTCAGACTACAAGCATGACAGTTTGTTTAAATAGAGACACATCCAGACACTGGTATCTGGATAGCAGACATCACTAAAGAAAACTGAAAAAAATTTAACTTTTAATATTCACACATATTAAGTACTGTGAATTCCTACAGAAATATTTTTGCAAGTGCATGATGTGTAAGGTGTTTTTATTATTGTTAAGAGCTTACAATTTTTGATGAAATTAAATAAAATCCTATAGTTATTATATTCTAATATGTTACCAAGCAATGAAAAAGGAAAGAAATTAAAAACAGAAAAGCCAATGTAATTCTAGGCAACCAACTAACACGATATTAAAACATACTTCGCCAAAACAAAATGTAATTAAGAAAATTTTCATTTAAAATAAGAAATGGTTTTCCCTCAGATATTTCTGGTTCTTAATAACATTTAATCCATTCAACAAGTACTTTCGAGCCCCTATATGTTACCAAGCAACAAGAGTCAGAGGCTAGAATTGCAACCCCTGCTAATTTTTGCTCTCCATTTGCTTGGTAAATCTCCCTCCATCCGTTTATTTTGAGCCTATGTGTGTCTTTGCACATGAGATGAGTCTCTCGAATACAGCACAATGATGGGTCTTGCTTCTTTACCCAATTTGCCAGTCTGTGTCTTTTAATTGGGGCATTCAGCCCATTTACATTTAAGGTTAATATTGTTACATGTGAATTTTTTTCTGCCATTTTGATGCTGGTTGGTTGTTTTACCTGTTAGTTGATGCCATTTCTTCACAGTGTCAAAAAAAAAATCAAGTTTTTAATCCTAGTCTCTGATAAAACAGACTTTAAACCAACAAAGATGAAAAGAGACAAAGAATGGCGTTACATAATGGTAAAGGGATCAATGCAACAAGAAGAGCTAACTATCCTAAATATATATGCACCCAAAACATGAGCACCCAGATACACAGAGCAAGTTCTTAATGACCTACAAAGAGACTTAGACTCACACACAATAATAGTGGGAGACTTTAACAACCCACTGTCAATATTTGACAGATCAATGAGACAGAAAATTAACAAGAATATCCAGGACTTGAACTCAGATCTGAACCAATCAAACCTAATAGACATCTACAGAACTCTCCACCCCAAATCCACAGAATATACATTCTTCTCAGCACCACATCACACTTATTCTATAATTGACCACATAATTGGAAGGAAAACACTCCTCAGCAAATGCAAAAGAATGGCAATCATAATAAAAAGTCACTCAGACTACAGTGCAATTAAATTAAAACTCAGAATTAAGAAACTCACTCAAAAGCACACAACTACATGGAAACTGAACAATCTGTTCCTGAATGACTACTGGATAAATACTGGAATGAAGGCAGAAATAAAGATGTTCTTCAAAACCAGTGAGAATGAAGACGCAACATACCGGAATGTCTGGGACACATTTAAAGCAGTGTCTAAAGGGAAATTTATAGCAGTAAATGCCCGCATGAGAAGCAAGAAAATACCTAAAATTGACTTTTAATATCATGATTAAAAGAACAAAAGGAGCAAGATAAAACAAATTCAAAGCTAGCAGAAAACAAGAAATAACTAAGATCAGAGCAGAACTGAAGGAGACAGACACAAAAAACCCTTCAAAAAATCAACAAATGCAGGAGCTGGTTTTTTGAAAAGATCAACAAAATAGACCACTAGCCAGACTAATAAAAAAAAAAAGAGAGAAGAATAGATGCAATGAAAAATGATAAAGGGGAGATCACCATTGTTCTCACAGAAATACAAACTACCATTAGAGGTTACTACAAATACCTCTATGCAAATAAACTAGTAAAGCTAGAAGAAATGGATAAATTCCTGGACATTCACACACTCCCAAGACTAAACCAGGAAGAAGTTAAATCCCTGAATAGACCAATAACAAGGTCTATAATTGAGGCAGCAATTAATAGCCTACCAACCAAAAAAAGTCCAGGACCAGACAGGTTCACAGCCAAATTCTACTAGACGTACAAAGAAGAGTTGGTATCATTCCTTCTGAAAGTATTCCAAACAATACAAAAAGAGGGAATTCTCCAGAATTCATTTTATGAGACCAACATCATCCTGATACCAAAACCTGGCAGACAACTACAAAAGAAAATTTCAGCTCAATATCCATGATGAACACTGATGCAAAAATCATCAATAAAATACTGGCAAACTGAATCCAACAGCACATCAAAAAGCTGATCCATCATGATCAAGTCAGCTTCACAACTGGGATACAAGGCAGGTTCAACATACGCAAATCTATAAATATAATCGATCACATAAACAGAACCAAAGACAAAAAACACATGATTATCTCAATAGATACAGAGGAGGCCCTCAACAAAATTCAAAGGCATTTTATACTGAAAACTCTCAGTAAACTAGGTATCAGTGGAACTGTATCTCAAAATAATAAGAACTATTTATGACAAACCCACAGCCAATATCATACTGAATGGGCAAAAGCTGGAAGCATTCCCTTTGAAAACTGGCACAAGACAAGGATACCCTCTCTCACCACTCTTATTCAAGGTTGTATTGCAAGTTGTATTGGAAGTTCTGGCCAGGGAATTCAGGCAAGAAAAAGAAATAAAGGGTATTCACTTAGGAAAAGAGGAAGTCAAGTTGGCTGTATTTGCAGATGACATGATTGTATATTTAGAAGACCCCATCGTCTCAGCCCAAAATCTCCTTAAGCTGATAAGCAACTTCAGCAAAGTCTCGGGATACAAAATCAATGTGCAAAATCACAAGCATTCCTATACACAAATAACAGAAAAACAGAGAGCCAAATCATGAGAGAACTCCCCTTCACAACTGCTACAAAGAGAATAAAATGCCTAGGAATACAACTAAAAAGGGATATGAAGGGCCTCTTCAAAAAGAACTACAAACCACTGCTCAAGGAAATAAGAGAGGACAAAAACAGATGGAAAACCTTCCATGCTCCTGGTTGGGAAGCATCAATATTGTGAAAATGGCCAAATCTGGCACTAGACAAGGATGCCCTCTCTCAACACTCTTATTCAATATAGTACTGGAAGTTCTAGCCAGAGCAATCAGGCAAGAAAAAGAAATAAAGGGTATTCAAATAGGAAAGGAGGAAGTCAAATTGTCTCTATTTGCAGACAATATGATTGTATATCTAGAAGACCCCATCATCTCAGCCCAAAATCTCCTGAAACTGATAAGCAACTTCAGCAAAGTCCCAGGATACAAAATCAATGTGCAAAAATCACATACAATCCTATACACCAATAACAGACTTAAAGAGAGTCAAATCAAGAACGAACTGCCATTCACAATTGCCACAAAGAGAATAAAATCCCTAGGAATACAACTAACAAGGAACATAAAGGACCTCTTCAAGGAGAACTACAAACCACTGCTCAACGAAATAAGAGAGGAACAAACAGATGGAGAAACATTCCATGTTCATGGTTAGGAAGACTCAATATCATGAAAATGGCCATAGTGCCCAAAGTAATTTACAGATTCAACGCTATCCCCATCAAGCTACCAATGACCTTCTTCACAAAACTGGAAAAAAACACCTTAAACTTCATATGGAACCAAAAGAGAGCCCACATAGCCAAATCAATTTTAAGCAAAAAGAACAAAGTGGGAGGCATCACACTACCAGACTTCAAACTATACTACAAGGCTACAGTAATCAAAACAGCATGGTACTGGTACCAAAACAGAGATATAGACCAATGGAACAGAACAGAGGTCTCGGAGGCAACACAACATAGCTACAACCATCTGATCTTTGACAAACCAGACAAAAACAAGCAATGGGGAAAGGATTCCCTGTTTAATAAATGGTGTTGGGAAAGCTGGCTAGCCATGTGCAGAAAGCAGAAACTGGACCCCTTCCTGACACCTTACACTAAAATTAACTTCAGATGGATTAAAGACTTCAACATAAGACCTAACACCATAAAGACCCTAGAAGAAAATCTAGGCAAAACCATTCAGGACATAGGCGTAGGCAAGGACTTCATGACCAAAACACCAAAAGCATTGACAACAAAAGCCAAAATAGACAAATGGGACCTAATCAAACTCCACAGCTTCTGCACAGCAAAAGAAACAGTCATTAGAGCGAATCAGCAACCAACAGAATGGGAAAAAATTTTTGCAGTTTACCCATCTGACAAAGGGCTGATATCCAGAATTTACAAAGAACTAAAATAGATTTACAAGAAAAAAACAAGCCATTCAAAAGTGGGCAAAGGATATGAACAGATACTTTACAAAAGAAGACATACATGAGACCAACAAACATATGAAAAAAGGCTCATCATCACTGGTCATCAGAGAAATGCAAATCAAAACTACATTGAGATACCATCTCACGCCAGTTATAATGGCGATCATTAAAAAATCTAGAGATGGCCGGGCGCGGTGGCTCAAGCCTGTAATCTCAGCACTTTGGGAGGCCAAGGCGGGTGGATCACGAGGTCAAGAGATTGAGACCATCCTGGTCAACATGGTGAAACCCCGTCTCTACTAAAAAAAAATAAATACAAAACGTTAGCTGGGCATGGTGGCGCGTGCCTGTAATCCCAGCTACTCAGGAGGTTGAGACAGAAGAATTGCCTGAACCCAGGAGGCGGAGGTTGTGGTGAGCCGAGATCGCGCCATTGCACTCCAGCCTGGGTAACAAGAGTGAAACTCCATCTCAAAAAAAAAAAAAAAAAAAAAAAAAATCTAGAGACAACAGATGCTGGAGAGGATGTGGAGAAATAGGAACACTTTTACACTGTTGGTGGAAGTGAAAATTAGTTCAACCATTGTGGAAGACAGTGTGGCGATTCCTCAAGGACCTAGAAATAGAAATTCTATTTGACCCAGCAATCCCATTACTGGGTATATATCCAAAGGATTATAAAGCATTCTACTATAAGGACACGTACACATGAATGTTCATTGCAGCAGTGTTTATAATAGCAAAGACCTGGAAACAACCCAAATGCCCATCGATGATAGACTGGATGAGGAAAATGTGGCACATATACCATGGAATATTATGCAGCCATCAAAAACAATGAGTTTGTGTCCTTTGTAGGGACATGGATGAACCTGGAAACTATCATTCTCAGCAAACTGACAGAAGAACAGAAGATCAAATACTGCATGTCCTCACTCATAGGCAGGTGTTGAACAATGAGAACACATGGACACGGAGGGGAGCACTACACACTGGGGTCAGTTGGGGGGAAATAGGGGAGGGACTGTGGGGGGTGGGGAATTGGGGAAAGATAGCAAGAGGAGAGATGCCAGATGTAGGTGATGGGGAGGAAGACAGCAAATCACACTGCATCGTGTGTACCTATGCAACAATCTTGCATATTCTTCACATGTACTCCAAAACCTAAAATGCAATAAAATGGAGAAAAAAGAAAATTGTGAGACATTGTTTTAGAAAGTCATCTATTAAAATAAAGATGTGAGATTTTACTAGCAATTAGAGAAAATCTATAACATGAATAAAGATTACAAAATATATGTTAAAAAAAAAAAAAAAAAACGAAAATGGCCATACTTCCCAGCGTAAGTCATAGATTCAATGCTATCCCCATCAAGCTACCATTGCCTTTCTTCACAGAATTGGGGAAAAAAAAAAAAAAAAAAAAAGAAACAAAACTTAAACTTCATATGGAACCAAAACAGAGTCCACATAGCCAAGACAATCCTAAGAAAAAAATAGAAATAAAACAAAGCTGGAGGCATCATGCTAGCTGACTTCAAACTATACTAAAAGGCTACAGTAATCAAAACAGCATGGTACTGGTACCAAAACAGAGATATAGACCAATGGAACAGAAAGAAGGCGTCAGAAATAATGCCACACATCTACAACCATCTGATCTATGAAAAAGCAGACAAAAACAAGCAATGGGGAATGGATTCCCTATTTAATAAATGGTGTTGCGAAAACTGGCTATCCGTATGTAGAAAGCTGAAACTGGATCCCTTCCTTATACCTTATACAAAAATTAACTCCAGATGGATTAAATGTTTAAACTTAAGTAAGACCTAACACCATAAAAACCCTAGAAGAGAACCTAGGCAATAGCATTCAGGCCACTGCAACAAAAGCCAAAATACACAAATGGGATCTAACTAAACTTAAGAGCATCTGCACAGCAAAAGAAATTATCATTAGCGTGAACTGGCAACCAACCGAATTGGAGAAAATTTTTGCAATCTACCCATCTGACAAAGGGCTAATATCCAAATTCTACAAAGAACTTAAACAAATTTACAAGAAAACAAACAACCCCATAAAAAAGTAGGCAAAGGTTATGAACAGACACTTCTCAAAAGAAGACATTTATGCAGCCAACCAACAAATGAAAAATGATGGTAGGGTATCACTGGTCATTAGAGAAATGCCAATCAAAACGACATTGAGAAATCATCTCAAGACAGAATGGCAATCATTAAAAAATCTGGAGATAACAGATGCTGGAGAGGATGTGGAGAAAAAGGAACACTTTTACACTGTTGGTGGGATTGTAAATTAGTTCAACCATTATGGAAGACAGTGTGGTGATTCCTGAAGGTTCTAGAACTAGAAATACCATTTGACCCAGCAATCCCATTACTGGTTATAAACCCAAAGGATTATAAATCATTCTATTATAAAGACACATGCACGTGTATGTTTATTGTGGCACTATTCACAATAGCAAAGACGTGGAACCAACCCAAATGCCCATCAATTATATGCTGGATAAGGAAAATGTGACACATATACACCATGGAATACTATGCAGCCATAAAAGAGGATGAATCCATGTCCTTGCAGGAACATGGATAAAGCTGGAAACCATCATTCTCAGCAAACTGACACATGAACAAAAAATTGAACACTGCATGTTCTCACTCATAAGTGAGTGTTGAACAATGAGAACACAAGGACACAGGGAGGGGAACATCACACGATAGGGCCTGTCGGGGCTTGAGGGGATAGGGGAAGGATAGCAGCGGGTGGGAGTATTGAAGAGGATTAGCATTAGGAGATATACCTCATGTGGATGATAAGGTGATGGATGCAGCAACCCACCATGGCACATGTATACCTATGTAACAAACCTGCACATTATGCACATGTATCCCACAACTTAAAGTATAATAAATTAAAAAAAAAAAGAAAAATTTCTTAAAATAAATCTCCTTTATTCATAAAAAAAAAAGAAGAAACAAGAAGAAACACATATTTCTAATGAGAAAAATATGCACGCAAGTCCTGGATAGCCAGTTTGAATTAAATTTTTTAAATGACTTGTTCTTTGGTTCAGCATATATTCTAACTAAAAGAGTTATTTACCTTTATGATCTCAATTTGCCATACTTTATTCTGAATGTTTTTCTTCACTTGTGATGCGGAGGGTTATTAGGAGTTTCACTTTCCCCAAAGGCGGCTTCTTTTATTTATGAAAGAGTATTCAAAAAATAAAAAGGTTTGATGCCAAATTTTATCCTGATGTTCCCCATCTTAGTCATCTGCTTACAAAGCTTGGTCAGAGATAAAGGTACCCTACTACCCTGAATAGTGGAAATGCATTCTTATCTAAGTTAAACCTTGGTTTACACAATACTAGATCCATTTTCAGTCATATTTCACTCCAGCAATTAAAGTTGTTATGAAAATTTATCTAAAAGTTGGAAATATACAAAAAGATAATTGGGAGTATTTTAAATATAGTGTTGGGAGTGGCCCGTTTTTGTGGAGATTATCTCATTTTCTAGTATTTTTTTTTTACTGCACATTTGCAATTTATTAGGATAGTTTATAATTCTTTAACATTAGACATTAATATATAGAAAACTGATAGAAATGCATGCAATTCTTGTCTAAGCACATCACAAATAATCTTTGTCTATGAACATTGCAAATGATTCTTTAAGAATAATGCAAATGATTTCCGGTCAGGAGGAGAAGTAAACCAAAGATTACCATTTCCTGTCTACATTAACCACTCATCAGTTATACATCTGTTGGCAAATTTATTTTTTCATTTTTATGCTGAGCAGAGTATAAAAATTTGAATTCCTCAAACTCTTTTTTGAACCAAGTTTAGCATCTTATTCTTTCATTAGTGTTAAATTAAAACATTGACATGTTAATTTTATATTGTTATGAGTGTAACGTTTTTAACTTTTTGAAAATTATATTTTAGTACTCCAGCAAAAGTCTTCAACTAGTAAAATAGCCCTCCAGTGATGAGAGCAGAAACAAAAGGCAGATCACAGGAACACACTATAAGCTGGCGGGCGATACTCAAATTATCATAGAAAGCACAAAGAAAATTATAGAATTAAACAAAGACGGGAGACAGAGTTCAGCTGTAAGTTATACATGGTAAGAATTTTGTAGCCTTAAAAGTAATAGTAACATCTCCAGGAGATGATTCTTGATAAGTATCTGAAAGTCTAAGTTGAGTTTGGACAAGTGAATAAGCAGAAAGGGAGATACAAACTTATATTAGGGAGAGAAGTATGTATGAAATGTACATAGAGAAGTATGAAATGTACTGACGTTTCAGTTCACTTCAATAAATATCAGTTGAATACTCAATATATTTCAAATACGGCGGTCTGTCCAGGAAATTCCAAATTCTATAATGTAAGATCTCTAATTTCAAGAAATTCAAAATGGACTAAATCAATAGAAGTATAATTTCAATATGATTAATGTAGCTAGAGTTCCCACTGAATCTAAACTGAATTTTAGAGCTATCAGAACATGTGAGTTTGATAGAAATTAGCATTTATTTGTAAAGCTATGAGAGAACAAAGTTTTCAAGAGGGAATTCTAATTCACTAGCACCTAAAGCCAGAAATAGAAACAATGGTGAGTAGTTTGTGGTGTCTTTCCTACAAATTGGACCCATAAGTGTAGTAAAACCATTTCTGTGAGAATCAAGGCATTATTTTAAAAAGTGAGTTTTCCAAAGTATAATGATCAAATTAAAAAAAAAAAAAAAGAAAACCCTAATCAAATACCAGAGTGAACACATACCAAAATTTTATTTAACTTGTTAATGAGGAAAAAAAAAACAATCAGAAAACTAGTTCAGAGATGACGGTAGAAACTGATATATACATCCTCAATAAAAAGAGAAAAAAATGTCAGATTAAACAATAAACAATTGAGTGACTGTTTTCAGATTCATGTTGTCTTACTTTTTAGTTTTAATTTTATTTTCTTAATAGAAATACTAAGGGAATCTAGTATCTTAGGGCAACACAGGAGTCTTGGAGCTCTATGGCAACAAGAGGGTGAAGTAGAAAGGTGGCTTATCATCTAACTTCAAGTGATTCTTCAAAAATAGGCATAAAAAAGTATAACACCAAAGAGAAACATGAAAGGACCATTTGTAAGTAAATATGAAACATTTTCAGGAAATAGCATATTAAGAATATAAGAGCACAAGCTTTAGTTTATAAAGAACTAGGTTCAAATCCCAATGTCTCATTTACTAGAATTTTTATAAATTTAAACTGTTGCATAAATTTTCTTTGCTTCTTTCTTATTTCTAAATAGGATAATTACACTGCCTACTTTTTAAACGTATGAAAAACAATAAATTTGAAAATGTACATGACATGTCATGTACGTCAGTCAATAAATGCTAGTCATTATTTTTAATAACATCAAAAAAATTCAAAATCTCAAGATTTTGAAAGATGAAGGAGAATCTACAGTGAATGGGTGAACCAAAGAAGATATCAAATTGTGAGAGTAATTAGGATCCAAATACAAACATGCAGCTCTCTGATGTACTCCAGATTAGGCAAGAATAGTGTGAGACATACTGGAACAGATCCAGAAAAAAAAAAAATCTAAGATGTAAAATTGAGCAAGACCAGAGTGAGACATTCAAGTTGACTAAGGATATCACTTCTCTCCCTAACATATGTTTGTATCTATTTTTTTCTAAATGTTATTTAACATTTTTTACTGTAATTTTGGTAGGTTCTCTGCATAGAAAGAACATGTCATAATGAAATGGGAAAAGTTCCGTTATCACCCTTACAGGATATGCAATGGGGGAGTGGCTCACCTCTTCAGTATCCCACCGCTCAAACCTCTAGGGAGCATATAGATGGGCAGGCTGTGGGGCTCTCAGCCCACGACAGTGGCTAGGGATGAATGTTTACAGCTCCTGAAACCACAGTGGGCGTGTGTTACAGGGTTCTCTTTTAGTTTAGCTGTCTATGGGCGGCTTGTGTTAATCAGCTCTTTTAGACCCTTTACCTTGTCACAAGGACAGAGAGCTCTGTCACCCAGGTTCGTGCCTTAGTGTACTGGAAGAAGTGGATCACACGTGGGCTTGGAAAATGAGTGCAATGTTTTATTGAGTGGAAATGGCTCTCAGCAGATGGGGGAGCCAGAAGCGAGATGATTCTCTCCCCAATATGGCCACTAGGCGGCCTGGGCTCTCCTCCACCTGGCCCAGCCAAACTCCACCTCATCCTGCTGGTCTGTGGCCTGCTGACATGTGGGTGGGTACCTGTGGGTGCATTCCTCTCCATGACTAGCCGCCTGGGCGTTCTTCCGCTGTTATGCTCCTCACAATGTCCAGCCACCTGTGTGTTTGCCTGCTAGGGTCTGAGTTTTTATAGGCAGAGGATGGAGGTGTGGCAGGCCAGGGTGGTCTTGGGTAATGCAACATTTGAGCAGGAAATGCCTGTCCTCGCCGAGGTCTGCGAGGGCAGAGCCCTAGCCAGGGACCACGCCCTCCTCTCTGCGGATCAAAAAAGGCACCACACTCTCCCCTTCCCAGCATTCCTGTATCAATAATATAAAGCCACACTAAATACAGTCACTTATTTCTAATAATTGATATTGTGTTCAAAAATATCCATTCTGAACATTACCTGCTATCTCAGTAGTCAGACCAGCGGAACCAACTCATTACAGAAAAGTAAGAGAATATTTGGGCCTTAAAGAACTTGGGAACTAGCAAGATTACAGAATATAAATTATTATGTTCACCATGCATTCCATCATTTTATAAATCACCAAATGAGAATTTTGCACGCACCCCAATTTTTTCTGTATTCTCAGGTGAAATTTCATCTCAAGAAAAACAGATGAAGATCAACTGTTTATTTCACTTGAATGAGAGTTAGGATGAAGGAAATAGTAAAATCATCTGAAGGTTCTCCTTGTTGGCCTGGCATCACGAGGATTTTCACAGCCTCTATTGTGCTAAAAATTCAGCTCCACACAGTATGCATATTTGAGTACAATGCTCCAAAGAGGTAAAACATACAACTTCCTGTGACTTTTAAGTATTCTGTTCATAACCAATGGAAGCACCAAAAATTGTAGATCAGATTATCTTACCAATCTTACTACTTCAGATAAAGTAGAAAATTGGTTAATATTGGAGATACTCAGTCCACACATGCATACACACACAAAATGTGTTACACATTGCGGACAATGTGCTGAAGCGATAATAATCTATTTTCCTGAAAGATAAGTGGCATGATGGTATTGTCATGGAATACGAGAAAATTCCTAGGGAATGTTTTAAGGGATTTCTTTCTAAAGTCTTTCAGCATAAAATAGAAAGAAAATAAAGTTTTCCTAATTTTTTATTTCTTATCTTTAAATATTTCGAGCACCACACTCTCCCCTTCTTTGTCTTTTTTTCTTTTTTTTGAGACAGAGTCTTGCTCTGTCACCCAGGCTGGAGTGCAGTGGCATAATATAGGCTCACTGCAACCTCTGCCTCCTGAGTTTATGCAATTCCCTGCCTCAGCCTCCCGAGTAGCTGGGACTATAGGCACCTGCTACTGTGTCCGGCTAATTTTTGTATTTTTAGTAGAGACAAGGATTCACCATACTGGCCAGGCTGGTCTCGAACTCCTGACCTTATGATCCCCCCACCTTTGTGTCCCAAAGTGCTAGGATTACACGTGTGAGCCACCACACCTGGCCTCTTTGACATTTTTATATTTTCTTTTATATATAGTTTTTCAGTGTTCTCTTTGTCTCATATTTTAAATAATTTTATGTTACAATAGGAATTATAAAAGGTCTCTAAGGTAGAGTTAATAAAAGATATGCTAAGATAGTAAAACAGACATTTCTTTCTTAATATCAGAAACCCTCATAAGAAATAATAAAAGTCATATAATCCAAACTAGGTAGCACATTTAAAAAATCTATTCTGATCTCAGTAAAATTTAAGGAAAATTGATAAAAATAAACACATTTAAAGGGAAGCAAATTAATAACCATAAAATAATACTGGTATGATAAATTATATTAAATTTGCTATTTTAAAAATAACTCTTCACTTTATTCAGATATGAGCTTTCCCTTCATGATGACAATCCTTGCAGAGGAAGGACTAAAACAACTCAATTAAAAACGTTTTTATTCTGCAAGAGCTGACTTTGCAGTAGTTTTGAGAATACATTTTTTAAAAGGCAAATAGAAAAACCCACTATTTACAAGAGACCAGGAAAAGAAACACATGATATGCTTTCTTGTCACTTTACTACATTTTAAACTATGAGGTCATCTATCAGCAGTAATATAGCTGAGTAAAAATATTTAAGTATATTGTTCATACACAGCCACATTTACCCATGATTTACACAGCAGCATCCTGTGATGTTAGAAGATGAGGTTTCCTTTTGCTCTCTTAATGTATCTATTGAGCTCTTTACAGGATAAGAAGAAAAAAAAAATCAAGGATTTAAGAGGGAGGAAAAAAGAAACAAAGACTAATATCCAGACAGCAGCTGCGGAAGATAATGGATGGACTAACTTTTTCATTTTTAATCATATGGACTAGATAAATAATTTAAAAACTTTAAATATATAATGCTTTCAAAGAAGGGAAATGGACCAGGTTTCCAAAGATATTGACTTCCAAAGTGCTATATGGAGTGGCAAAGTATTAAATTTTTAAATATTCTGATTCTAATCTTTACATTACGGACTATCTGTGTATTGATTGGAGCAGTGTGTTTTCTTTCTTCTACCGAAGGCCATTTAGAGATATCACTAGCTGTCACTCTGGGAAATGCATTATTGCACTACCATTATCTCTCCACGTAATCAGAATCTTCCAGAGTTTGTTTTATAAGCTATTTTTAATACCTAAAGTTTGAAATGTGGTTCTATTTTTCACAAAGAAAAGTTCTTTGTGTATTTATTTTTCACTGAGTTAGGTATTATGATGACTATTCAATTCTAAATTAGAATATTAAAATTGGAAATCTGCTGTTGCCAAACTTCTTTAAAAGTACAATGTAATAGATGTTAACTTTTATAAGGACAGACAGTGACACTAAATCATTAGGTTAGCCTCTGAATGAAAAAGAAATTAGCAAATTTATAACAAGCTGTCTTTCTCTCTATGGTTCTATTAGAAAGTGAAGATATAATAAGAAAGTATTTATTCATAAACACTACATACACATATACCTTCAATTACTCAGAAACTTCATTCTTTAAGAAAGGTTCCAATTAATTTATCTCCAAACTATTTATAATGTTGATGGCTATATCAGGGGTAAGCCTGCTTGACCAGAGAGTATGCCTCCAAGAAAGGCCAATGGTTCATTTTTTTCCTTTGACTTAAACACAAGCACCACAGAAAATACTACCATAAGGCTGGCATATTGCATAATAATCAATTAAAAATAGTATCATTAACTTTTCCTGGACTAGAACTAAAAAAAAGTGGTGTTTCAGTGAGCATCAACCCTTTAACATGCTAAAAAAATTATCAATAATAAATAGATAAAACACAAAGGAGAAGGGCAATTTTTTAACTTATAAAAACTTTGAGACATTTTCACAAACCATATTTGGGACCAGTAATATCACAAGGAGTCTAGCTGAGATAATAGGTTGATAGTCTTTTAAAAAAATTTATGATTGTTAACCAGGATTTTGCTTTTCCATATTCCAGTCCTGACTCTAGCCTTCTCAAGTTATTAACTCTGCCTGTTTTCAGGTCTCAGATCTCAGTTCTACCATGAGAACATTCAGGAGAGCTCTCCTTGTTCTTAACCAGATCAAACGCACTCATGTAATCCTTCATTATTATATTTCTCACAGTCGCACGAGCATATTAAATTGTCATTATTTTATAATTGTCTGCCACATGCAAACAAGACTATAAGCTAAATGAGAGCCTGAAAATATCTCCTCATCTTCTCCTAACCTATCCGTCTTGACGCTGAATCTTCAGAGCTAAGGAACCGTGCTAGACTGCAATCAAGCAAACCTTATAACATAAATGAACAAATGAATGAACACACAAAGCAATGAAACTGGAAATCTCAAAGACAGATAATGAACAATTAAGTCTTTCTACAGGTTTTATAAAAGTAGATTAACATAACAGGTAAGATAAAAGTGGTACCTCTTGGTCAGCCTTTGATATTACCCATAGGGAAATTGAGACCTAGAAAGTTTAACAGAATGGCTACTGGCAAAGATTTTTGCACATTAACCTATGCATTGATTCCAATTTTTTATTTAAAGATTTAAGATTTTATTATTTCCCATCACAAACACTACATAAACATATTCCCTCAATTACTCAAAAAGACTTCCTTCTTTCAGAAGTACTCCAATGAACCTGTCTCCCAAATGTTTATTTAATGTTGATGACATCACATGTAAGCACATTCTGCTATAAAGTGTGCATGCAAAGTAATGGTAAATATACTTTTAATACTGCCCTATGTATTGTTATGAATTTATATAAGTGCAAATAAGGATGTATATTCATCAAAGCCCTAAATATTTTAAAGTTGTATTATCTTTGCAAGCTTCTTTCCTGTATGCTGTTACGACACTTAAAGAAGAGCAGAGTGCCAGCCTGAAGACATCTACAATTCCATATAGTTTAATATATGCTGCTACCTGACGCTGTGCCATCTTATACATTTTAAATAAATGTTTCATCTGCTTTCTGTGCCAGGAGGTGATTTTACCCTCTAGGGCATTATTTTATGAATTCAATAGCAAATACTACAGTAGGCCTAGAAGGGGCCTCTGGGGCTTTTCTTGATCTGTTCTTGAATCTTCAAACAGTTAGAATATTTTAACCATTACGTAAACAAGCACTGTCCCACGTGCTGACAACTTAATGAAATCAGGATAGGATAATGAGAATTAAGCAGTAAGATTTTAAAGTTTAATCATCTCTACCTCTTTACTTTTTTTTTTTTTTTTCCATCTAAGGTTTCTGTGGATGCTGAGTGTGTCTCCAAAGATTTTTTAGCAATCTAAAGCAATCTTTGGAGACACACGAGATTGTAAAGAAACAGGAAAAGTTCGGATAGGAGCTTGGCAGTTCAGCAACCTCCCTTTACTTTGGGAAGAGCAGAAGGTTTGCAGGTCTACGGGAGCTATTGCCACCTAGAGTGTTCTAGTTTCCAAACGTGAAAAAATATTATATCCTTTCCCTAATACAAATGATACACAGACATAAGCTGCATGCCTAATAAGAATCTTACATTGCACTTTAAGATCATTTCCCTCTCTCTGGTCTTTATCTGCATTTCCTGACTAACTTCTGTATTAATTTTTCTAATTTATGTGATTTTGTGTCACTCTATGACAATGCATTTTAGATTGTATATTCAGTTTGTTTAGCTTTTTAAAAATATTACAATTCTTATTTATAATTATACAAATTCTGTCTTGGCTATAGTGCTCTTAATTACAGCTCAGTAATACATATATTTATAAATATATTTATTTAAATATACATAAATTGTTATTTAAAGAAATAGTTTTCTTCTTTAAAAATGTCTTTTGTAACTGAATCTCTGTCCAAAGGTCAATTCAGTTCACTCTCTGCACATTTAAATACAAACATTGGAATATGAGAGAATGACCTTAACATCTACACTAACAGAAAATAAAATCTTCACACCCCTGTACTGGGCGTAAGTTAGCTGCAAGGGCTAGTGCATGCTATTATAGCTACTTGGAAGATAAATCACAGTAGAAATAAAATCATACATGCATCATAAACTACAACCAGGACTGGCTAAATATGAGGTCCAGTGCAAAATGAAAACATAGGGTTCATTGTTCAAAAATTAAGAGTTTCTTCAATATAGGAATAGCCAAATATTAAATCATGCATGGGGCTCATCTAAGCTTGGGACTCTGTGTGACTGAACAGGTCCCACACTTACGTAACTGGTCCTGATTTTAACTGTTATTTTACCTTAATTTTGAAAAATGATTTTCTTCATACGTGTTTTGTTTTGAAGTCATGTGGTAATAACCCTAAAGGATGTTTTCTTCCTTGGTAAAACTTGGCCTTTGATATTAAAACTGATTGAATGACACTGACTGACTTAAGATCACTAGACTGGTTGATTGAAATATAAACTAGTGATATTTTAAAAACCTCATAGATAATAAGTTTAAGACTGTTCTCAGAGAAAGAAATGCCAGAGATATTTTGGGCTTTACTGTGTTTAGAAATGTTTTACACTGAGAGATTAAAAATACGTGAAGAATGAATGAACAAAAATAATGTAACTAAAATTTTCATCTGAACCTAAATAATTAATTTCAGGAGAGCTGAGATGTTGATTTGAAAAATATTTGTGGTTAACTGACAGTGGAGATAACGGGGTGAAGAAAGTTTTTTTTTTTTTTAAGTACAAATAAAAGTTAAAAGCATTGCTTCAATGTGTACTTGCAGTGAGTTTTTTGTTGTTTTGCTGGAGTATTTTTTGCTTTACACTGAAATTCGAAGCTTGATAGCTAATATACTTGTCGCTTAAACAAACCTAATAGTGATGTGAGGATATTGAATGATACAGTCCAGCTTAATCTCCTGTTTAATGGTGATGCTAATGGACCTACCTTACTATGCTCCTCCAGTGAGTAACCACAAATCATACTGTGGCTGACTTCAGAAGGCAACATATATTATTTCCAAAGTTAAAACTGTGCCAGGTCCTTTCCTGAAAGCAGGAAAATGTGTTGACTCAGCAGTATCTCAAAGATAAAGCTCATTGTGGGACTTAGATTAACAATTCATTTAGGAATGAAGTTGCTTAGAACTCCAGAAAGTCTGGCCTTAAAGCCCATTGCCATTCATTTAGGATTAAAAAAATCACTTTACATAACAGATTTGGCTTCTAATCAGCAGCATTTCAGAATTTATTAAAAAGGAAGGTGCCTAATTTGCTTTAACATAGCCTCTGGAGGTGGAACAAGTATAGAACATGTTCAGGAGGAGTTGATAGGGACAGGAGGCAGAGAAATTCTAGGCAGATGGGGGTGGGTCCCTGGTTAAACCCCATCTTCAAGCAACAAGCTGGAAACCTGCAGCCTAAAGTGAGAACTTCCATCCTTGTTTGCCTGCTCTCCTCCCATTTGTTCTTTCTGAACAATGTCTTTTTACCAATCAAATGTTTCCTTTTCCAAAACTACCCATGGTCTGCCCTGCCCCCAATCCTGTGCCTAACAAGACCACAGACTCAGTTGGTAGAGGAGAGAGAAGTCTCTTGATTTCAGAGGTGACTTGACTTCAGAGGGACTGCTGGACTTTGAGACAGCTTAACTTCCCAGAGACAGCTTGACTTCAGGGAAGAGCTGGCCAGAGACGGCCAGACTTTAAGGGAAGATTACCTGCCCTCCCATCCCCTCAGCAGTTCCCCACTCCACTGAGAGCCATTTCCATTGCTTAATAAAATTCTCTGCCTTCACCATGCTTCAAGTGTCTGTGCAACCTCATTTTTCTTGGATGCTGGACAAGAGCCCAGGACCCTTTGAGTGCAAGTATCCAAAAAAGGATGTCACACTGGCCCTTTGCCCTCACTGGTGGAAGGCAGCCATCTCTTGTGACCAGGCAAGGGCCTTACTGAGCTGATAACACACCACTGTCGGTGGTTGGCAGAGGTAAGAGAGCAAGCATTGTAACACATCCTCTGAGGCTTCAGGTGTCACAGGCACACCAACCTGGGCCCTGCTGCAGGGCCATCAGAAGCTAGCTCCTGATGGAGCCAAAACCAGCTGGCTGTTTCCTGCACTCGCTCACTCACAGGCTCTCTCCCACAAGGGGTTAAATATGACAGGCCAAGTAAATGGGGCACCCCATCACAAGTCCAACAAAGGGGTAGAAAAAAATCCTGCATCAGAATGAATCAACATATTTAATCAGTTTCTGGGAAGGCTATCCTTAGAGGTTTGGGAAGAGGAAAGAAGTCTTACAAATTGGAGCTGACTCCTTGAAATCATTGAAAATAACCAATAATAACTAACAGAGGTAAAGGGAAAAGTATGTCAGGGCTCCATCTTCAAAGCTTCCAACTTCTGTTAGTCAGAAGATTTATTTCTTAGTCACTATCCCTCACCAACTTAGTTACCTGACCTTAAAGAGACTGAAGTTAAATTTATCAATAATATGTACTTAATAAATTGGTTATGTCATCCAAAGTTACTGTACTTGGAAAGAAGCATTTTAATTTAGAGAATAGTCAATATAAAAAAATAAATTATAATAAACATCATATATTCAAATGAAAATTGCCAATTATCATTCACCTAAGAATTACTAGATTCTTCAGTGAAGCTCCTGTCTTTGAATATAGCTTTTAATAAAACTTTCCTGAAACACTGAGGTTTGTTTGTTTTTTCAAGATCAACTATGTGTTAAGAGTAATCTCCAACGGATTCTCACATTCTTATACATCTTACAAGTAAAGACCTTGATTGCCCTTGTTCCAGACTCTCTTTTGAAGAATATATATATAGTGGTAAATGGCCTTGGACGATAACAGTCTCTCCCACTAAAAAAAAAAAAAACAAAAAACAGAGCAGGTGTAATTACAGACTCCAGGGTAAAGGTAAGGCATCCTTACTCCAATTTTAAGATTCGATTTCTCTTAGCTCAAGCTTCCTCTGCTATAATGCAATTCATACATGTAACAGATATTTCTTGGCCCTCTTTGCTTCATTCTTTGGGAAATAGGCTGAGAGAACCAGGGCAAGAAAACATACTAATAGTCTCTCTACTGTTACTTTTGTCAGTGATAAAGCCCTTTCTCTGATCCAGGGATCTTTTGGTTTCTACCATTATCCACAGAACAGTATGTTTTTGGTAACTTGTGTTGACAAAGAGAGCCAAACTCTGTAAAATATTTTTAGAGATTTATATGAGTAACTATGGCCTATGACACACCCCTCAGGAGGTCCTGAGAACATGGGCCCAACGTGGTCAGGGTACCACTTGGTTTTATGTATTTTAGGGAGGCATGAGACATTAATCAAATACATTTAAGAAATACATTGGTTTGGTTCAGAAAGGTGGGATAACTCAATGCAGAGGCTTCCAGGCTACAGGTAAATTTAAACATTCCCTGGTTGACAATTGGTCGAGTTTATCTTAAGACCTGGGATCAATAGAAAGGAAATGTTCAGGTTAAGATTAAGGATTGTGGAGACCAAGTTTTATTGTGCAGAAGGAACTCTCAGATAGACCTAAAAGGGTGCCTGGCTCTTAGTTGATAATCTCCAGCATCTGGAAAGGAAGGAAGAAAAACAGAGGAAAAGGGATTCTTTATGGTATGTGGGTTTTTCCCACAAGAGACTCTGCAGGATGATTTTGGTCCTAAATACTTTTATTTTTTTTCCCCTGTCTCATAATATTATGCCAGAGTCAGATTGAAAAGTAAGTGATGATACTTAGGGTAAAATAAAAACCCATCTGATGAGAATTTATAGTTTGTAGGGCATGACTCCCTAGAACGCTTAAATACAAATTTGGGAAAGATATGAAAATCAGAGCTCAGTCCTCCCCTGTTAGACTGAAAATAGGGTATATTAGTCCACTAGGGTTGTCAGAATAACATATTAACAACAGAATGTTCAACAACAGAAATATCTATTCTCACAGTTCTGGAGGAGAAAGCTACAATATTAAGGTATAGGTTTGTTGTAAGGCCTTTCTCCTTGGCTTAGAGATAGCTGTCTTTTCCGTGTGTCCCCATATGGCCTTTTATCTGCATGTGGGCACTTCTGAGGTCTCATTTTATAAGAACAACTGTTTATAAGAACAACTCTTCCAAGAGATTGGGGCCCTACCCTGATGACCTCATTTAACCTTAATAAAGACCTTATGTCAATATACAGGCACATTGGGAGTTAGGGATTTGACATATAAATGGGGGGAACAGAGTTCAGTCTGTAGCAAAGGGTTAAATCTCAGATCTTTTAATAGTCTTTGACATTATGTGAGTATCTCAAAACATTCCGATAATTGTGTGTTACCTCTCTGTTTTCATTAGGAGATTTTTGTGTTATTATAGATATTTTCCACATTAATACTGACTCTACAACACTAGGAATTGTGACATTTTGGAAAGTGGCAAACATAGATTACATGTCAAACAATTAAACTGTTAAGGTATTCTTAATTTTCAGAACAACTGAAATTAACTACAAACTAGCAAATGTTTACACTGATGGTCATAACTCACAACATGCTCTTATTGTGTGATTTGATATACATTACATCTATCTACAGAGGATTAACTTGCTACAATATCTCCAGTGTTAATACTCAGAATAGCCTTATGAAAATCTTCAAGTGTAAATGGAGGAAATCACTGATTTTGAGGCTGAGATTATATAATTTTCACAAGTTCATACTGGAAGTCAGCTGTAAATTTGTGAATTAAAACTCAATATACTGCAGCTAGTCAAGCAATTTATTCATTAAACTACTACTAAATTCAATAATATCCTGCCAACATTAGATCAATTCTCCAATGTAATTGTAATAGAAGTAGTTTTGGAGCTTCAGTGACTAGCATAACATTTCAATAGCCACTGCTATTGTATGCTGATTAAAAAGTTTATCTGAGACCACATTCTTCCTCTCACAAAATGCTCTAGTAATATTTATGTGCCACACTCACCTTACTAGCATTCTAGTGCCTTTGCATTTGCTGTTCATTTTACCTAAAATATTTTTCTCCAGGCTTTTCGATAGCTGGCTTCTCGACAGCCGCATTTAAACCAAAATGTCAACTCAGAAAAGGCTCATTTGAAATTCATCTACAACACCTTCCTTGTCTAAAGTAGTGAGCCTCTATCATATCACCTTTGATCTATCACTCATCATATTTTTATCAACACAATCTGTAATTATGTTGCATGTTTATTAGCTTATTAACTGTCTTCTTCTTAAGGGTAGGGAACTTCTATTTTGTACACTGCTATGCAACTAGAATATCGAACAGTTTTAGACAGATAGTTGTTGAATAAATAAATATGTATCTTCATTAAATCCTAACAATAGCCTTCAATTAGGTATTAATATTCTTTATTTTTCCATGAGGAACTTGAGGTTTAAAGAGGTTTGGTATGCTGCTCAAGTTTACACAAACAGTAAATGCTAAAGCTGCAGTTAAAAGCCGTATCTGGTTAAACCCCTATGCTTTCAAAGTATTTCCTCCTTCTGTGAATCAGATATCAGCTTTCCATATGCAATTGCTTTACTTTCTTGTTTACTCTGAGACTCTGAATCAGAACTCAGCTCCTTTTCTCATTCTCCAACTTGGATCCATTCTCATTTTACACCAGTATTGAGAAGCGCATGGGAATGGAAAGAGAAACAGAAAAGACTCTCTTACAAATCCTGCAGCAAACCGGTGAAAACTCCTCATGAGCTATTGTCTTCATCTTCTGTACTTGATGCAGTTTTATCCCTTATTATTATCATTAGTGATATTCACATTAATTCAAGACTTTCCAGCTTCTATTTCCAAATTGATACAAATACCCACTGTGGCAATCAGCAAAGATCTCTTGTGGAATCAAGATTTATTCCCCCAATACAAGTTCATGTGAAGATTATCAGGTTTGTCTTGCTTTGGCACCTGAATAAGTAAATCAACTAAACCTTGTGATACTATTATTCCCAAAAGTGTTGTCACTAAAATAACAAAAGAGAAAATTATAAAGGAGCCGTATCTATAAAAATAGGCCCATACTATAGAAGTTTGTTGTGATAGTATTTATCTAATATACAAATTCCAGATATACTGAGAAGTTTTATGCTGAACATGTCCCTAAGGTATTCATCTTTTTGGCCTTTAATTACTTCTGATGAAATATTTCACTATAAGGCCCTGGAGAAGTCACAGTAGTTGGTGAGTACAATATAGGTGACTTCATAAATATTTTCTCTTGAATAGTATTATAATTCACATACTCTTTCCTTGTTCTCTAAAACCCCAAAAAGAGAGTTCCGATTATGTGGGTGAAGATATTCAAATTAATAGTCATAGTTCTGAACATTGCCTGCACGTATAAACACTACAGAATAAGATCCCTTTTAGAGAAAATGAAACTTGGTAAGGAAAAAAAAAAAGATCAACAAAACGGTACATATATTTATAACTGCACAACCAGGCTTATGGCATAATGCATTGCAGTTTCACAAACAATCAATACAAATTATTGGATATAAAATTACTTTTTGATGACCACTGTGAAAATACAAGCTGTTGAAGTCATTCTTCACACTATTATTGATTTTTCTCTATTTTTTTCTATTGCATTTTTAAAGCACTAGATGTCAATGCCTGAGTCTCTAGTCTATAGTAAAATACTAAGCAAATTCATGTAGACTGGATGGAATCTTCCAAGGGAAATCAAGGAAGAAGAGGTTGTGCAGAAAACACTTCCTTTAAATTTTTTATCCCAGTGAACATTTCATTATTAAAGATACAAAAATGTCTTTAAAGTAACATTTCAAACAACCATTTGATGTTGTATAAACATTTTAAGTCTTACAGTGACTTTATTTCTAGAGTTTTTTTTTTTACTATAGTGTAACACTTACTAGACAATTATTTGTCAAAATAACTGTCACACATGAAATCACACACAATTGTCATGTTAAATGTGGAATTTTTTAAAAAGCTATTTTTGATCGCTTAAGATTCATTTTGTCTCATTAGAATTAGATGTAGTGACCCTCCCTGATAATGATAGTTTTTTCCCCAAGATGTCTTAGGTAGGGTTTCCCAGGGAACACTAGAAATGGAGATTCGCATGCACAAATTTTATCAGAGAGCTGTTGTCTAACATCCGGAAAACAGCAAGAGAAGTAGTGTTGGACAAATGCAAAATCTGGACTCTTATGAAGTTGAAACCAAGGCCTCAACTGATCTCAGTGGGGGGTTCTGACCCTTCAGACATTACTCAAATGAAAGAAAGAAGATGCATTAGTCTGTTTTTATGCTGCTGATAAAGACATACCTGAGACTCGGTAATTTATACAGGAAAAGGGCTTAATGGACTTACAGGTCCAAATGTCTGGGTAGGCCTCTCAATAATGGTGAAAGGCAAGGAGGAACAAGTCACATCTTACATGGATGACAGCAAGAAAAGAGAAGAGAGAACTCACACAGGGAAACTCCTCTTTATAAAATGATCAGATCTCTTGATACTTACTATCACAAGAACAACAGGGAAAGACTTGACCCATGATCCAATTATCTCCCACCAGTTCCCTCCGCATCAGATGGGAATCAAGATAAGATATGGGTGGGAACACAGCCAAACCATATCAGAGAGCAGCATGGCTTTGCATCATTACATCAATCAATCCTCCCTACCCAAGGAACAAGGGGGTATGAACTCAGGCAATGCAGTTCCCTTCAAAGGAAATTTCCTAGAATGAGAGAATATGGAATGAGTGCCTCTATCCTGAAAAGATGACCTGCATGCTGTACAGCCTCTTAAGTTGATGTTTTGGTATGAACTTCTGTCTCCTTCTCTACATATTTCACACCTAGCTCAGCATTATAATTTTATTCTCGCACGCTGAGTAAAACTTAATAAAATGTCAGGCAAAAGACTGGTCTTTGAATGTTTTGGCTTGGGTATACACAAAGAAAATTTTCAAAATAACCATGTGTCCCTCAAACATTTTTAAGATGACTTTTATAATTTTTATCACCAATTTAAATTATGTGAGGAACAGAATGTCTGATGAGTTTTAAATATTGACAATTAAAAACATCCTTCATTGTTTAAAAGGTATTGCATAGCATCTAAATATTATAGACCTTGATACCTACCCTCTTAAGAATCAAAATTATACACTGTTCTTTTTGAACAACAGGATCTTTGAATTCACTTATTTCACTTACTCTATAAAATATCTTGATGTAAGATATTATGTTTTAAAATTTGTATTACACTATAATGCTTCCCTGACCCTAAAATATGTATATGAATTTAAGATAAATTTTTGTTTTCTGTTCTAAAATTTATGTGTCAAAAAATTTCCACTGAGGTGAATTATTATTGCTATTATTAGCAGTGCACAGTTGACCAAAATGTTGTGAAATTATATTTAGTTTTACACCTCTGAAACAAATGTAAAATTTTATTGAAAATGCATTTTAATGGGATGGTGTTGAGCAGTTGTCAATTTTTTCAACTACAAATGGATTAAAATTCCTAATTACTACAAGAAAACATGGTTCATTACCAACCATATTAATAACAGAGACCTAAGTCATAAGAAATACTGCTCACAAAATTAAGTGTTCAAAATGGAAATGGAATGTGCTTTGTTATAATAATAGCCAAGAAATATTTACAATATTAGACCACAAATTTTTTTTTTATTATTTTTGAGATGGAGTCTCACTCTCTCACCAGACTGGAGTGCAGTCATGCAATCTCGGCTCACTGCAACTTCCGCCTCCCTGGTTCAAGCAATTCTCCTGCCTCAGCCTCCCAAGTAGCTGGGACTACAGGCACGCGCTACCATGCTCAGCTAATTTTTGTATTTTTAGTAGAGATGGAGTTTCACCATGTTGGCCAGGGTGGTCTCGAACTCTTAACGTCATGATCTGCCTGCCTCAGCCTCCCAAAGTGCTGGGATTGCAGTCGTGAGCCACTGCGCCCAGCCCAGCTCACCTAATTTTTAACTAATTCAAGGGTAATACTGATGTGAAAAAATGTGAGTATGTAGTCTCACAGATGTAAGACATATGGTGATTTATCTGTTTAACTTTTTCCAGTAACTTACACAATATTTATACTCATCTAACATGATTACATTAAACTTGCAAAATTTTGTGATTCAGATTATGCCATTTGCCCCTTTGATCACTTGACTAGAGATTAGAAAATAAAAAATCAGTGGTTCTCCCCAAAGGGTCAAGTCTATAGCATTTGTGTGTGTACATATATATATGTATGTATGTATATGTATATTTGTATAATATATGTATATGTGTGTGTGTGTGTGTGTATATATATATATATTTATTTATTTATCTGCAAGCAACAAAGTAATAGTTATTTTAAATTTATACCTTCTGTATCAGTTGCTGATACAGGTAAGCATCTTGTATACTAATTCCTAATATGGCCCTGGCATGAAGTAAATGCTCTAAAATATTTTCAAAAGTTATCTCTTTTACATATTATTTTCATAATTCTTGATGCATTTTAACAATCAAAAAAAATTCCAGGAAGAAAACAAAAACTTTTTTTTTCATGTTTGGCATTAAGTTTTTATGAATAATAAGACAACTCCATAATCTTACATTTTCTTAAATACACAGAAAATAATTATTCTTCCCATATCATTTTCACTTTGGCCTTTTTCTAGGCTGAAAGCTAAATTTTCTATACTCTGTTTCTGGTAAGTCTTTTTAAGGTTTCTCCATTTGTTAGTCATTTTTGGAAAATAATCTGCATAAGAACATGGTTTGGTCACTTCAGATGCACATATAAGGTTGGCAGATATAAAACCTTCATGTCTATACTGGCTATAAGACTACCAGAATTGTTTTTTATCTTTGTCTATTCAAAGTGTTTTGGAGCAAAAAAGAAATATAAAATATAGTTCTTGGTCTATGAAACCCTAAACATTCTTGGATAATTTACATCTATACTTGAAAAATAACTTATAATGTAAGAAAGAGTATGATGCTGGAAAAAAGCGTGCGAATTCCATCTGTTGTGGGATGAGAAAGGCATTCTACTGGCTAAAGCCCGTCAGCTACTTTCCCAGTGTCCTTAGGATGAATTTACAAGTTTTCAATCACACCTACTACTCACTTTCTAACTTTTGCTCTCTTCTCCAGTATATTTCCTTACTATTCTAATCATAATATCTTTAGTCCCATTTGGCTTCTCAACATTAAGTTTGAGTTTTCAAAGTCATTTTCAGCCCCCACTGCCATTATTTTTATTGAGTCTTTTTTTTTTTTTTGACATGACTTTATCCAAGACACTCAAAACGTTTAGATGCCTCTCCTCTCATTCCTCAGTATCACATATATTTTCCTTTGTTGTGGTTCTTATTATGCACTGTGAAATTATCTCTCTGTACCTCATATCTAATGCCAGGATTTATGAAGCCAAAGCCGTCTAACCTATTTACTGTTTCACATCTAACAACCAGCACACTTCCTTGTAAGTAGTTCAAGCATAATATATAACTACTGAACGAATTAAAGAATAAAGTTAAGAAAAGTGACCTACTACAGGGGCTACCTTTAAAGAGTGGATGGGAATTGAAATAGGAAAGGAAAAAAGGATTCCTCACTTCATTTTTTTAAAAAAGGTGACTATAAGGCTGTTTCTCTAGAAATACATCCTAAAGTCAACCACAATATTATCAGAACAATAACAAGTTATGCCTCTCTGACAAATTTAAATAATTTACTGACACAATATAAATATTACATCTATATTCCCCATTTCCTTTTCTTCCTCCCAGCCAAGAACTTCAAAATGAGAAAAATAATTTTGGTTTCTGAAAGTAAAAATTCAAAACAAATGCATAATAGGTCAGTGTAGTAGTAATTAAATCCCATATTAACTGAATACCCTCTACAACGAAACCAGCTTGTTTCAGACATTTATAGCACTTAATTCTGTGAGGTTAAAGTATATATAAGGTTATAAACTTGCTACATCATTTGCACTATGCCTATAAAATATTAATATATCTAGTTGATTGAAGGGTCCAGATGTTTTGGTGTGATACAATAACATCCTTAGACTACCAAGTACTTCACAGTGATAATTGTACTTTAAATAGCTTATAGAGTCATTTTATTATTGACAGCTCTTAAGCTTAATTTGGGTGGAATATTGTTCTCCTGAAATAAAACTATCTGCAGACTAATTTTTCTTGGAGAAAATAATAAAATGCACTCATGCCTCCAGCTGCTTCTTATTGAAACTCTGTAACGTCTGCAGATATAAAAGTTTCATATCTACACTGGCTATAAGACTACCAGAATTCTTTTTTATCTTTGCTACTGACCAGTTGAGTGACCCTGAACAAACCATAGCATAATTTTTGCCTCAGTTCTTTCATATGCGAAATTCAGACATTTTCTAGGTGATTATTAAGTATCTTTACAGTTCTACTATTTCATGACCTTATAATTTGAAATCACACCTAAAAACAATATCATTGCACAAACATCGTAGTGCATAATGGCATTCTTAACTGAGCAAAACACTGATTTGTACATTGGTTTTGATTGTCTCAACATGAAAGCAGGAATGACTGGCCTGATTCAAATCTTTTCTGGGCCTTTGTAGTACAAAACAATCTGTAGCAGTATAAAGAGAGTGGCTTACTCACACTGTTTACTTCTTTTCTGTATATCTTTCCTAATACATTTTCATCCCAGGATATGCCATTTTCCTACAAACAAGATTGGTAACCAAGAATGTAGTCTCTCAGAGGCACATCTCTAGGCTATAATGTTGTAATAATAATAATCATATGGTAATAATTTGTGAAGCAATGATCACATGTCACATACTTTGCCATATAAAAATAATCCTAGTATATGAATTGAATATGAATTGTTCATTTCTACTGATGAACAATTTACATTCCAGAGGAACTTGTAAACACTGGAAAATAAAGAAGGTCATTAGTAGGAATTATGCGGAGCCTTACGATGTCTCTGGAATAAAGCTTCTCAAGGCAGCAAAGAATCTAAACATTGATGAGCCAGGACTTTTCTGTGCAAACATCTTTAATCTGGCTCCATAGAAATCAGAAGAGCAGAATCGAATAAGAGACAAAAATCCTCCTTCAAGTGAAAAATTTCTTTGTTATTGTCTACACACCTTTTATCATAGCTCTGCCTCTGGTACCAAAAACATCTGGTATTTGTGTTGTAACACATTTTTTTTTGAGTTGGAATGGTAAGAAAAAAAATATAGAGTAGGGTCAGAGAAGTGGGAGTTCCACCATTAAATTCATTGCAATAGTAATAAAATTTCACCTCAAATCCCTACCAATCAACTTAAGAATGTATTTTAATTTTCTAAAGCAAAACGTATAGAGATATCCAAAAATGTACTATCGGCTCTACTTCCTCATGGCAGTTTTACTTCAGAATAATGCCCAACTATAGGAAATGATTGCATGGGAGTCTGCATTTGATAGGAATCACAAAGAAGAAAGAACAGCTATAGACAGGTTCTACACCAGGGCAGGTTTTTAAAACTATCACTAAACAAGTAACAGCAGAATACTAAGTGAGACATAAGTTAAACTCAGCAATCACTTTATACAAGAATAATGTTTGTCAGAAACCCAGACAACAAGGTGAAACATATCAATGGGTAGAAGAAAAACTATTTTTGTGAGACCATGCTATTCAAAAAGAATCATGGCAGGACACAGGTTGAGATGTTGATAGCCTATTACTTGAGTTGATAGAGTAAAAAAAGATATGTCATAACATTAGAGGGAGACTTGAGAGATATCCTTATTTTTGCCAGATTCTGTCATCAGACGTCACTTTCCTTCAAAGTACCCTTTTCCCTTGGCATAGTCCTCAAGATTTCTTATATTTTAAAAATATGGTTTGAAAGCAAGTTCTGGACAGAATTTTAACATCTTCATTGATGGTTGTTTTGACTGGACAAAGAGAGCTTAGGGAAGAAAGTCAAAAGTCATTTGACCACAGACTGAGTTTGTGTGATAAAACCAACTGGCCCTTAATGCGGAAGACTCTGGTGGCGCAGTACACAGAACACAATTTACTAAGATCATCTTGAAGTCATGGATAAATCAGTTGGGAAAAGCAGGTATTACACATTAGTTAATGTACAGAATACACTTTGGGCTGGATACTTTTATATCACATTTTAAGACCAACATATTAGTTTTATTACAACAAATATGCTATGTTCCATGGACACCAAAACAGCATGGTACTGTTATAAAATAGGCATACAAACCAAATGAAACAAAACAGAGAACCCAGAAATAAAGCCAAATACTGACAGTGAACTGGTTGTTGAAAAAGCAAACAAAAACATAAAGCAAGGATAGTACAGCTTATTCAACAAATGGTGCTAAGATCATTGGCAAGCCATGTGTAGGAGAATGAAACTAGACCCTTATCGCTCACCTTATACAAAATCAAGTTAAGATGGATCAAAGACTTAAATCTAACACCTGAAACCATTAAAAATCTATAAAATAACATTAAAAAAATCCTTCTACATATTGCCTTAGAAAAAGGTTTCATGACCAAGAACCCCAAAGCAAATCCAATAAAAACAAACATAAATAGGTAAGACTTAATTAAACTAAAAAGCTTTTGCATGGCAAAAAGAACAGTCATCAGAATATACGAATAACACACGGAATGGGAGAAAAACTTCATAATCTATACATCTGACAAAGGACTAATATCCAGAATCTACAAGGAACTCAAATCAGAAAGCAAAAAAACAAATAATTTCATCAAATAGTGGGCTTAGGGGAGGAACAGACAATTCTCAAAAGAAGATTATACAAACGGCTAGCAAACATATGAAAAAAACGCTCGACATTACTAATTATCAGGAAAATGCAAATCAAAACCACAATGCATTACCTTACTCTTGCATGAATGGCCATAATCCAAAAATCAAAACAATACATGTTGGCATGGGTGTGTTGAAAAGGGATTTTACCCTGTCGCTGGGAATGTAAACTAGTACAACCTCTAGTTGTACCCTGTTGTTGGGAATGTAAATTAATATGATCACTATGGAAAAAAGTGTGCAGATTCCTAAAGAACTAAAAGGAGACCTACCATTTGATCCAGAAATCCCACTCCTGGGTATCTACCCAGAGGAAAAGAAGTCATTATACAAAAAAAGATACTTGCACACATGTTTATAACAGCACAATTAGCAATTACAAAAATATGGAACCATCCCAAATACCCATCAGTCAATGAATAGATTAAAAAAATACGGTGTGTGTTTGTGTGTGTGTGCGTGTATGTATACATATACACACACATACATTTTATATATATATATAAAGAATATATGATGTGTGTATATATATATGAAAAGATTATAGGGGATGTGTGTATATATATATATAAATATTTATATATTTATATTTAAATATATTTATATTTAAATATATTTATATATATATACACACACACCATATATATATATATATATATTTTTATATATATATAAACGCACACACACACTATGTATTCTTTATCTACTCATTGATATATAGTCATGTACACACACCCCCCATGAAATACTGCTCAGTCATAAAAAGGAATGAAGTAATGGCATTTGCAGCAACTTGTATGAAATTAGAGATATTATTCTAAGTGAAGTAACGCAAGAATGGAATACCAAACATCATATATTCTCACTCATAGCTATGAGAATGCAAAGGCATAAGAATTATACAAGAAACTTTGGGGACTTGGGGAAAATGGTGGGAGGCAGGTGAGGGATAAAAGACTACACATTCAGTACAGTGTACACTGCTTGGGTGGTGGATGCACCAAAATATCAGAAATCATCACTAAAGACCTTGTGCATGTAACCAAACACCATTTGTTCCCCCAAAAATCTATTGAAATAAAGTTTTTAAAAAGTTGAAATCTTGTTTTATTACCCAATAACATGTAAAACAGATAAAAGGTAATGGATGGTGTAGGTGTCAGAAGTTTGTGACAGTAAGGAATGTGAGAAGATTAAGCATTGAATGAGAGTGAAGATTCAGCCTAGGGATAAATGAGATGGCCTTGGATAGACAACAGATGTCTGTTAAGCACATTACTTGGTCATGAAAAATAATAACATAAGCAATTAAGCACTTCAGAATTTATACTTAACCATATGAACTGTGTCAAACAAGTTTCAACAAAACACACCAATTCAGGGTAAAGAATGATCTCTGGAATCAGAAATATATACATATATATATATACATATATATATTTAAATCCTAGTTCTGGTTTTAACCACATAATCTCTCTGAGCCTCAGGTTCCTATCTACAAAATAGGGATAAATACATATGCAATGGAAGGGAAGCTTATTCTAAGGATTAACATGATATTTGTAAAAACTATAGTATAATGTCTGACACCAAGTAAACCCCAAATTTGTGGTATATACATAGTGGATAATGTTTAGTATCTTCCGTGATATGATTATCTTGAACAACTGGGAAAAGAAATGTGAAGCTGAGAAGAGGATTCCTTCTAAGATTACTGTACAACTGATGAGAATCAAGAAAGACAAGCGTTGGATGAGTTGACTGTGACAAAATGATCTCATATTAATTAATATGTCTGCTTAGCTTACATTAAACATTTTTGTCCTCATGGAATCTGAAAAATTCATTTGGGGCCAAGAAAAATCTCCAGTTTAAGCCACAGAAGAATTTATACAATGATGGTGGTACTGGTGGTGGTGGTGGTGGTGGTGATGGTAAAGATGATGTGCAAGATAAAAGTATCCAGCATTTATTAATTCCTCATTATTTCCCAACTTTGAAGTGTTATGTATACTACATCATTAATCTTCACAAGAACCATAAGAGTTAGGTATTAAAATTTTTCCTTATATACATATGAAAAAAGTGAAGCCAGGTAGTAACTCTCTCAGTCTCACAGCTAGTATGTGTTAAAAGCTGTGATTAAGATCCATTAGTTCAACACAAGAATCTTTCTTCTTGGCAATTATATACTGCCTCCTAGAATTCTACCAAAGTTACCTGTTATTTGTCTCTTTCCATCATCTACATATTTAACCACAAGCAAGTCTTGATAATTTTAACTCTCATTTTTTATGTAAATCCAAAGTTATCATCTCTGCTGAAATCGCAACCTACTGATCTTTTCTTTTTGTTATCAAGATGGAATCTCACTCTGTCATTCAGGTTGGAGTGCAGTGACTTGATCTTGGCTGACTGCAATCTCCACCTCTGGGTTCAAGCAATTCCCCTGCCTCAGATTCCCCAGTAGCTAGAATTACAGGTGCTCATCACCATGCCCGGCTAATTTTTTTTTTTTTTTTTTTTTAGTAGAGACAGAGTTTCACCATGTTGGCCAGGATGGTCTGCATCTCCTGACATTGTGATCCACCTATCTTGGCCTCCCAAAGTCCTGGGATTACAGGCATGAGCCACGCCTGGCCTCTATTGATATTCTCACCTCTTCTCTTGCTTCCTGTAAAGAGGACTATAACAAGGATAATAACTAGAAATGAAGTTCAGCTTGAGGAAGAGGAATCTCTTCTTTCCAGGGAAACTAGAGAGAGAAATTTCACTATAAATTTTGACGCAAAATCCATTAAAATTATATTGAGAAATAATGGTTTGCTAAAGTTGAAGGAAATAAAGTGAATTACTCCTTTAAAGGCATTTTGTTCAAGAATCATCACCATCATTCTCACTCTGCTACTCTATTTTACTTCTTCTGCATTGATTCTTCCAGGGTTAAACCCAGGGGAGGAAGGCATTACAAAGCTCTGTGTCTCATGGTTGGTATAGTTCTAATCTGTTATTGGGTTCTTCTGGATATCACTAGCACTATTGTCAGCACTTAAGTGTTTTTTGTCTTCAGCAAGGGCTTTCTACTGAATCTCCCTCAATATACAGCACAGTCTCTCCTCTGAATGGCCACATACTACTATTTCCTAAGCCCTATATCTTATGGTCTACCAGTATTTAAAGGATTCTTTACTCTTTCAGGCAGATGTCTTTAGCAAAATTCATTTTAGGAAAACCTAAAGCCAGATCCCTTTTGTGTGGTATAAATTTGGTGTAAGTGGAGCTTTCCCTTGAAAAAGTCACTACAGTATGTCTTTAGGCCACCAGAGAGGAGTAGTCCTTTCTATTTAAATCATGAATTTTTAAGTACTAATGACTATGACTTTCAAGCTTAGAGACATTTGAAAAGTTCTCTAAATTATCATCTTGAATCCCCACTAGCATAGCTTGGCATTAAAGGGGAACAAACCTCTTTTACCTAAATTATTGTGAGATGTAGGAGAACCAGTATACAAAAAAAAATCTCCTAAAGACTCAATTGTCTTTTTCAGCTTCCTCCTTATATAACCTTTAGTTATCCACGTGTATAATAAATTAATGGTAGACAGTTAAAGAGCAGAAATTGTGTATTTGTACATTGTGGACAAGGTGTACAAGAAACTAGCTATAAATATAAGGAAGGTGTATTATCTCAGAGAGTACAAACAGTAAGCTTTGGCATATTCCATGTGATGCTGAGCCTTTGCATATACAGAAGTCAGGAATTGAGGTTTGGGAACCTCTGTCTTGATTTCAAAGAACATAGATAAACACCTAGAAGTTCAGGCAGAAGTTTGCTACAGGGATGGAGCCTTCCCAGAGAACCTCTGCTAGAGGAGTGCAGAAGGGACATGCAGGGTTGAAGCCCCAACACAGAGTCCCCATTGGGGCACTGCCTAGTGGAGCTGTGAGAAATGGGTCATTGTTTTCCAGGCCCCAGAATGTTAGATTCACTGCCAGCTTGCACTATTCTCCTGGAAAAGCCACAGATGTTCAATGCAAGCCTGTGAATGAAAGTGGCTGGGAGTGGGGCTGAACCCTGCAAAGCCATACAGGCAGAGCTCCCCAAAGCCATGGGAGCACACCTCTTGCATCAGTATGACCTGGATGTGAGACACAGAGTCAAAGATCATTTGAAACTTAAAAGTATAATAACAGCCCTGCTGGATTTTAGACTTGCATGGGGCCTGTGGCCTCTTTGTTATGGCTAATTTCTCCCATTTGTTACAGGGGTATTTACCCAATGTCAGCACAGTGTGTCTAGGAAGTAGCTAACTTACTTTTGCTCTTACACAGTCATAGGCAGAGCGGACTTGCCTTGTCTCAGTTGGGACTTTGGACTTTTGGGTTAATGCTGGAATGAGTAAAGACTTTAAGGGACTCTTGGAATGGGGTGATGGTATTTTGCAATGTGATGATACTAGAGTTGGGAGGGCCAGTGGCAGAATGATATGGTTTGCCTGTGTCTCTACCCAAAATCTCATCTTGCACTGTAATCTACATAAACCCCATGTGCAAAGGGTGGGACCATATGGAGGTAATTAGAATGTGGGGATTGTTTCCCCCATACTGTTCTCATGATAGGGAGTGAGTTCTCATGAGAGCTGATGGTTTTCTAAGCATCCAACATTTTCCTTGCTTGCACTCACTCCATCCTGCTGCCCTGTGAAGGTGCCTGCTACTTCTTTGCCTTTTGCCATGTTTGTAAGTAAGGTGTAAAGGTGCAACTATGATCACTTTGCTATTTTACATGGATCTAGCTCTGCCTATCAACTTTTATCTCAACAACTACCCCAAATGGATCATTTTTCTTTTCAAGTCCTTACAACATGATTCATGTTTTTGACCTCTTTATTCCTTACTAAATTTCACTAAGGTAATTTCTGTTTTTCCTCCTGATTTTCTGATTCAGAAAAAAATTATGAAAGTAAAATATATTCAGATTTTTAAAATGCTATTATGATGTCTTTGAAAGTCACTTTAGTTCTCTTTATAGGTTCTCCATGAATCAATACCTGCAATGGGGATGGCCTCTTTCCAGGTTCCAGCTGTCATGTATCTGACTCCATTTCAGTAATTTTTCCATGTCAGAATCAATAGAATATTACGGGCTATGAACACAATAGTTTTTAAATGCCTAAATCTGTGGCAGGAATTGCAATGTTAAGAAACTGAGAAAGGTGCAGATAGTGAAAGCTTTTTGAGATGAGAGGATATGTCTTTTCTCCAAAAATATGAAAAATTGGCTCATGGCTAGAAATAGTAACAGAGTAGATGTAGGAAACAAAACAATTAAAAACAAAATCATTTTAGCTAACTATATCACTGTTATTTAACTTCTTGACTGAAACTCAGTTTTCAAAATATCAATACATAATTTCTATGTGACTGTTTTATTAGCATTACATTGAAATGTATAATACCATTTTATTCCAAGTTGTCTTTTTTTATTGTTTAGATAAACGGTTTTCATAGAATCAGTGGGGATGTTAAATTTTACTTTAAAGTATATTCTCTGAAAATCTTATATATGACTTTTTGTAGATAAAGCAATGTGTAATTGGAGTTGGGACTTCATTCTGTATTACCAACAATCATATATCTCTCTGAAATTTAATTAGTGTTACTAACCTAATAGTCACAGATTACTGAACCAAGCAAATAATTGGAAAGCATATCTTTTTATTTAGCTACCTTAAGTATTTAATATAAGCCCTCCTCTCCTGATTGTGTAAAATGCACAGAGATATCTTTCTTGTTTTTGCTACCTATTCCATTTCATATAGAGGTTTGATGTTTGCATCCTAATTTTCTAACCTTGAATGCTGGGGTCTTCCATATATTTAATGAAGTCTGGTAATAAATTTTCAGTTCTCCTCGAGTAAGCAATCCTACTGCAGACTCAGCTCTCTCTCCCTTGACATTCCTGAAACCCAAATAAGATTTGTGCTCTGACAGGGTGAGCATTTACTTTATCAGAAAGCATATTAGGGTGGGCATGTCTCAGGATAATGTGCACCAGAATCAGAGAGGATGACTAATTTGTTCTGCTATTACGCAAATAATAAAATGATTTAGGCATATAGATATGAAACAGCCAGCACTTTACAAATTATATGTAGCATATTTCATTTTAAATCTGGCCAAGTCCAAGAACCTTTTATGTATTAAATGACATTTACAGGAAAGACAAGACTTTATCCAGAAACTAGAAATGTTTACCTAAGATGAGGTAAGAAGGCAACAACTAAGAATTATTTGAAGGTATTGTAAGTTATGTACATTTTGTAAAGTTGTTTTTTTAATAATGGTCAAGCTTTGCCAATTTATTCCATCTTTGGATGGTTTTATCAAATAGCAAATGTCATGGGAGACACATAAAAAAGCAATGTAAGAATGTTTATTTGAATTTTATTCTAAATAATATCTTGCTGATCACCTATGTTTCATGTGTATGCATGCAGGTGGATATATCTCTATTCCAGAAAACACTAATTATCTTTAAAACTGGCTAATGCTTAAGGGACAGATGTTCTTTGCTAGGATTGTACATTGGTGCACTATTTCTTAAAATAATTAGAAAATACATATCAAGAATCTTTAAAAAATACAAACATTCTTTGAAGGGACAAATCCACTTTGGATATCCAAACAAATATCTTGAAAAGTCATCAATGACCTATAAACTAAAATGTTTATCACAATAAAACATTTATATTTAGAATAATTCTGGAAATATCCAAAATTTTGAACAAGGAAGAAGTGATTAAATCGTAATACTATGATACAATAAAATATCATGTTCATTAAAAATTATATTTTCAAAGTTTTAATTGCATAGAGAGAAATACATATACTAAAATTTTATATGAAAAGCGAGACACAAATTTACATATATGTTATAGGAGTAGCATAGAAGTCAATTATTTAAAATAATTACTTTGTTTTCCCTGCTTGAGAAATTTTCTTCTTCAAAATTTCAGATTTTTTACATTTTACAAGGCAAATGTGTCTCTCTTGCAATCAGAAAAGTAGCATACTAAAGATAATCATTATATAGATTAACGGGGACCGTAACACTATACTGACCACATACCCTTAAATCAAAATATATATTAAAATTTCTAAAGGCCTTTTGAAAACTAATTATGCAAACTATGGGAGCAGTAACTCTAAATTTGTTTTTGAAAATTATAGGTAATTTTGCAGACTTACTTAATATCTCCTTCACTTTAGATCTGTCTTTCTTGACCTATGTTGTTTATAAAAGTGCTTTATAAGGAATTAACATTTAATGTTTCAAGGACAAAGTATTTATACTTTTAAATGAAATTTTTCCGGCAAATTTTTTTTATCTTTAGTTTTCATATGGTTTTTGCATCATTGCAAAGGTACTAGTTGACTTTTTGTATGATAAAGTACTTTCAAAGCAGTCTAAATGTATAAGATTCAAACTTCATTGTAACCCTTCTGAATTATGATTTTGACAAAGGTAATATAGTGACTCTTATACAAACATAAAATGAACTACATTAAACATTTCTTTCAATGTATTAATTAATGAGATTAATAAGCTGGAAACACTGGTTAAAATGAGAATTTGACTTGCAGAGGTTAATATTCTGTACTAGACAAAATTAGTTTTTCTTGCTAGAGTCAGGAACCATTTGTATTGCCCGAGTTTTCCAAAGCTTAAAAAACTAGGCAATAAAAAGTCATTCAAAGATGCAAACCGCTAGAATCATATAATCCTATGTAACATCCTTTGCCTATTTCCGAGATCCAGACAATATTTTTCTGATAGTTTCAACTATTATTTCTGATGGACTGAGGTGATACATTAAAAATTATCAGACAAGAAAAATGTTCTTTCTACCAGAACAAGAAAAATGTTCTTTCCAACAGAAACACAAAGGTATTTGAGCTTCATCATTCACAGATCATACACCTATTGGTTATCAGCCTGTGTGTCTTGGTTGCTGTCTTCAACATTCTTCCCATTCTTTCTATAATTGAAGAGTACATATGTCCTGATTTAAAAAAAAACTGCCTACCTAATAAGGAGAAATATTTCGTAAGAAAGCAGAATATGAGTTCAGGTTGTAGTTTCAAGGGTGTGTGCCTTTTTTCCTGCTATCACTGTCTGCTCCAGTGAGTTGCATGAAGCATACACCAAACAAACATTCATGGAATTAAAATGGGAGACTGAAAAATCCTCTTTTTGTTATGATACTTTAATCCTTAAGGAGATATAATAGAGAGTATACTACACTTTCTAGAAACTCAATACATCTTTTAATCTAAATTGATAATTAATTTTTTTTTCCGAAAGATTATTTAATTGTAGGGAAAGACGCCACTAAGAAAACAGAATTTTTACTCTGAGTTAGAGAAAAATAAAGGAATGACTGGGATTTTTGTTAAGAATAATTCCTGTTACAGGGAATGTTTACACCAAATTCTCCCTCCTTCCCATCAACATTTTAGGCTGTGAGAAATTTGGAGCACTTTTCTCAAAATGGAGACCCTTAAAAAACATTATTTGGAAAACTGATAGAGGGGTGCTTAGAAGTGTCTAATCACTTGGAGGCAATTACAGAATGGCAGAAAGTGCTAGAGGGAATAGATTCCTTTCCAATGGGAGCAAAAAGAGCTGTGGTCCTCAGGGAAGAAATGGTGCACAATGCATGATTTTGTGGCCACTATGGAACAAAAACAGGATTTGTTAATGTAACATCAAATATGTGGCACAAGTGTAACAACAATAGTAAGTAGTAGTAACATTAGTAACATTAGCATGGGATAAGAGACTGCAACAGCAAATCCAGCTTACCAGTATCCAGAAACCTTGGATAAGTAACATCTTTCTCCCGCTAAACATTCTAAACAGAAAGGTAAGTACAAAAGTAGACATATGGCGAATACTGGTCCAAAGAAAAGTGGCTACCCCAATTTTAAGAATAATGGTTTGGATTATACCCATATGTCTCTATGATGAGACCAAAATTTTTATTTTCCCTATGCCCAGAGATGTAAAAGCTACATTCATCTTCTTAGATGTTCTCCATGGCCCCCTCAGTTGAAATGACTGAGCCTGAGGATTTATAGTGACAAGAGAAAAATGCACAGCACACCAGTGTAGCTGGGCCACAGATGCCGCATTAAGGTTCTAAATGCTTGTAGTTATTTATGTTGCCAAACCTAAAACTAGATAGCCTTTACTCCAGGGTTGCTAAGCCTCATATGTAGTAACAGATGACAATCAGAAACTGAGAAGCTGAGAAATTACTAATAATAATCCAGTCATGTGGCAAGCGCATTAAAAACTGCAGACGTTGATAAGTACATTAAATGTCAACTCACACTCTTTGTATTCTGTTAGTTTCATGAAGCATTTTGAATTTCCAGTGAATTGGGATTACATACTTTCCCCACATCAACTCATTAATATTGGCTTATTTTATCTTACATTTAAAAAACATGCTCTGGTAAAGAACTGTAAACCAGGATCAACTGTATTATCCGTAAGCACACTAATATCTGGCTAAAACACTTGCTAATATGACAAGCTTTGTTCTCCCTCAAGCACACATAAGCTGCTTCTCTATACAATAAAATTGCTGCTAAGCTCAAAGACTTCTTGACTTTATAAGATTTTCACAAATTCCCAATAAATTAAGAATTAAAAAATTGTCTTTCACTGGAAATATGAAGCAATTTCCCAAACATATATGCACAAAGCCTATCAAATAAATCCTGAAATGTTTGGTCCAATATTTAAAGAATCTTCTGAACTGGTGTTTTATAGTCTTTTCATTATTAGTTAACCTGGAGTTCAGCAATTTTATTGTAATCATGCTACCTGCCTTGGGATCTCCCCAGAAAACTCCTGACAAACCATCATATATTTCTTGACTAGCCTTATGCTTCTAACCCTATCTATTATGTTATCTCAGTGTAGCTTCATATTATTTCTTTTATATATTTCCAAAATTGGACTTGCATATCTTATAGGAAGCCTGCAATGACTAACCCCACCCCATTCTGATATATGATCTGTTTACTCAACATTGCTCCATAAAGGTAAATAATTTACTACCGTACTTTTGCTTGTAGATTGCCTTACAATTATTCCCAATACATTTCACTTAATCATACTTACAGGTTTTCAGTAACTATATATTTGGAGTTTTTAATAAATTCTGAGGAAGAAAGAGAGGAAACAAGGGAGGGATAAGTGGAAAAGAGAAAATGAAAAACTGATTTGCCCTTTTTATGTCTATAAAAGTCAAATCTCTAGTGTTAATTTTTTCCCAAAATTTCTCAAAAGACAGCACGGGTGCAATGACAAGGATACACCATCGCATCCATGTTATTTCTATCAATAAAAGGCATAATCTTAACCTAACTGTGAAGAATCATTAGATAAAACCAAATTGAGAGGCATTACCCAACATATTTGGCTTCTCTTTTTCTTAAATTTCAAGGCTGAGAAATACAAAGTAAGGATGAGGAACTGATTTTGACTTAAAGACATGCAAAGAATCTAACAAGTAAATGTAATGTGTTACAACCATTACAAAGTTTACAATGCAATGTAATGTTATAATACATTCATCTGGATTAGCTGGCCAGGAAAAAGAAATCATAAAAATATTACGAGAATAAATAACAAAATTTGAGCATTAACCATGATTGAGATAATATTATTGTATACATTCTAAACGTTCTGATTTTGTTAACTGTACTGTGATTATATAGGCTAATATCTGTGTTCACATGAAATAAACACACATATTCAGGAATAAAAAGGCATGGTATTTTGAGCATATCCTCAAATGGTTTAAAAAATAAAACAAAATGGTAAATAGAACCATATAAAAACAAATTATAAATCTGGATATTGGAAACTACTTTCAACATGTTTCATGTTCTGTGAATTTAAAATTATGTCAAAATAAAAAGTTTTAAAAAGTTGTCCTTCACAGATAAAGTAAGAACTTTGGTTTAGTATAAATTGGAGGGAAAAAATTTTCTAATTTTAAGTGCTTCATCATCAAGAAATAATTTTGAAAATAAAAATAAGTAGGATCGACCCAAGATGGCCGTTTAGGAACAGCTCAGGATTGCAGCTCCCAGTGAAAGCGCAGAGGGTGAGTGGATGCCGTATTTTTATTGCCCACAGACTAGGAAATTCCCAGGCAGAAGAGCCCCATGCCAGCATGGCTGTTTCGGCCGGTGTGGCTGCTTTGTCAGCGCCCTGGTGCAGCAGTTCTCTGTGCAAAATACACTGGTCCAGGTGCCCTTTTGGCTGGCAATTGGAGCCACAGGAAGACACCCATTCATCTGTATAAAAAGGGGACTGAACAGGGAACCAGGACAGTAGATTCCAGGGCAAAAAAAGCGCCATGAATCTCAGTGCCACTGTTTAAGCCAGTGCAGTGAGTCGCTGCATGGGAAAACACAGAGATCCCGGCACCTCTTCAACAGGTGACTGGAACACCAACTTAAAAAAAAAAAAAAAACGCTCTGAGGCAGGGAGCCAGACGATCAGGCTCGGCTGGTCTCACCCCCACAAAATAACAGCAATCAGAAACTCTCTGGATTGAGAGTTTCACAGCAAGCACAGCTGAACCCGGGATGGTCCAGCTCTGTTGGGGAGGGTTGTCTGCCATAACCCAGGCACTCCAACACTATGAAGGTAGTCACCCAATGCTAAGGCAACCCGCCGTTGCGAAGGCAACCCACCATTGCTGAGGCAACCCACCATTACGGAGAGAGTCCGCCAATATAGAGGTGGGCCACCATTGCTGCGGCAGTTCTGACTACACCCATATAAACAGGACTGGAGGAAAGTCCACTCGGCAGCTGGGCAGAGCCCACAGCAGCTCAGCAAAGCCTCAACAGGCAGACAGTGACTAGGCTGCCTCCTTGCTGGGCAGGGCAGCTCTGAAGGAAAAAAAAAAAAAGAAGGCAGCAGCACAATGGAAACTCATAAATAAAGCCCTAAATCCTTGGGACAGAGCACCTGGGAACAAAAAGCGGTTTATGAGTTCTGCTGCAGCAGACCTAAACTTACCTGCCCAGCAGCTCTGAATGAACAACGGAGCTCACAGCTCAGCATTTGAGCTCCTATAAAGAACAGACTGTCTCCTCAAGCAGCTCCCTGGCCCCTGTATATCCAAAGAGCCACCTCATAAAGGAGAGATCAGACTGACACATGGCGGGTATCCTTCTGGGACAAAGATAACAAGAAGAAAACTGGTAGCAACCCTTACTGTTCTGCAGCTGCTGCAGGTGATCCCCAGGCAAGCAGGGCCTGGGGTGGACCTCAGCAGACCTACAGCAGAGGGGCCAGACTATTAGAAAGAAAACTAAGAAACAGAAATAACCTCATCATCAACAAACAGAACGTCCACTCAGAGACCCAATCTGAAAGCCAGCAACTACAAAGATGACAGGTGGATAAATCCATACAGATGGGAAGAAACCAGTGCAAAAAGGATGAAAACATGCAAAACCAGAACACCTCTCCTCCTACAAGGGATCACAACTCCTCACCAGCAAGGGAACAAGGATGGATGGAGAACGAGTGTGATGAAATGACAGAATCAGACTTCAGAAGGCGGGTAGTAAGAAACTTCTGTGAACTAAAAGAACATGTTCTAACCCAATGCAAACAAAATAAGGACCTTGATAAAAGATTTGATGAAATGCCAACGAGAATGGACAACTTAGAAAGGAATATTAGTGAATTGATGGAGCTGAAAAACACAACACGAGAACTTTGCAAAGCATGCACAAGTTTCAACAGCCGAATTGACCAAGCAGAAGAAAGGATATCAGAAGTTGAAGATCAACTCAATGAAATAAAATGGGAAGGCAAGAATAGAGAAAAAAGGGTAAAAAGGAATGAACAAAGTCTCCAAGAAATGTGAGACTATGTGAAAAGACCTAATCACCGTTAGATAGGTGTGCCTGACTGTGACAAAGAGAATGAACCCAAGCTGGAAAATACTCTTCAGGATATTATCCAGGAAAACTTCCCAAACCTACCAAGGCAGGTGAATATTCAAGTCCAGGAAATACAGAGAACACCACAAAGATAGTCCTCAAGAAGAGCAACCCCAAGACACATAATCGTCACTTTCACCAGGGTTGAAATGAAGGAGAAAATACTAAGGGCAGCCAGAGAGAAAGGTCGGGTTACCCACAAAGGGAAGCCCATCAGACTCACAGAAAAGAACTTTCAACCCAGAATCTCCTATCCAGCCAAACTAAGCTTCATAAGTGAAGGAAAAATAAAATCCTTTGTGAACATGCAAGTACTCAGAGATTTCGTCACCACCAGGCCTGCTTTACAAGAGCTCCTGAAAGAGGCTCTACACTTATAGAGGAACAACCAGTACCAGCCACTCCAAAAACATGCCAAATGGTAAGGAGAATCAACACAATGAAGAATCTGTATCAACTAATGGGCAAAACAGCCAGCTAGCACCAAAATGGCAGTATCAAATTCGCACATAACAATATTAACCCTAAATGTAAATGGACTAAATGCCCCAATCAAAAGACACAGACTGGTAAATTGGATAAAAAGCCAAAACCCATCAGTGTGCTGTATCCAGGAAACCCATTTCACATGTAAGGATACACAAAGGCTCAAAATAAAGGGATGGAGGAAGATTTACCAAGCAAATGGAGAGCAAAAAAAAAAAAACCAGGAGTTGCAATTCTCATCTCTGATAAATTAGACTTTAAAGCAACAAAGATCAAAAGAGACGGCCGGGCATGGTGGCTCACGCCTGTAATCCCAGCACTTTGGGAGGCCGAGGCGGGTGGATCACGAGGTCAAGAGATCGAGACCATCCTGGTCAACATGGTGAAACCCCATCTCTACTAAAAATACAAAAAATCAGCTGGGCATGGTGTCGCATGCCTGTAATCCCAGCTACTCAGGGGGCTGAGGCAGGAGAATTGCCTGAACCCAGGACACGGAGGTTGCAGTGAGCGGAGATCGTGTCATTGCACTCCAGGCTGGGTAACAAGAGTGAAACTCCGTCTCAAGGAAAAAAAAAAAAAAAAGATCAAAAGAGACAAAGAAGGACATTACATAATGGTAAAAGGATCAATGCAACAAGAAGAGCTAACGATCCTAAATATGTACGCACCCAATACAGGAGCACCCAGATACATAAGGCAAGTTCTTAATGACTTACCAAGAGACTTAGACTCCCAAACAATTATAGTGGGAGACTTTAACACCCCAGACAGAAAATTAACAAGGATATCCAGGACTTGAACTCAGACCTGGACCAAGCAAACCTAATAGACATTTATAGAACTCTCCACCCCAAATCCACAGAATATACATTCTTCTCAGCACCACATCACACCTACTCTAAAATCTACCGCATATTGGGATTAATCACTCCTCAGCAAATGCAAAAGAACGGAAAACATATCAAACGGTCTCTCAGACCACAGTGCAATCAAGTTAGAACTCAGAATTCAAAAACTAACCCAGAATGGCACAGCTTCATGGAAACTGAACAACTTGCTCTTGAATGTTGACTGGATAAACAATGAGATGAAGGCAGAAATAAAGATGTTCTTCAAAACCAACGAGAATGAAGACACAACGTAGCAGAATCTCTGGGACACATTTAAAGCAGTCTCTAGAAGAAAATATATAGCAATAAGTGCCCACATGAGAAGCAAGGAGAGATCAAAAATTGACACCCTATCGTCAAAATTGAAAGAGCTAGAGGAGCAAGATCAAAAAAACTCAAAACCTAGCAGAAGGCAAGAAATAGCTAAGATCAGAGCAGAACTGAAGGAGATAGAGACACAAAAAACCCTTCAAAAAATCAATAAATCCAGGAGCTGGTTTTTTGAAAAGATCAACAAAAGAGACCACTAGCCAGATTAATAAAAAAGAAAAGAGAGAATAACCAAATTGATGCAATAAAAAATGATAAAGGGGATATCATCACAGATTCCACAGAAATTCAAACCATCATCATAGATTATTACAAACAACTCTATGCACATAAACTAGTAAACCTGGAAGAAATGGATAAATTCCTGGACACTTGCCTCCTCCCAAGCCTAAACCAGGAAGAAGCCAAAACCATGAACAGACCCATAACAAGGTCTGAAGTTGAGGCAGCAATTAAAGGCTTACCACCCAAAAAAAGCCTAGGTCCAGATGGGTTCACAGCCAAATTCTACCAGACATACAAAGAGGGGCTGGTACCATTCCTTCTGAAACTATTCCAAACAATACAAAAAGAGGGAATTCTTACCAAATCATTTTATGAGACCAACATCATCCTGATTCCAAAACCCGGCAGAGACTCAACAAGAAAAGAAAGCTTCAGGCCAATATCCATGATGAACATAGATGCAAAAATCTTCAATAAAATACTGACAAGCCAATTGCAACAGCACATCAAAAAGCTTATCCACCATAATCAAGTAGGCTTCATCCCGGGGATGCAAGGCTGGTTCAACATATGCAAGTCTATAAATGTAATTCACCACATAAACAGAACCAAAGACAAAAACCCCATGATTATCTCAATTGATGCAGAGGAGGCCTTTGACAGAATTCAACAGCCCTTTATGCTAAAAATCCTCAATAAGCTAGGTATTGATGGAACGTATCTCAAAATAATAAAAGCTATTTATGACAAACCAACAGCCAATATCATACTGAATGGGCAAAAACTGGAAGCATTCCCCTTGAAATGTGGCACCAGACAAGGATGCCCTCTCTCACCACTGCTATTCAATATAGTATTAGAAGTTCTAGCCAGAGCAATCAGGCAAGAAAAAGAAATAAAGGGCATTCAGATAGGAAAGGAGGAAGTCAAATTGTCTCTATTTGCAGACGACATGATTGTATATCTAGAAGACCCCATCGTGTCAGTCCAAAATCTCCTTAAACTGATAAGCAACTTCAGCAAAGTCTCAGGATGCAAAATCAATGTACAAAAATCACATGCATTCCTATACACCAATAACAGACTTAAAGAGAGCCAAATCAAGAACAAACTTCCGTTCACAATTGCCACAAAGAGAATAAAATACCTAGGAATACAACTAACAAGGAATGTAAAGGACCTCTTCAAGAAGAACTACAAACCACTGCTCAACGAAATAAGAGAGGACACAAACAGATGGAGAAACATTCCATGTTCATGGTTAGGAGAATCAATATCATGAAAATGGCCATACTGCCCAAAGTAATTTACAGATTCAACGCTATCCCTATCAAGCTACCAATGACTTTCTTTACAGAACTGGACAAAAACACCTTAAACTTCATATGGAACAAAAAGAGAGCCCACATAGCCAAATCAATTCTAAGCAAAAAGAACAAAGTGGGAGACATCACACTACCGGATTTCAAACTATACTACAAGGCTACAGTAATCAAAACAGCATGGTACTGGTACCAAAACAGAGATGTAGACCAATGGAATAGAACAGAGGTCTCGGAGGCAACACAACATATCTACAACCATCTGATCTTTGACAAACCAGACAAAAACAAGCAATGGGGAAAGGATTCCCTGTTTAATAAATGGTGTTGGGAAAGCTGGCTAGCCATGTACAGAAAGCAGAAACTGGACCCCTTCCTGACACCTTACACTAAAATTAACTTCAGATGGATTAAAGACTTAAACATAAGACCTAACACCATAAAAACCCTAGAAGAAAATCTAGGCAAAACCATTCAGGACATAGGCGTAGGCAAGGACTTCATGACCAAAACAACAAAAGCATTGACAACAAAAGCCAAAATAGACATATGGGACCTAATCAAACTCCACAGCTTCTGCACAGCAAAAGAAACAGTCAGAGTGAATCGGAAACCAACAGAATGGGAAAAATTTTTTGCAGTTTACCCATCTGACAAAGGGCTGATATCCAGAATTTACAAAGAACTAAAACAGATTTACCAGAAAAAAACAAACAAGCCCATTCAAAAGTGGGCAAAGGATATGAACAGACACTTTACAAAAGAAGACATACATGAGGCCAACAAACATATGAAAAAATGCTCATCATCACTGGTCATCAGAGAAATGCAGATCAAAACTACATTGAGATACCATTTCACACCAGTTAGAATGGCGATCATTACAAAATCTGGAGACAACAGATGCTGGAGAGGGCGTGGAGAAATAGGAACACTTTTACACTGTTGGTGGGAGTGTAAATTGGTTCAACCATTGTGGAAGACAGTGTGGTGATTCCTCAAGGACCTAGAAATATAAATTCTATTTGACCCAGCAATTCCATTACTGGGTATATATCCAAAGGATTATAAATCGTTCTACTATAAGGACACATGCACACAAATGTTCATTGCAGCACTGTTTACAATAGCAAAGACCTGGAAACAACCCAAATGCCCATTGATGATAGACTGGACAGGGAAAATGTGGCACATATACACCATGGCATATTATGCAGCCATCAAAAACGATGAGTTTGTGTCCTTTGTAGGGACATGGATGAACCTGGAAACCATCATTCTCAGCAAACTGACTGAAGAGCAGAAGATCAAACACCTCATGTTCTCACTCATAGGCGGGTGTTGAACAATGAGAACACATGGACACAGGGAGAGGAGCACTACACACTGGTGTCAGTTGGGGGGAAATAGGAGAGGGGCGGTGGGGGGTGGGGAGCTGGCGAGAGATAGCAAGGGGAGAGATGCCAGATATAGGTAATGGGGAGGAAGGCAGCAAATCACACTGCCACGTGTGTACCTATGCAACAATCTTGCATGTTCTTCACATGTACCCCAAAACCTAAAATGCAATAAAATAAAGAACTGGGAAAAAAAGAAAAATAAGTAAAACATTAATTATTGGAAAGGATTGATAATTTATCAAAATGAATAGAGTAAGAATAAATGAATATGAAGATAATATAATGATAAATAAATTGGTAATTCAAAAGAAGTAGGACTTTAAAAAACAGAAAAGGGCCAAACCCACCATAGTGTTTTCAGGAAACTTAACGTCAAAGGAGGTTGGCATAATCCTCATTGAGGCTCATTCTTTCTTCTTTATTTTATCCTATGTGAAAATTTTTATAACAACATGACCACAAATTTCTTTCAAATAAAATAAAAATATGCTTTCTGCTAAGAGAAAGTATCAAAAAATTCTTGTTGCAACACAAATAATTACATCCATATAATGAAATACAGCAAGATAATTTAAAATTATGCTTTCAAAAAGTTTATTTCTTAAGAATATGCTCATGAAAGAATATTTTTCTAAAACAGCTACACAACTGTATAAAAGTATATACATACTACAACTAATCAGTCAGTACTTTACATGTGGGTAAATGTGTGAGTTTTGTGATGTGATGAGCACACATGAGTTTTAGTACTGGTTCTGTCACACACTTATCCTTTCAACTTTGAGTAAACAGCATAATTTTTTAGGACTTCAGGTTTCTTATCTATAAAATGGAAATATTAATAGTATCTAGCCCAAAGAACATTGTAACTATCGAATAAAATAATTCATTTGAATCCCTTAGCACAGGTCCTGGCAAATAGGTAAAGTAAAAGACATAAATGAAAGAAAAGAAATAATTGTCTGAGATGTATGTACATGTGAGATATAAAGTTACAGGATTTTCATCAGTTCACTTTTGTCATGTAAGAAACCACTTAAAGAGTGACAAAAATAACCTCAGAATTTTGTAGGTAAGTATTTTGGATTGGAATCTGCTGGGAGGTTCATATGGTCTTTGATAGGCTCATTCATGAATCTGTAGCCCTCTATACGGTCTCTGATATAATTAAAAATATGATACATGTATTCATTTTATGTGTATTTTATAACACATTTGGTGAAATCCAATTTATGTGACATTCAATTTATCCATTTAAAGTAACACTTAATGGATTCTAGCATAATTGATTGATTGCGGTGTAATCATCACATTTTTAAAAAATATTTTATCATTTCAAAAAGAAGTCCCATATAAATTTAGTAGTATGTTTCTATTTTGCCCCAATTCTCCAGCCAAAGCAACTATTTATCTACTTTTTATTGCTATAGATCTTCCTCTCCTGGATAATCTTTGTAAATGGGAATTACACAATATATGTATCATTTGTGATTAGCTTCTTTCACTTAGCTTTATGTTTTCTATGTTCATCCATGTTGAAGAATGAATTCCAACTTTTTATTTTTATTGCTGAATATAATTTTACATAACTATATAGCACATTTTATTCACCGATTCATCTCTTGATAGACATTAGAGTTTAATGTTGCAATTAACATTCATGTACAAGTTTTTTGTGTGTGAATATATATATATAAC
>NW_022436982.1:9346761-9406840 GCF_009761245.1 Sapajus apella
CTCTGTATTTTTTTAGTTTATAAGATATAGGGAATGTTAACTTGTCTCTTATGATCATTTTGATTTGCATTTACCTTAAACTCAGTATATTTTTATATATATATATTTCTAGATATATAACACAAAGAAATACATATATATATGTATATATATGTATTTCTTTGTGTTATATATCTAGAAATAAAATTACTGGATAATACAGTAAGTTTAGGTTTAAATTTTTGATGAACAGCAGGACTAATTTTAAAAGTGGCTGCATCATTTTACAAGCTGATCAGAAAACTACAAGACTTCCAATTTCTTCAAATTCTTGCCAACACTATATTTTTTTATTATAGCTACTATAGGGAATGTGAACTTGTCTCTTATGATCATTTTGATTTGCATTTTCTTGATGCACAGAAATATTGATCCTGTTTTCATGTGCTTATTGGACACTTTTATGTCTTATTTGGAGAAACAGCTATTAGGATACCTTTCCATTATGTAACTGAGTAATGTGTCATTTTATTATTGATTTAGAATTCATCTTGATGTGTTCCAGATAGAATTTTTGTATTAGATATGTGACTTGCAATATTTTTTAAAAATCTGTGGACTGTCTTTTTACTTTATTGTACCCTTTTAAGCACAATATTTTCTAAAATTTTGTGAAGTTCAACTTACGTTTTTTTTTCTTTGCTTGTGCTTTTGGTATCATATCCAAGAAGTCTTTGCCTAACCCCAGATCATTAAGATTTGTCCTTGTTCTTCTATGAGTTTTATAATTTTTGCTATCGAGCTATATAATTCACTTTGAATTAATTTTTTTATACAGTGTAAGGAAGGGATCCAACTTCATTCTTTTGCATACGAATATGCAGTTGTCTCAGTATCATTAGTTGTAGAAACTATTTTGCCACAATGAATCATGTTGGCACTCATGTCAATAATAGATTGACTGAAAAGGCCTTGACAGAAAAATCGTGGAGTGGAGAATTCCAAAACTCATTTTTCTGCAAAAGCAGTAAGCTCACAAAAACTATAAATCATTGTTCTTTTTTTTAGAAGTCTGAAATTAGGTCCAATGCCTTGGATATATGTACAGTCACCTTGTGATGACAGTGATTTTAGTGAGTTAGGTCTCACTTTTACTCTTTCCCTGATTTCTCTGTTAAACAGTTTGCTTCTTGGTATTATGGGAAGCTGCTAGCCTTCACTAACTGCTTGCTAATCACTTTACTGTTTTTTGACAGTTCCCCACTGCATAAGTTGATCCACAGTCTGATCCAATTAAATTTTAGTCCCTTTGCAGACATAGTATTTGAAGCCAGTCTTAGAGGTATGTTCTGATGCCCGGAGGGCTCCTCTTTAGCCTCCTTTATCCCTTGTTCTCTGTGGTAAACTTCCAGCTCAGCCTAAGTTTAGCTTGCTGTTTTCATAGGGAAACTTTTGTCTAACTGTTCACATATTTCCTCTTAGTTGCTTACCTTGTAATCTCCCATTTTTTCTTCCATTAAGCTTGAACTTTCTCTTACTCTATTCCAAATAAAGTCATTTGTCTTGGGAAAGGCTTCAGAAATCTCTACTGTTAATCTCTGGCTCTCTGCCTGGGCAAAATCTCTGCCACTACCTCTGAGGTTGGGGCAGGAAGAGTGGGCTACTTCTTTTGAAGTGGCACATATGCTTCACAAGCATGGCCCTGGATTGGAGTGGAAGCCTTTAGTCTTCTCAGCTTGATCCTCTGGATATGAACATCCTCCCTACAAATAAGCTGGAGAATGGGTGATTTGGCCACTGATAATTGTAGCCTATTGCACCTATAGAACTTTCTCACCCTACAAAAGGGAGCTGAGTTGATGAAGGAAGAGAACCTCAGACCTCTCAGTAGCTCTTTTGTGGAATAGAGATTCTGCTATATGGAGCTTGGATGAAATGAAAAATACTGGTAACCTTCCCTTCACAAGGAGATACCCTAGCCCACAACTTGAAATTTGGAATAGAGGAGCACTATGTTCTTGGCTGCACCCAACCAGGATGGTGCTTCAGACATGTTGAGCTGGGCAGGAGTAGGGTGAAGGTTTATGAGGAGAGTAGATCCTGTCTCAAAAGCTCATATTCACTGCTGTTATCAAAATTTATTACATTTTCTTGAATAAATGTTTCTTATTTACTGTATGGCCTTTAGATAATTTTCAGATATCTCAATTAAAAAAAAAAAGTAATGTTCACCTGTGCATGCAGCTACTCAGGCTTCCATTCAAGAAGTTGTGTCTATTCAAACATTGTGACCTAATTGGCTTATAATAAGTTGGATAGTGATTAATAAATCATGTTAATTAATGATAATGTGAGAAATCAAAGTCAATGTGAAAAATTATGCTTTCCCCACCAAATAGTGACAACTTTTAGGAGTTAGATCTACTATCCCTGTTTTTAACAAACCCATTCACCTTACCATTTATGTAGAAACATCATTTATACTAAAGAGCAATGGAATTTGTACTCTAAAGAGCTAAAGATGAATAAAAACTTGCTAAGGAAAGCAGCTTTGGTAGTCTTATTTGATTTTCTTTTCTTCCTGTAATTTTAACCTTTATGTTTGTAATTTACTGTTTTTCCTCATCTATTTATTTTCTATATTCTTAGGTTATAGCCATTGCTTCTTTTACCTTTCCATATGCATTACTTCACATTAATAATCATTAAGTTTTGTCCCAAAAGATTCCACTGAACTTCCTCCATTCTCTAAATCTTTCTATTTCATGTATTTTTTACAAGACTATTTTAGTGGCAGTGGTCAACTGTATTTTTAGGTTATTATTTAAGAAAACAATACAAAATATTTATTTCCAAAATATACTTTCTCTTCAGAAATAAACTTCACTCCTCAAAATAGTCAAATTAATTTGTGACCAGCTTTTTAAGGCCAATGAAAAATAAATATTGTAATAATACCCAACCATAAACAAAGTCAACAGCAAATTGTATTATTTTGAAAACCTATCAGGAAGTTGAGCTCTCTGTGAAGTTAAAAGTCCTACATTTGTTACTATACACAATTATATAGAATGAGCTATTATATTTTCATTAGCATCACTGTCAACCAAATGAGCTTGTTTTAGATCTACCTTGTTAACTTCCAAGATTGCTGATAAGTCACAGAAACTGGCTAGCTAAAGGTGCAGGCATGAAGGCTCTATCACTTAGGCATTTGGGCTATAGGAAATAGCTCAGTCATGTGACTTTTCACATTTGCAAATTTAGCCATTATAACCATCAAACAATAATTAAAACTAGTAGACACTCATATCCAAGCAAATACACTATCTATACATATAAAAACATGCAGGCACACATATATCCTCTTACAAGAAATAGTCATTCTGCCGAAGAACAAGTACCACTGACTAAAGTAAATAAAATAGTTTTGAACTGAGCATCTAAGTAACTAATGAACCAACTCTTACGGCCAGTGGCTAGATTTTTATGTATGTAGACATGTTATTAGCTAAAAACTTCATTTCCTTTTAAAATGCTCAAAAAATAAGCTAAAATTTCAAACATTTTTTAAAAATTACTGGACAAATAATTTTTAATTTTTGTATTATGCTTTGCTTTGTTTTTCAAACTGTCTATAATAACCATGTATTACATTTTCACCATACAACTATTAATGTAATTATTTAAATAAAACAAGGAAATTTATTTTTCTGTAATATAAATTATATTAATAGGAATATTGGCAATAAAAAGATCTTTTACCTAATCACAAACAAGGCATAATATATGTTAATATATATTATAAATAATTTTCATTTAGAATTTCCTTTCCTTAGTTTGTCTTTTTTGGAACACAAATATGCCCCCGCATAAGGCTGAAACATTTAGATTAATTCTAGGTTAAATTTTGGTAATATTCACAAGGTAATTTATTTCTAATATAATTTCAATCAATAATGAGAATCAGTTATGAAGATGAGTCTAAAAAATAGATTAGTGCAATAATTCTTAGCCATTTTTGTAACTATAAAATCTTATTTTAAAAAGACTTCATTTTGTAACTTATTTAAGGAAACAAAATCCTTAGATAACCCAGAGAGCTGAATCAAAACAAAAATATGTTAAAAGATTTTAATCCTAGAATATGTGATTTTATCACTTGTCTTTAATCAAAATTTTCACAATATCATGCCGACTATTTAGGCTGTATCTACTATTTTTTCCTGCATAATATTTGACTTCTCAGTGAGCATAGTTCACTACGTAAAGACATGGAGGGGGAGGGAGGCGTGTAGTTTTTGATGACAAATAACAAGACCTTGATAGCTTATTAAAATTCAACTATGGGGACACATTCACACACACAAATTTAATTTCTTTCATATTACAACAACCTGATCACGTAATTTTATTTCAACTTCAACAAATATGTGGTTCTACACACTAAGACCTCTAGTCTTGATTTCGTAACCTTGATACTCTTTTGAACAGTGGCTATTTGTTAGTGATTAGGCCATTGATCAGAATGCTTTGGTAAACAATATGAGGGTATTTTAGTGAGTAAAGGTATTCAGTTTAATAATTTACATTTGCTTTCTATTTTCTGTCTGCTTTATATGGTATTGCTCTAATTTATTTCAAATAATAGATAAAACTAAAATTACTATTGATGTTTTCAAAAGTACAGTTTTTCTGCCTGCTAATGAATACAGTAATCTAACTTATAAGACGTATGTCAATTTATCTTAAGCAATTAGGTTATAAATAATATGACTGTCTTTTCACATAAAATTTTTAAATTACTAAATGTTTTATTGCACATTCTTTACTTATTTATAGAGATTCTTAGCCATAAGATCATAAAAAAATTTAAATGATAAAAAATTTTAGACATGATATAAATTGAAGGATTCACATTAGACCTCCCATATGGTTGAATAATATCAAAAGCTTCAATGATTTAGTTTCTTGTGACATACAATATAGCCAATAAATCATCTTGAAATTGAATCCATATATATATCTATATTTGCATGAATATTTTTAGCAAGTACTCTCTAATTTATTTTCAAAATATCATAAATAAATGTAAAAAAGATCTTACATGGATTTACAGCATATGCTTGCTACACTGATAAAGAAAGCAGAAATGAATGTGTGTATTAATAGAATATAAAGAATATTCACTTTCGTTATAGAATATAGAATCATCTTTCCTTGAGCAATTATAATTTCATGGATACTGAAAATTATAAAATATAATTCTTGTGATTGATTTCTTTTTAATTGTAAAGAATAGAGAAAATAAAAATAAAATACAAAAATTAAACTGCTTGATTATTCAAGATACATTGCATTTCACATAAGAGAAAATCCATTCTGGACTTTTAAACACAAGAAAAAAAGTTTGGCTCATAGAACTGAAGAGTCAAGGAGCATATTTGCTTCAGTAGTTTTTAAATTCTGTGTTAAACATTGTCAGTGGGATCTGTTCATGACTTGTTTATTCTGAGTATCACCTTCAGTCACAAGCTGATTAACTCCATGATGGCTAGATGGCAGCAGAAGTATTGAGGCTCACATGATCACAGCACTAAACACATTGAAAGCCAAAGTCTCGAGTTTATTTGGTTTTGAGTAGTTTAACAAGCTTGAATAAGTCATTAATCCTAAGGACTATATTTTGCCAGGGTTAGGTCCTCTTTCCAGAGTCAAGAAACACTGGCTATGTTTCTAAACAACACAATTAGCCATGAGGCACAATCAAAATAATGGGATATGTTTTCTTGCCACATAACAAAAATGAAAATTAAGAGGTAAAACCGTGGGTTTTTCTTTGTGTAAGGCTGTCTTCCCCTCATCCCACCCAAGCGCTATAGAATTTATTATCCTTGAAATTCTAAAATACCAGTAGTATAAGTCTAGATGTGTATCTTTTTTCATTATTTTTCCTTGTCATTTTGATCTGAGAAGTCTAATCTTGTCAGTTTAGGAAATTGCAGTTTATTATTTCACCTTCTCCGTCTGCTCTATTGTCAGCTTTCATACTGCTATCACTGTCCATTTATCTTTTTTGTTTATTATAGTTATTTCTTTATCATTTCTTATGAGTTCCAAGAAATACTGGGGGCCACTTTTCTTTTTTAATCCATTACTGCATTTGGTAATCCATGGGTACTATAATGACTATGGGTAACTACTTCATTTAACGAATTTAGCAAATTAAATGTGTAACTGAAGGTAACCTTTCAAAGTTTCATATTTCCTTTATTTGTACTTAACATCCTTATATAACTTATGCAGACTATAAAATAATTATGCATGCACGTGTATGTGTAATATTTTTTAAAATATCATACAATCAAATTAACTTTTTAAAATTTTGGGTGCACAGTTATATAATTTTTTAACATTTATTTTTGAGACAGAGTCTTACTCTGTGGCCTAGGCTGGAGTGCAGTGGCATGATCTCAGCTCACTGCAACCTCCACCTCCAAGGTTAAAGTAATTCTTCTGCCTCAGCCTCAGAGTAGCTGGGACTGCAGGTGCCTGCCACTATGCCTGGCTAATTTCTGTATTATGGGTTTCACCATATTGTCCAGGTTGGTCTCAAACTCCTGACCTTGTGATTCACCCACCTCTGCCTCCCAAAGTGTTGGGATTACAGATGTGAGCCATCGTGCCTAGCCCTGAACTTTAAGTTCGGGAATACACTGCAGGTTAGTTACACAGGTAAACTTGTGTCATGGGGTTTGTTGTAGAGATTATTTCATCACCCAGGTATTAATCCTACTATCCATTAGTTATTTTTTCTATCCCCTCCCTCTTCCCACCCTTCACTCTCTGTTAGGCCTCAGTGTGTATTGTTCCCCTCTATGTGTCCATGTGTTCTCATCATTTAGCTCCTGCTTACAAGTGAGAACATGTGATATTTTGTTGTTTGTTCCTGCATTAGTTTGCTAAGACCAATGGTTTCCAGCAACATCCATGCTCCTCCAAAGGACATGATCTCTTTTTTATGGCTTGATAGCTGTCCATGTTGTATATGTGCCAGATTTTTGTTATCCAGTCTGTCACTGATGGGCATTTAGGTTGATTCTGTCTTTGCTATTGTGAATAGTGCATACGTGTGTCTTTATAATGGAATGATTTATATTCTTTTAGGTATACACTTGGTAATGGAATTGTCAGGTCAAATTGTATTTGTCTTTTGGCCTTTTAGGAATCACCACACTGCCTTCCACAATGGTTGAACTAATTTACACTCCTACCAACAGTGTATAAGCATTCTTTTTCCTCCACAAACTTACCAGCAGCTGTTACATTTTGACTGTTTATTATAATGGCCATTCCGACTGGTATGTGATGATATTTCATAGTGGTTTTGGTTTGCATTTCTCTAATGATCAGTGATATTGAGCTTTTTTTCATATGATTTTTGGCTGCATATATGTCTTTCTTTCAAAAGTGTCTGTTCATGCCCTTTGCCCATTTTTAAAGTTGTCATTTGTCTATTTCTTATAAATTTGTGTAAGTTCCTCATAGATGCTGGATATTAGACCTTTGTCAGATGCATAGTTTCCAAAAGTTTTCTCCTAACCTCTATGTTGTTTACTCTGTTGATGGTGTATTCTGCTGTGCAGATGCTTTTTAGTTTAATCAGATCCCATTTGCCCATATTTTCCCTTATTGCAATTGCTTTTGGTATCTTCATCATTAAATCTTTGCCCGTTTCTATGTCCTAAGTGATATTGCTGAGGTTGTCTTCAAAACTTTTTATCATTTTGTGTTTTATGTTTAAATATTTAATCCATCTTGAGTTAATTTTTGTATATGGTATAAGAAAAGGGTCCAGTTTTAGTCTTCTGCATGTGGCTAGCCAGTTATCCTAGCACCGTTTATTGAACAGGGAATTCTTTCCCCATTGCTTGCATTTGTCAGGTTTATTCAAGATCAGATACTTGTACTTAGAGAGATTCATGTTTAATTTAATTCTGATGCCATTCAGTTACACTTTTTTCTTTTCTTATGAATTGTGCTTTCAGTGTCATGCCTAAAAGCTTTACCTAACACTAGATTTCTTGCATATTCTCTTTAAAAAGTTATGCAGGTTTGTTTTTCATTTACATTTGTGATCCATTTTGAGTAAATTATTGTATGAGAATAAATGTTTAGGTTGAGGTACTTTTTTTCTATGCCTTTCCTTTTGTTTTAAATATAGATAACCAATTTGACACCATCTTCCCATTTTCCATTAAATTTCTTCAGTAATTTTGTCAAAGATCAAAGGCCATGTTTGTGTTAGTCTATTTCTAGACTCCATCTTGTTCTGTTATCTATGTGTCTAGCCCTTTGTTAAAACGCACTTTTAATTACTGTAGCTTTATAGTAGTACTTAACATTAAGGAGTTATCTCTCCAAATTTGTTCTTTTTAAAAGTTTTTTATATTTATTCTCATTACTTTGACCTTCTGCATGCATTTTAGATCAGTTTGTCTTTATCTACAAAAGTTTCCTTGGGGTTTTTATGGACTTACATTAAATCTGTAGATCAATTTCAGGAAAATTAACATCTTTTTCACGTTGAGTCTTCAAATTCATGAGTTATATGACTTCCTTTTAATTAGATCTCTTTTGATGTCTTTTATTAGAATTGTGTACCTTTTAGCACATATTTTATTAGGCAAATTTCATCAGATATATAAGTATTTCATTTTGGTTGCAGTAAATGGTATTCTTTTAATGGTATTTTTCAAGTTGTACATTGCTAACATATTAGAATATGTATGTAAGCTATTATGTGAAAGACTTTTTTGTTATTTGATTAAATATCAAAAGGAAAATAAAAATAACTACATTGCTGAAATAAAGAAATATGATTGTGTGTTGACCTGTATCCTATGACTTTGCAAAACTCACTTATCAGTTCAGAGGATTTTTGGCTTTTTAAATTTCTTAAGATTTTATTCATAGACATTTTGTTGTCTGTAAATAGGTACAGTTTTATTTCTTCCTTTTCAATATGTCTGACTCTAAAAATATTTTCTTTCTTCCTTCAATGCACTGACTAAAACTTTCAGTGTAGGAGTACTGAGAATTGATATTCTTGCCTTTTTTCCAATCTTAGGAGGAAATATCATCTATATTTTTAACAATTTTAATATTTTTTTTTATAGTTACATTTACCTTGAAGGTGTTTTTAGATGTTGATTGCTCTGACTTTTTACATGAACCTTCTTCCTTTCCACAATTGAATGAATGTACCTATTTGTTATAATTAGAGAACCAGATCATTAGCAGAATTCTAATGGGCCTATGTTAAAAGCTTTTAGTCTAACACAAATGGTAGAAGCAAAAGTGTATGAGTTCCTGTTGAATTTGTACTGCTGTTTAATGCCATGACAGGCAAACTTATCAAAAGTTAGCCCCAATTATGTAAGTTCATTGACGTACATGAATAATAACTACTTGATCCCAGTAACAGAAAACAAGACAGCCACTTGGAATGTAATAGAAGGAACTATGCCAAATTTGACTTATATGTATTTACTGCAAGACTATATTAGAATATGTATGAAAGCTATTATCTGAAAATGTTTTTTTGGTATTTGATTAGATATAGGGATTGAAGGAAAGTGAAAATAATGTTATTTTTGTATGAAAATACAGATTGGGTATACACTATTTATGTGCCTGTAGAAATAAAACAGATTTTCCCCACTGAAGGCTCTTCATATTGAAAAAGAAAAAAATAAGTGTATCTTCTAGACACAGATGGAGAGACTTATTTTTCCTCTTCGTTTGGTTGCACATGAATTTTTTTTTTTTTACCAGCTCAAGGAAGTAAGCGGGTTGAAAATTAGACACTAACTAGAGACACCTACAAATCATATGTTCAATATGTGTAGAAGATTAACTATATAATTCATAGGTACTCAAGGCCATAGAGCAGTTATTAGTTTGTGTTGCTTCTCATCAGTGGTCGGTTCATCACTGAAAAATTAATTTTTACAGAGCGCCTAAAAAAATGAAAAAGATAAACTAATGAATTTTTAAATACTTCTGGGCCACAGAGACTCCTTCTCTCTCTCTCTCACTCTCTTTCACATTTCCCCCTTTCAACAGATAGAAAATATATACTTTTAATTACATGTATGTATTAAAATGTTCATGTCTTGAAAGAATGGCCAAATACCAATTAATTGTTATGGCTATGTGTGATGTACATAAAGCTTAATAGTCTATTCTCTTTAATTTTGTGCATATTTGATAATTTTCAGAATGAATTTAAAATGTTAAATCCCATTATTCTTATAAAATTTATCTATGGTTACATAGGAGTAGATTTTTGAGAATTCTAATATGTTTGTATTAGTGAACTAATAAAATTTTACCTAAGAAATGATTAAGACTTGATAGAAACAAGAATTTGCATTAAGAAACTCACCCACAGCCTGAGAGACTTGGCTCAAAAATGGGACAGATGGAAAATTAACCACCAAAAGAATAAGACAAATTAAAAATAAGATTGATGTAAAAGACAAAAGTCAGAATCAGTATTAAAATGAAGGAAAAATGTTTTCGCAATATAAGGAATATATGAGTTATTGTAATATTTTCAAGTAATATTGTTCTGTTGTAGTCACTTGCCTTACAAAATTGTTTTTCATGTGAGTAGTAGGGCCTGAACAAATTTACTCAAAGTGCTTAGATTTTATTTTTAAGTCATGCAAGACTGAATTACTGAATAATCTATCAATGTTTCTATTTGTTAAATTTCAATTTTAACCAACTGCTTTATTGACATAATTCAATGTCATGATCAAATTAATTTGTTTATAAGGATATCTGACATGCTAATTGATGATCGACCTTCAAAGAGCCAATCTAATAGACATTATATATTATTGTCTATGATTACAGTCACTGTCTAGTAGGATTAGTAATAACTAAAATGCAGCTGGGTGCGGGGCTCACGCCTGTAATCCCAACACTTTGGGAGGCCGAGGTGGGTGGATCGTGAGATCAGGGGATCAAGACAATCCTGGCCAACATGATGAAGCCCCCCATCTATACTAAAAGTACACAAGTTAGCTAGGAATGGTGGTGCTTGTCTATAATTCCAGCTACTTTGGAGGCTGAGGCAGCAGAATCGCTTGAACCTAAAAGGTAGAGGTTGCAGTGAGCCGAGATTGTGCCACAGTGTTATAGCCTGGGAACAGAGCTAGACTCCATCTCAAAAAAAAAAAAAAAAACACCACAAAAATACATTGAATACTTGCCCTGATCCAGGAATTCTACTGTGTGACAGGGACTAGAATTTCATTTAATCTTCACCACAAAACTATAATTTTAGGGCTATAATTATCTTTATTACATAAATGAGAAAACCAAGGTATAGATATTTTACCATGCATATAAATAGCTTCAAAAGCTTACCTGTGTTTAAATATGGAAATCAAAGTACAGAAGACTGACAAAAGAATGTAATAACAGTTTTACACTTGCTGGTAAAAATTTTAACATTTTCTCCTTCCTAAATTATACTGTAATCTTTGAAACCATCATAGTAAAAATCAAAACCCTAAGGAAGTTATTAAAAATTTAGCACTCTGTGCTCATGTGGGAGTATAGATTCCACTTTCTGAAGAGATTATTATAGATATGCCCAGAATAAAATGCAAATATCACACAGAGTGAGTTGGATATCTCAGCTGGGTTTCCCTTAGATTTATTATCTCAACATTTTAAATATAAGAGTAGGTGTCTATTCAGTCAAATGCACCAGTCTAAAGGAATATCTTAAAGCAAGTTAGCAGAATCATGAAACAAAATAGCTGCATTTGGAAAACCAAACTAAGTTGAATGTGAGGTGGTGTGAAAAATAAATATGAAAGAATGGAAGTAGGCTAACTCACAAAGTAGGAAAAGGTCAATGTTGAGTACACGATTAATCTTAAAAATGCTAAGGTCTTTCATTCTGTGGGAAACACATTCTTTCCACTTAAATTTATATTTCAAATTCAAGAATAGGTCATTTCTCATTTCTTTTGACTCCAAAACCTACCTTCATTCAAAATCTAAATTAATCTAAGTCTTTGTTTTAAATTCCATTGAGATTGAGTATCATACCGGATATTCTTTTAACCATGTTTTTTAAAGTAAATTCTAATTCAGATAATCACGATAACCTATTTCAACATAATTACTGTATTGAAGAAACACCTAGTGTATGCTGACAATATTACTTAATTTCTCTCTCACGTATTTCTTTCTTTTGTGTAGATTCTTATTTCTATTGGATATTTCCATTTTTATCTTCCCTGAAAGATTTAATTTAATATTTCTATCAGTGTAAATAGGCAGAAGAAAAATGTTTTAGACTGAAAATTGAATCCAGTTCAATTACTTCATCTTGGCTGAAAATGAAATAACTGATTTTAATTTTAATAACCATAATTTTCCACATTGATTACTTATTTTTAAAAATTATTTTTACCATAAGGCATATATACTATATAAAAGCTACTATAAATACTACAAAAACAATTATCTCTCTTTAGATATAGTACAAAATACATTTAGATATATATCAAGAATCTATTGAAATCTGTTATTAGCATACTTTGTTGTTGCTGTTGAGATGGATTCTTGCTCTGTCACCCAGCCTGGAGTGCAGAGGCATGATCTCAGCTCACTGCAACCTCTGCCTCCCAGTTTCAAGCAATTCTCTGTCTCAGCCTCCTGAGTAGCTGGAATTACAAGCCCCTGCCACCAGGCCCAGCTAATTTTTGTATTTTTAGTAAAGACAGGGTTTCATCATCTTGGCTGGGCTGGTCTTGAACTCCAGACCTTGTGATCCACCTGCCTTGGCCTCCCAAAGTGCTGGGATTACAGGTGTGAGCCTCTGTACCCAGCAACTAGCACACATTTTTATTACCAGAACGAGTAGATATAAGGCGTGTACTGCATTGCACAATTAAAACTTAATATTGCCATGTTGCTTTCTGGAGGTTTTTTTTTTTTTTTTTTTTTTTTTACCAATTTCTAATACCACCAACTCTGAGTGCGACATATATTTATCTATTATTGAATGCATTTTATTTTTCACTTGATCCTTAAGTTCCTTTTTACTTTTCATTTTGATTGAGGTTTCATATATTTTCCACAACATTTAGTTGCAAATGTGTTTGTTTACTCTTCATTTGGTTGTTTTTTTATCCTTTCTTTTAAAACAATTTTAAGCATGTATTTGCAACTATATTCTTTTTCTTTGAAGAAAATATGAGAATATTGTCATGCCTTGATGGATATAAGTGTTCAATATTTTCCCTAGAAAACAAATATATAATAAATTACAAACTACACATAAATTATGTAAAAGTCTGTATTTTTATATCTATTTTTCTAATTGTTATCCAGTTATTCCAACAGTATTGACTGAATATATTTTCTCTGTGTCTCTGTGTGGTTATCTTTTTGTTTTTGTTTTTTTTTTTTTTTGGTTTGGGGAAAATTTTGTCCCTCCAATCTATCAACCAACGAGCATTCTACATAGGTTTTTTTAGTCTGTCTTTCTAAATAATATGTGTTCATGGACTTCTGAGATACTTTTCACAAATTTTAATAAAGTTCACTAGCATACTTATTAATTAATGTACATAAAAAGTGGAGTAATTGGTATAGTTTGGGGAAAAATTCAAACCTTAAAACCTGTTCATAGATACTTCAAAACTTGGCTTTGTTGTGGTTTTACAACACAGAAAGTGAAAAAGTGAAACTGGCCATCTGTAAGTATGGCACGTTTGACCACTCAGAGTTAAGTTTATAAAGAAATTCAGGAAATTTTTAATTATTAAAATATAGCTCTTAGTCTTCTTGCTTCCTGAAATTAGAAACCCTGAATATTAATGTTAATAATAAAATTGATATTTTATTTGCTTTTGATTTTCAATAGCTTTATCCCAAATTTCATGCTTTTATTTTAAGGTTTCAAACAGTTCACACGTCCAAATTTAATATTCAATTTTATTCAATGGCCTTTCTAAACTTGACAAGTATGAAAACTTTAAAAGAGGGATACATCTATATGCTCTAAATACAATTGCCATAATGGAATGATTTTCATTCATTTATTTTGTGGTCCCTGCCAAACTCTCAATTATTCTGAATAAATCATTAAGATGTCCAATCAAAAATATAATACAGGATAAACCACTTATTTTCAAAAAACTATTATCCGCTTACCAGGTATAAATTTCATTTTCTAAAAGGCTACAGTACAGTAAGAACTTTAACTAGAGAAAAGTGTCAAAGCTATCGTTATAACTCTGAAAAGTTCATAAAAGCTTCAGAGTTCAACCACAAACACCATTAGGCAATATAAAAATTTATCTTGTTTACTAAATAGATTATGTTTAAATTATTCTATGTAGTTAGAAGCCAAGCCTTATAAGAAAATGGCAACATTTTAAACCACATAAATGGCATATTATTAATACAACATATTTGCTAAAATAAAAAAAGAGGTAACACCACAAATATACGAAGTGTAAAAGCAAAGGCCAAATGTGTTGGCTCACCCCTGAACTCCCAGCAATTTGGGAGGCCAAGGTGGGCGGATCACTTGAGGTCAGGAGCTCAAGACCAGCCTGGCCAACATGGTGAAACCCTGTCTCTACTAAAAATACAAAAATTATCTGGGTATAGTGGCAGGTGCCTGTAGTTCCAGCTACTTGGGAGGCTGAGCGTAAGAATCTCTACAACCCAGGACATGAAGGCTGCAGTGAGCCGAAATTGCACCACTGTACTCCAGCCTGGATGACAGAGCAAGACTCCATCTCAAAAAACAAACAAACAAAACAAAAGAGAAAAAAAGAAAGCAAATGTGGCAAAATGTTAAAATCTATTAAATTTTAGTGATATATACCTCTTTCCATTACACTGTTTTCCAAGGTTTGTGTAGATAACAAGTATTAAAAGTATAAAAACAAAAGAAACCAGTATTATGAAAAGAAAACTATTTGGAATCCTAAAAACACAAATTACTATAAAGCTTTCCTCCTTTTTAAAGACTTTACATAGTGAGACTGGAGTAATCTGTTTTGGAAATTAACTTGGCATCCATGGAACTATTTTGTTATGGTAGATGTAATATTAATTTTCTGGTCTTTAATAAAACTACCAATTAAAAATGATAAAATGGTCAACAGCAGCAAAGTAATTGACAAATTACAAGAAACTTGATAGGAGAAGTTATATAATAATAACTGGGGCAAAGGAAAAGAAGTGATGATTCTTCCATTGGACTCTGAGTCCTAAAATGTAAAATTACACTCTGTCCTAGACACATGTGAGGAGTGTGTTCATCTCTCAATGTGTTTCCATAGACAGTGAAAATGCTCATCTGTCAGTTCTCAGAAATGCTCTTTCAGTCAAATTATTCTTTACCCTAAATTCTGGAGTCGTACCTTGTTCCTTGATTCCATGTTGTAGTTTAAATATCCGGATCTACAGTGTCTTTTTTTTTTTGAGATGGAGTTTTGCTCTTTTTACCCAGGCTAGAGTGCAATGGCACGATCTCGGCTCACTGCAACCTCAGCCTCCTGGGTTCAAGCAATTCTCCTGCCTCAGCCTCCCAAGTAGCTGGGCTTACAGGCATGTGCCACCATGCCCAGCTAATTTTATATTTTTAGTAGAGATGGGGTTTCACCATGTTGACCAGGATGGTTTCGATCTCTTGACCTCATGATCCACCCCCCTTGGCCCCCCAAAGTGCTGGGATTATAGGTGTAAGCCACTGTGCCTGGCCTCTACAGTGTTTTATGTATTATATTCTATAATGGCTAGAAGGAAAATCATGTTTGTTCTGGATACAAGGTTATAATACTGAATTCCTGCAAACAGGTAGTTATGGTAAAAGAAAAATGTGATTTTTCCAACATTTTAAGACAGGATATTTTGAGATACTAGCACTATAATTTGAAGATTGAATGACACTATAATATTGAATGACTTTGTAAAAAAAAAAATACAATGCTATATTTGTTTAAAACTGCATTGTTATACATCACACATTTTAATTTATTCATTTTTGTCCTAGAATCAAGATTATGAGGTTGAAAGAAAACACTTTATTTTTATTTTACCAAAAATAAACCTATAGCATAGAAAGGTTAAAGGACTTAATCTTATATTAGCAACATTCATAAATAAAAAAAAATGAATATAAAAATTCTGGCTCACTTACAGGGATGGAAATGCTACAATTGAGAAAATACAGAGGTGAGGTGGCGTTGCTTAGCTCTGATAAGCAAAGTGAATCCTAATGTAATGAGCAGCAAGTTTTGACTGATATTCAGGAATGCATAAACTGCAAACATCTATGCAGATGTTAAGAGAATGTAGTGTTCTTAGCCGCAAGATAAATGGGCAGACAATAGGATGCTGCTCATTCTGTACAGGTAAGAGAAATCAAGGACCGACAATCAGAAGAATAAGGCAGTAATCCCAAAACAAATACAATCCTTACCCAGTTTCTATACTGGAGCCAGAACCCATTGAATGAAGGAAAGGATAATCTCACAGGAGCAATCACACTGCAACACAGTAGATGTTGTTGATAATGACCCATCATTTATTTTCCAAAAGAACCTGTGGCCATTTCCTTAGTTAATATGAACTGAGTAAAGGGGAATATACGAACATTTTGAGTGCGTGTCTGTGACCCTTAATTCAAGAAAACTCAGAAAGACCAGGCTAGCTCCTAAGCACTCTGCAGAAATATGTTACAACTGCATTTGTCAACTGCATCATGTTTCTACAACCTCTACCCAGGTCAACCCAATCTCTTACAGTTGTTGCTGCAGGCACTTCCCAATTAACTTCCTGCACTCAAATTTGCATTTCAGGATCTGTTTTCCAAGAAACCCAACCTAAGACAGATGTTAAATTTGGATATTATTTGAATAATTTCACTAAAATACAAAGTGGCTATCATTTGTATTTACCCTATTCGTGAGGTTAAAAGAATAAGATCGTATTGTTAAGGATGAGAAAACACAGTCATTCAGAAACTGTTCAGTGATATTTTAACCGGTAATAAAATTTTAGGGAAGACATTTAGAAAAAGAATATCTAAATATATGGGATATATGATGGATATATATCCAAAACTACAATTTGGAATACTACTATTTGGAACCCTAGTATTGAATATATATATCCAATATATCCATTGATTCCAGCAATTTTTCATTTAGGAATATGTATGGAAAATTATGAATAATAGTGCAGATATATGCATAAGTTATTTCAGCATTGTTCATAACAGATTACAACTCAAAATGAAGCTTTGTTATATCTACATAGTTAATTAGGCAGCAAGTATTATACAGCTACATGATGCATGTGCATATACAATATTTAAATGTTTAAATAACACAGACATCTTAAATGACTGATTATATATATTTGGATAATTTATATACCCAATGTAATACACAAAAGCATTTTTTATGCATTTCATTTATAGTATGATTTCCGGAGATTTACATGTTTTTCACAGTTTACACATTTCCTGTTTCATTAGTAAAAAATTAAGATAAAGTCATTTTATTTAAAAAAGAAAATGACAAGTTTTGTTTAAAAAAGTAAATGATGGTATTTGGTTCTAGGCTTCTTAATATATGTGGCCAATTTAGAAGTTCATTCCCCAAAGTTTTTATGTGATATTTCTTAGCCTTGATGGAGCATGTGAGAAAACCAAGGCATATACAAGTAGATTACCCTGACAGAGAACAAGAAATTGAAATGATTTTTTCTATTGTGTTCTTATCCAGAATTTTATCTCCAGATTAAGTTTTATAAATTACAAGTAACACACCAGTAACTAAAGGGAATTATTTCTCACTTTCACGGTTTTTCCCTTTTTCCAATCCTTTCTTCTCCTCATTTCTTTTCTTCAACTGGGCCTTTTACCTATCACTATCAGATCAAGGTTTTTACACTGTTAAAATGAAAAATTAGCATAGCACAGTAGTTGAAGCATCATAAAGTTGTAATGTGTAGTATTTATGTGAATTATCAGCAATCATTGGCATTGTTTAACCTGCCTGTTGGAAAATAGGGTGGGTTTTTTTCTTTAACATTTCCATGAACTGTCCAATAATTCCCCCTGAAATAGATGGGCAATACAGGGCTTGGTGCTCTCAGGATAATTCTGTCTTAAATCTTCCTGGTACCAACACTGTAAGTACTTACTATAAAAGTCCCAGTCACTGACCACAGCAGTTCAGCAAGAAAGTTGCTTATTGCAACGATACTTTGTGTATGTTGCTTGCCATGACAGATGGGAAAAAGAAAGAAAGGGAGTTTCAAGTACATCAAATTATGGCAGATACTGATGGAGTGGAATATACACACATAGTTGGGGTGTTGAAGAAAAAAAATGCCTTCGCAGTTTTGAAAGAAATCTACCCTAAGTCTGAGAAGTAATGAGGGAACAGGAGCTCCCAGAGGTTACATGACATGAGAAGAGATGGATAGCCTGAAGAGAAAAGTACAGTGACATAAGAAATCAAAGAATATTTTACCCACAGAAAGGAAATCAATGAAAATGATAAACAGCTATTCAAAGCAAATTCATGGATTATTCCAGTTTCCACAAGAAGACAGGTGCCACATATAATCCAACAGGATGGAAAGAATGTTAGAAGGTGAGAGAGGAAGCCCAGAAGTAATCATCTAAGTATCATTCTAATTCTAGTCCAAAAACTTTTTGAATTATTATTTTGATGTTTGTCACATAATTTAAAATGATTTCCTGCAGTAAAACTCATTGGCATATTTATATACTTCAGTGCATTCATTTGTACTGTCCAAATGATATATTCCAAAAATATTACAGATGAAATAATGTATTTGCACATTTTAAAGAATAATAAAACATGTCACCCATATACCTACCAAACAACTTCAGAATTACAACTCTAACCATATCTTCAAAGCCCCTGGATCCCCGTCCTGATGTTAGTCCCCTTTTATCCCAACAAGATCTTACAAATCTCCTGATTTCTCATTTAATAATGCAATTTATTTAAACCTCTGTCGACTTAGAATATGTAAATAAACTGTGTGCCGTTCCTATTTGCTCTATTTTTAATGTTTTTATACATGTATCAAACTGGGATCATTGAGACGCATCAATTCATCTGTTGTGCACAGATCTGGGATGTGGTAGGAGACCAAAGTTTAAACTCAGACATGTCTTACTTCAAAGACTGTGCTGTGTCCCTTTTCCCCACTGGTATTTTAGAAAGATCTGTAAAAGTAAGGAGAGTAATTGGCATTTTTGAAAGTGCTTTGAATACTCACAACCACTCTAGCAGGAAGCTGCTGTGAGTTAAAGTGATGACGAAAATATTCTGTAAGTTTTCCAAGTGTATGTCAATGTCAGGATTTTAATGACTAATTGTCTGGCTTTATATTCTGTATATGCACTCCCTATATACCTGCAAAAAATTGGGCAAGGTAATGTATTGAGATTATTCACTTTTCTTTTTTTTTCCTTTTCATAGAGCATTCACCTCACCATACACCCTCTTTATAGTTGAGTCCTTTTTCTTCCCTTCTCTTATGGTGGCTGTTCTCAAAGTGAGGACACCACACCAGTTGCATCAGCTACACCTGACCACTTGTTAAAAATGTAAATTTTCCATCCCACATACCCTACACCTACAGAATCAAACTCTAGTGGTTGAGCCCAGTAATATGTGCTTTATTCAGCTCTCAGGTGATTCTGATACACACTAAAAATTATGAACCAGTAATTTAGAAAGGGGTTCATTACACGCTGGATCAAAGAGAAGTTGCCTGTGGACAAACTGCCTTCCTGGATTTTCAATTCCAGAAGTCTGGACTCTGTTAGAATAGAAATGTAAAAGTTTAACTTTGCTTCCCAGGCTGCACAAAGATTACCAAATGTGGAAGAAAATTAGAAGGGCTTCTAGGCTTTAGAGCCATACAGGCTTGGCCAAGGATAGCTGCTATCCTGAAGTATCTCTACAAATGTAAAGATGACAATGTTGCAAGCAGAGGGTTGATGAAGATTTTCAAAGACTGAAATTCAATGAAATTGAATGTGAAGGTGGGATTCAATTGGAATTAAATAAAGTAATATTGTGTGGGGAAAAGTTTGTATCCATTGTGAAATGAAATCTAAAAAGTACCCTGAACGAAATAAAAGCTCAACTCATAATAATGAGAGCATTTTGAAATACCCTCGGCATCTTTCCTCTCACACTCAAATGCACTTTTGCAGTGGTAAGAAGGAACGCAATGCTTCCTCCTTTCTTTGCTAAAAATACAAAAAAAATCAAGTTACTTCTATTTGAGTTATGAATATGGACAATAACAACTACAGGGAGCAAAACAGAGGTTTAATCTTTTAGTTGCAAACATAATAATTTACTTTAGGAGGCATAAAATTCTTTAAAAGATATTTCAAATTAAAAAGCTATATATTCATTACTGCTTTTTCAAAGAATGTACAATAATTTAGATTACGTCTAACATATATTTGAGATTGGAAGGTACCCTGCAAGTGCAGAATTAAAGAACCTAATTCATATGTAGTATTACCACCTATAAGATATACTTTGAACAAATATTTTCAGGGCAAGTATCTTGAGTAAAGACTGTCTCTGAGGTTTGTCAATTATAACTTTGGTAAAAATAAAGCTTGCTGTTCATTCCATTTAATTTCCCAAGTAATAATGATGATAGTAACAACAGCAATAGTTATAACAGCTAACAATCTTTGAGTACCTTCTATATGTTTCTAGGTGTTGCTTAAAGTACTTCTCATTTATTAGTTTGCTTAATCCTTGCAACTAAATTAAAGGCTATTATATAGCAAAGTATGTTCTTTCTTACTGAAATCAAACACAAACGTTTCTGAGTTAAAAACTATACCTAAATGATATTTAAGAATAATTGTTTTCATGTTTCTGAGTCAATTACTTACTTATTTCCTCGTCCTATAACCCATATAGATAAATGGAAACTAAAAATTCAAAAATAAATATGAAAATAATCCTCTCTGTGTGTGTATATATATATGTAATATATGTATAATTACATATATATATATACACACAGAGATTTTCTAAATAAAAATATATATATACACACAGAGAGGTTTATTTTCTAACGACAAATATATATATATATATATACACACACACACACACACACACACACACACACACACACAAATTACATATATATCTACATACAGAGAGAGAGGTTTATTTTCAAAAAGATATATATGTATATACACAAGTTACATATATATATACACACAGAGAGAGGTTTAGTTTAGAAAGTTGTATATATACAGAATAATTTTCATATTTATATAGTATATATATGTGTGTATATACACAAATATATGGAAAATAATTTCCATATTCAATATATTGTGTGTATATATGTGTGTGTGTGTGTGTGTGTATGTATATATATATATATATACACAAAACTTTAGAAATTACTATTATACTACTTTGAGTAAAGTTGCAGTTATCAAATGACTTATCTGTAGCAAAGATCCTAACCCACTGATCCTGTCTATTTATGAACATAACAACTCTGTTTTCTTAAAGATTGAGGAAACCAGTAAGATAAGTAGTTTCCATTTTCATTTAATGAATGAACTTTACTTAAAAAGAATAAAATCTTTTACAATAGAAATACTTTTAGAAAATGAGTTGGATAGTAAATGTGATTATAACTCATGATAATGAAGGATAATGATTTGACATCAATCTTTATTTTTTACTAAGTTTGCTGTGATCATGAAAACTTTACAAAACAAGAAGTCTGGGGAAGAAAGGGTGCCTAGTGAGTTGCTATTTTATGGATATTAAATCATAGTTTGTTGAATGAAAAGAGTTCGGGAGATTGGTAAAACAACAATGTGGATGGATTTGACTCTATTGAACTATACATTGAAACATGGTTAAAACGATATGTGTATTTTATCACTATTTTAAAAACATTAGTAAAAGTCTGCCTTTTCCCTGCATAGCTCCTAGTAGATACCTTTTCCTAATGTGCAATATAAGAAAAGTAAAAAAGAAGAGTAGAAGTGGGAAAATTAACAAGATATTTGTTGACTAGCTATTCACAACCAGCGATGGCAGGTGTTATTAGCCTCTCATGTTTCATACAAATTTAAAATCAATAAAATACAATATTCAATTTGGCCAACCTAATGTAACTAATAAGTATGAGAATTGATATGCAAATACAGGTTTAGGGGAATCCAGGAACTTTTTCTTATGCTAGAGTACTTGCCAAAGTATCACGCTGAATGCAGTTTTGTCAGACCAACAAAGGCTTATATTGAGTGAATGCTCCAAAAGAAAACATAAGTATCACCTAGTTGAAAATTCAATGAACTTCAAATATCACTGATCTTACTGACACTAATTATAAATATCATAAAGTTAAATCCATCAAGAGCTTAGGTAATAAGCATCTTTCCTTAATTCTCAAGGTTAGCAATTTAATTCAGGTAAATCTAGAAAGAATATATTTCACAACAAGGGATAGGAGATACATGATCACAAATTCAAACCATCATGTTAGTGTTTGACAGTAATTGAGTTGATAGCTTCAAAAACAAAACTAAGTCTTCTCAGGGAAAACTGGTTTCATCTTAAGTATACACAGCATTGTAAATAGTGAAGAAAACTGTGATAAATTTTACAATGAAATATAAATGGATGAAAAATATCTGGGAGAAATTATATATATCCTAACACCAAGTTCCTTTTATAGCTGTGTCAAAGCCCGGAAAGATTAATGATTAGAATGACTGCCATTGCTCAATGTTTTCTAAAGGTAAAAAAACAAATGAACAAGCAAACAAAAATGAAATCCCAAATCACAAGGAACAGAATGACAACTTTGGGTTGAGGTAAAACTGCATTCAACAAGAAGCCAGTTTTTATCCTGTCTCAGAATGGAACTAAAGAGGTAGACATACGAATAACTTACTCCTGGAACTCTAGGGAGCTGCGACAAATGTTCCTAAAACAGAGACTCCCACTTGTGCTGTGCCTGAAGGACTGTAGGCTGAGCTTTGAAAGCAGTAGTATTCAGCTAGGTGACATTGTCTCTGTAGGGAATGCCATTAGTCACTGGTTACCAATAACACTCTTTGCAAATTATTTTATCATTAAAAAGTGGTTAGAGCAGATGGAAGATTATTTGAATAATAATCCATGAGCATCTTACTTAAAGAGTAAAGGTGGATTTTCAGTTGGTGAGCTGAGTGTGGGATGTAGGCATGGTACATCGATAAGAGAGGAAAACGAATATGAGCCTCAAAGATGAATATCCTCAAACTCTTGTAGCCAAGATTTTCTAGGAAGACTAAACAGAAATTGCCATACCTTACATTTTCTCACATTTCAGTGCAAACAACTTGATAACAATAATGTATTGCTCTATAAAAAAGCTTTTTGGATTAGGAATATAGCTACTCTAGCCATGAAGTTATGAGTGATTCCTACTTGAAATGCGGGGGGTGTGTGTGTGTATTTACATATTCTTTTTTCTATTGGTCTAGAGTTTTAAGCACTATTAGAGTAGCTTCAAGCTTATCAGATTAATATATAAGTATCTGCATCAACAGTTTTTGTTATTTATATACACTCTAAGTTCTGAGATACATGTGCAGAACACGCAGGTTTGTTACACAGGTATACATAAACATGCCATGGTGTATGTATACACCCATCAACTAGTCATCTACATTAGGTAATTATCCTAATGCTATCCTTCCCCTAGCTCCCTACTGCACAACAGGTCCCAATGTATGATATTCCCCTCCCTGTGTCCATGTGTTCTCCTTGTTCAACTCCCACTTTTGAGGGAGAACATGCGGTACTTGGTTTTCTGTTCTTGTGTTAGTTTGCTGAGAATGATGGCTTCCAGCTTCATCCATGTCCCTGCAAAGGACACAAATTCATCCTTTTTTATGGCTGCATGCAGGGTCTCATTTTGTCAACTAGCCTAGAGTGCAGTGACATGATCATAGCTCACTGCAACCTCGACCTCCTGGGCTCAAGCAATCCTCCCACTTCATTCTCCCAAGTAGCTAGGTCTACTGGTGTGAGTCACCATACCTGGCTAATTTTTAAAACTGTTTGTTGAGATGGGGTCTTACTATGTTTTCCATGACAGTTTCAAACTCCTGACTTCAAACAATCCTACTGCCTTGGCCTCCCAAAATTCTGAAATTACAGGTGTGATCTACCATGCCCAGCCTGCACCAATAGTATTTTGACATACAGTTTTAATAATTATTTTTTAGATATATACATATATACTTATCTGTTCTAAAGAAAAACAACTACACATTTAGGAATGGGATAGTGTGTCTGCATGTATGTGTGTATGTAGAAAATTTAGAAAAAATATAAATCTCCATACGTGGATATATAAAGTTTCTCATTATTAACTCTCTATATCTTTATAGGTATATCTCAAAAGTAATTACTAAAACTGTACACCAAAATACTATTTGTGCTGAACGGGCATGGTAGATCACACCTGTAATCTTAGAGATTTGGGGGTCCAAGGCAGGAGAATTGCTTAAACCCAGGAGTCTGAGATCGACCTAGGCAACATAGCAAGACTCCGTATCAACAAAAAATTTAAAACATTACCCAAGTGGTAGCTCACACCTGTAGTCCTAGCTACTTGGGATACTAAAGTGGGAGGATCACTTGAACCCAGGAGGTGAAAGTTACAGTGAGCAGTGAGCTATGATTGTGCCTCTGCCCTCCAGCCTAGGTGACAAAGTGAGAATCTGTCTCTCTAAAAAACAAAACAGAGAACTGTTGATGCAGATGGTTACATATTAATATAAGATTGAAGCTATTCTAATAGTACTTAAAATTAAAACTCTAGACCAGTAGAAAAAATTCACCAACAATTGTAAATAAAATTCACAAAATGGCTTATAAATTTAACCTCACCCTCAAAGCCACAGTTCAAAATGTGTTATAGAGAAAAAACATATATTTGGGAATGGGATAGTGTATCTGCATGTATGTATGTAAATTTAGAAAAAAATATCTCTACATGTGGATATATAGTTTCTCATTATTCATAGATTAACAATAATAAATTAACAATAATAAATATTTGTCTCAGTTAAAGTTCCAGCAAAAAACATGACACTCTCTACAAAGATATAGAGGAGGGTGTATTGAAAGGACTATTAATAAAAGATGCTGGTTAAGGGGGAGGAAAAACCAAAGTACTCCGAAGTGCCTAGTTTTGAGCAACAGCGAGAAGTCACTGCTGCCCCTGGACCTAAAGGAGCTAGGAAGGAGTAGTGACCAAGACCCATCTGGAATTGTAGATATAGGAGAGGGAACACCCTAAAACACTTGTAGATATTGGTAGAAAATATATTAATAGCAAAGATCATCAGTAGCAAACTGCAAGCTAGCAAAGAGGAAGCCAGTAGAAAACATGCCTTGAGTTTTCCATCCTCCCTCCCTCCCTCCCACTTTTGGTTAGTGCTTCTTTCTGTCAATCTGAAAGCAGCTAGAGGACAGTAAAGTCTTCTTTAAGCCGCCCACGGAGCTCAGTTCCTGGGGTACAGAACAGGTTGTAGAAAGGCAGATTTTGAATATTGAGCAGCAAAAGGAGAGTGTCCAGCACATTTGTATGGTGCTTTTAGATCCTCAACCCATTACACAAATCCATTTAACTCAAATAGCCGTGAAGGAAAATTAGTAGTAAAGAAATTTGAAGTTCAAGATTTTTAGTTTCTCAACATTGCCCATTTAACACTGTGATGGTTAATACTGAGTGTCCACTTGATTGAAGGATACAAAGTATTAATCCTGGGTGTAGCTGTGAGGGTGTTGACAAAGGAGATTAACATTTGAGTCAGTGAACTGGGGAAGACAAACCCACCCTTACTCTGGTGGGAACCATCTAATCAGCTTTCAGCAAACATAAAGCAGGCAGAGAAACGTGAAAAAGTGAGACTGGCCTAGCCTCCCAGCCTACATCTTTCTCAATGCTGGATGCTTCCTGCCCTAGAACACTGGACTCCAGATTATTCAGTTTTGGACTCGGATTGGCTTTCCTGATCTTCAGCATGCAGAAAGCCTATTGTGGGACCTTGTGATTGTATAAGTTAATACTTAATAAACTCCCCTTTATATACATATTCTACTAGTTGTGCCCCTCTAGAGAACCCTGCCGAATACAAACATGTAATAGAGTCAGGAATTAAATTGTTCTCTAATTCCAAACAACCTTTTTCAGGCTATTTGGAGAAATCTGGGTAGAATAAAGTCTAAGTGAATGGTATAGGAAGATGCTGCTTCAGAACTCCCTTTTCTTCCAAACTGAGTATCGAAAATACTACTGTAGAACTGGAGTGTGTAAATAAGACATGGGGTTTAAATAAAACTCGTTTGGTTGTGGGTCCTTCTTTCAAAGGCCTAGCAGAATCAAACAGATTTTAGGACTTTCTGTGTCATTCTTTTAAGAGAACTCTTAGTATAGAGCATGTTGCAGCACATAATAAAGAATATAGCAAGAAATCTAATAAAAGATCCTCCCACAAGGAAATAACCAAAACTGTACTGGAAAAGTAAAACTCACATGTGGTTTAATGACAGGTCACTGAAGACACTTATAAAAGATTTCCAAACCAGAAAGCCTCTTTTTATATACAATGAGAATTCACGTTAGCCCCTTATACAACCATGTGCCCTTACATGGTCGGAAAAGTTCTTTGATTCAAAAGAAACCCCACTGCCTAAGAAAGAAAATTATCCAGATAAGTGTGACTCAAAATCATAGGTACCATTACATTAGGATACTTTCTGTATGTTTTTACAATAGCATTAAGAGAAAGGATAATCCCAGAAAGACAAGAGTTCAAATAAAACAAGCCCTTCAAAAACATTGTGATTTGTTGTGATAGAGCATGTTGTGTGTGACGAACAATGTTTTGAGGTATGCATTTGAAGCACAAAGTGTGAGGAGTTTGAGGCACATTGACTGAGTAAGAGAGCTTGAATGATAAGCCAAGGATAGTTCATAAATAATAGGAAATGAGAATTATCCCTTCCTCATTTATCCTAGAACGGAATCCTAATAGTAAATCTCTTTGGGGACAGTTCTGCAGGCATTTTGCAACCTTAGAGACACTAAGTAGCATATACATTGCATTAGCTGAGGTAGCGATTCGCTGTTTTTTAACTGTACAGGCAGTATGCCATAAAGGTGCTGTATCGTTCATATGATTTGTAATAAATCTTTTGTATCTTTTTCTCACAATAATTTATCTGATACAGAAACCAACACCTTCCACGTTACTATGTCTAGCTATTGAATTAATTCATGAGCTGGACTAAAATAATGGGCCATTTTTCACCACCAGGATTGTGAATATTTTAATGTCTGAATAAAGGTAAGAATAAAGTTAAAGCAACTCAACTTTGTGGAGACGCCACCAGGAGGAAAACAGATGCTCACATTAGCACTTTAATTCATTTTAATTTAACATCATTGAAAGTACAGCTAAAAAATGAGCAGATTGTTGCAGGTAAAAACAAATATTAATCTGAACACCCCGTTATGGTTATTTCATGGAAAAATTGGAGAATTACCATCCTTTCATGATACTGGCCATCCTAAAGAGAAAATGATGTCTATTTAGTAAGGTCTACGTGACTACATTATTGAAGCATGCCATCCGTACGGATAAACCAAGAATTCCATCTATTCAAGAATAAAAATACATTCAGAGCAATTCCCTAGAATCGAGTTGACTTCTTTGGTGTACAAAACCAGGACTGGATACTTGAAGGAAAATGTAAATAATTCCAGATAAAGCAGTGACTTTTTGAAGGTTCTGAGGCTCTGCCAACTATTACAATTTGACAACCAAAAAAGGAAACTGGATAGTAGTTGACATATTTTTTTCCCTATTTTCCAACAAGTTTTTCAATTTTTTTCCAAAATCAGAAAACATAGTTTCCCCCTTGAAAAAAATATTAACAGAAGACTGAGAAAGATGTATGTGTGAAAATGTGTGCAACATTTTAGTGAATGAATGCTTACCTAATTATGTTCCTCTGCCAATGAAATTAAAGGGAAATGGTATCCAACGCAGTTTAAACCCATTAGTAAACACTCCTCATTTTTGACAAACAGTATCAATAAATCTCCACCACCACTACCACTGGACACTTGATGATTAAGCTAATCTTCTAATTCAGTGGTTCTCAATGCTGGTTGCATATTAGAATTACCTGGGGGAAATTAAATCAGCTTTTATATGGTTGAAAACCAATCATCAGGATTTTTTTAAAGCTTCCACATAACTCTAATATATAGTTAAGATTCAGACCAGTATTGTCCTTGCAAAAGTTGAAGGAATATGAATGTGAAAATCTTTATCTGGTATATCTTCATGACTTGAAAATCATTGCAGGCAACCAAATTTCTCCTACCTCCCTTTATCATTAGAACAAATAATATTGTTCTTACACTTAAAGGTCTGTGGGGAGAATTCTTTAGTTAAAAGTAAACATTAAATAAAAAGTTTGCCATATTCAGATATCTTAGAGTTTTATTCCTGTGGGATCTTAAGCAAACTCTTTTTTACAGCTTATTTACTCATTTGTAAAATGGGATGACTGTATCTACTTCTACGGTTATCATGAAACAAAATGAGTCAGCCAATGAGAAAGTACCTAGTAAAATGCTTGCATGTAATAGACATTCACAACACGGTAGCTATCAATAAATAATTGAAAACTGTAATTACAAATATCCTTTTATAGTCATAATTGCAAAAAGTTAAGAGGCTTAATTGTTCATAATTTTTACTTAAGATGTATGAAACAAATATTTATTAAACACTTATCATGGTGAGATACTGTTCTATATGCTGGAAATATAGCAGAAATAAGCAAACTAAAACTCCTGGCTCATTAAATTTTAATTTTTAAGAGACACTGACAACATATTATGTAAGATGGTGGTAAGGAACAAGGAGAGAAAAAAACCTTGCAGGTGGGGAGACAACCACTTTATTTCAGTGTCCATAAAGCTTTACTGGGATATAATCATGAGCATTTGTTTACACATCTGCAGAGACATTCATTTTAGATTAAATAACGGGGGAATTTCCCTCGAAATAGTCACTTTTGAGTACAGATCAGAGAGCAGGGAGGGAGCTAACCACGGAGATATCTAAGATAAGGCATTTTAGGCCACAGTAAGAACATGCCTGGGGTTTTCATGCAGCAGCAAGGAAGCTATTGTGGCAGAATTAAATTCAAGTAAGGGTGGGAGTAATAGGAGATGAGATCTTAGAGGCAACATGGGCAGAAACTAACGTGATCACATAGGGCCCTATGGGTACCTTTTCAAGTACCATTTCAGATATATTTCTATTTCCTGCCCCCGTGTTTCAATGCAGTTATGTAAAAGGGCTCCGTAAGACTTGTGAGCAAAACATGACATGTAATTCTTGTAGGCCAGATTCCAGAGTATATACTTGCCTCAGCCTGGTGTCAAGTACATTAGAGATGTTGCCTGCTCTAGCAGTCTTTGTCCCTGGATGCCTACGAAGGACAGGACTCACAGCCTTCACAATGAAAACACAGCAGAAGGCAGAAATAAAGCTGGGTTGTTTGTTAAACCACTAAGATTCTGGGGCTACTTCTTACTGCTTAGAAAATATTTGGACTCATACATAGTTTGTAATAAGTAATTTTGTTTTCATTCTAAGCCAAATGGGAAACCAGCAGAGATTTTTAAGACAGGTTTGAGATGATTTGACTTAACTTTAGGCAATATCACTCTGTCTACTTTGTTAAGAATAGGCTGCAGGGGTTGAGGCAAGGCTCTTGATAGAAAGATACTACTGAGAATGTGCATGCTTGGGAAAGGTTGGGTAGCTCAGATATCTCTTTAATCAAAAGGGAGGTGCAGGGAACCAACGTGTCTAGCCTCTGTACCTTCCTCGTTTCTACCAGTTTACCATCTATTCTCTCTTTTGTCTATCACCCTTAACTAAGATACTTTCTTTACACATTTTTCTTCTCCTCAACTGCTTCTGCTTTATTTCTTACACACACACAAACATTAATTATAATAACCAAATATAAGTAATTGATTTAAAAACAAAATCACACATATTCAAGTACTACTATGTAATAGGTAATAGAGATTAGAACCAATACTAATCCTTTTTTTTATCCTTCAAGTCTTTCAGTCTAGTTGTAGTCTCAGGACAAATATAGTAAGAGAGCATACAATAGCAAAAGTGCCCATGGTATGTTTGTTAGAGCAGCGTAGGAAAGAGGTAAGTCAGATAATTAATATCAACTTTATGGAGTAGGTAATATGTGAGCTTTGGGGATAATGGAACTGTTATGGGTGAAGACTCAGCAAGGCATTTCAATAAAAATAAATGCATAGTATCAGTGAGGAAGTAACATTATATGGCAGTCATCTTCAGACAAAGTAGTTACTCTGAAAAAACATAATATTTACGAAAAAGAAAGTAAAGAAAAGAAGTAATTTGGAGCAGTACTGAAGTAATAAACTATAAAGGTCCTTGGATCACAAACTAGAAAATAAAGAACAGCTAAAGAGAATGTTTTAGTATTATTGTAGTTTCACCATAATCAAAGAGAGTTTAAAATTTCTTATGCGAAGATGAAATAGGTGATTTAAAACATGGTTTTGATAACACACCTGATATAAAAATATATACAATTTTGTCCTGACTTTAATAAACAAAACTAGATTGACTTTTGTATTATACACTATTTTACACTAAATCTAAATTCAGGAATTACAGTGAATGCCTAAGTTAATAAAAGAAGATTAAGTTATTATATATTTTCTAGTAAGTGAGAAAAAATTAAAGTAAAAATGAACAACTGCATCAAGGGGTAATGAAAAAACTTACTTTAAAAAATCTCAGAAAAAATGTTTAATAATATTGCATTACTCATTTTGCTAAAAATATTTCTGTGTAAGAAAAGAGCTTTTGAGTAATTAGTCACACTACTATCTTCAAGCAAATTTCTAAAGTATTAGAACAAATCTTATCATTTCCATTGGCATAATGTTCAGTTACAAGTCCAGTCTTCTGTCAAGGTCAAAGGTATTTCTAAAGAAAAAATAGACTTTTATCTAGTAAACAATTATTCAAAGGAAAATTAAATTAGGGGATATTCTAGAAAGGAACTTATATGATCTAGCAATGCACAAAAGGATGTTGATAAAAAGGTTTCATGTGTCCTTTGGGATAAGTTACATTGCCATTCTGAAATATAAAATGTTATAATTGTGTTAGCATAATAAGCAATGATAAATAATATGGAACACTGTGATTCTTCGGCATTCGTATTTCAGCCTGACAAAAGATACTGTCTGAATTTTTAAATTGTTTATGTTTGAGGATATTTCATTCTGATGAAAAGGAATGGGTTTCTTTTAAGCATAAAAAATCACGTTACTAATAAAATTGCTAGTTGAAATACAAATAGTTTTGCACTAGCTAAACTGTTTTTTTAAAGATAGGTGGTGATTTTAGGGTCACATGCAAATTTTTTATGATTGTTTTACAATATAAAGTAAATAATGTTGTTCCAAGGATGCAAAATTTGTATTTTTGAATGTTTTAGTTGGCAGTTATTTAGAAAAATGCTGGCATTTAATAACAGGAGAGAAAAATTTAAAAAATACTGCATGTACAAGCCTCTGTTTGTTATTGAGTGATTGACAAGGGAACTGTGTAGATTGTTTTAGGTTTCTTTAAGTATGGATGATGGAGATAGACAGGAAGGGCAGGTAAGGTGCAGAGTATAAAACATGGCCAATGTCAGAAGTTTAGGTCTCCATTACAGTTCATTTGGCTCTCTGGATGGTATAGAGGTGACATGAAACAGCCCAAACCAAAGCTAATTGAGTACCTAGATTTGTGAGTGTTACTTTAACAATATTAAGACTTAGCACTGGGTCTACAATGTCAGAGGGTGTGTTACCATTGTATAGTTCATTCAACTCTCATATTCCACTCATATAAGTTATTCCTCCAGATTGGTGATTTTATTTTCTAATATAAACCCTTAATTTAAATTAGCCTGTCTTCTAGCATCATGGGCAATCAAGAGACTTTCTTATCCTTCTGAGTCAATGTAACCAATCCACAAAAATCAAGCCCCATTAGATACTATGAAAGAGTAAGGGCATGTACTAATCCCCAAGTTTCCATGGCACTTATTTTATTTAGGTTTTGTCCAGCTGTAGTCAATTTTCTCTTTCTTCATGTATGATGAAGGGATCATTGCTCAAATTTCTCTCAATCTCCTACGGCAAACCATAGGTTTTATGCACAGAATATGCACATAACACTCAACATGCTTTGTCTTTTTTTTTTTTTAATATACATAGTCTTGTTTTTACTTTGTTTCTCCTGTTCTTTTACTAGGTCAGATAAATTGAAGGATATATGTCTACTACAATATTGTCAGTTGTAAAGCTCACATTGGAGGAAGCTGGTTTTTAACCATGTTTGTGACATAAGTTGTAAGTCAGCAGAGATTTTCCATAAAGGGCCATATGTGGCCCTTTAAACAAAGCTTAAATATTTTAAGCCTTCCAGGCTACATAGGTCTCTTGAACATATTCTTTATTTTCTTTAGTAACACTGTAGTATTTAAAAATATTCTTGGTATGCAAGTATTGTGAACACAGACCATGAGATAGATTTTGCCTCTGGGCAGTAGTTTAACAACTCCTATTATAAGTTATTGAAACTCATTTACCATAAATTTCTTCATCTATGAGAGCATGTGAGGACTGAATACAACATGAAAAAAGACTAGATCTCATCAAGTGCTTAAAATGTTGGCTGTTATTGATGGCAACTTATTTAGTAGGTTTCCCAGAAGTTATAAGAGCAGTCAGCAAACAATAATTGATTTGTTGCTATTTGATGCATTTAAATGCTAATAGACACATTAAAAACAGATATTATGAGAAGGGATTAGAGACACTATAAAAGTATCTTTTTCCATAAGTGAAATGCAAGTCAAAACTACAATGAGATACCACTTACAGCCACTAGGCTTGCTTTAATCAAAAGAGTAATGATTATAAGTGCTGACAAAGATGTGGATCAACTGCAGTCCTCATAAACTGCTTATGGGAATGAAAAATTAAAAACAGTTTGGCTCTTCCTCAAAAGGTGAAACATTTAGTTACCATTTTATCCAGCACTTTCAATTCTAGTCACATACTCAAGAGACCTGAAAACTTACTTTCATGCAATAACATGTACACAGATGTTCATAGCAGCATCGTTCATAATAACTAAATTGTGGAAACAACCCAAATGTCCACTAAATAATGAAAGGGTAAATAAAATAGGACATATCTATAGAGTAGAATATTATCCAGCAATAAAGAGAAATAAAGTGCTGATACATACTGCAACACAAATGAACCTTGAATACAAGATTGGGTAAGTACAATAAACCAATCACAAAAAAACAGGTGTTTTAGGATTCTATTTATAGTAAGTATCCAAAATAGGCATATCTATAGAGAAAGAACATAGATGCTCAGAGCTAAAGAGATTGGGGAAAAAACCCCAGCACACTGACTGCTATAAATGCATAGGGTTTATTTTTCGGTTGATGAAAAGTTTTTACAATTGGTCACGGTGATTGTTGCACAACTTTTTAATTATATTCAAACCATTGGATTCTATACTTTAAATGGATAAACTGCATGATATGTGAACTGTATCTCAATATACTTGTTATGAAAATAATAAATCAAAAAAATTATTAAAAATTCTATCCTCTTAATTCACTAAATTTTTTTTTATGTAATCTCAACCTAAAATAGGTGAAATATTTTCCAAATGGACTTTTTAGTATTCAACTAATACTTATTTTTAGAAAAAAAAAAGTTTTATATAGTTTAGGAAACATCTGCATCTAACCAAGATGAAGTAACAAAGACCCAAAATACTGTTTCATATCAAACAACTAAAAGCTGAACAAATTATGAGTCAACACTTTTCAAGCCATTGAACATTAGGAAATACAACACAATGATCTAGTCATCACTATGAGATAAGATAACAAACCAGGGGACGCCTAAGATTACCTCCGCCCACTGTCTGGTAAGAGTCTCCAGGCTGTGGCACTAGAAAAGTAAGCCAATTGCTCCCAGATGTCTCCCTGAAAGTTGGAAGCCCAGAAAGACCAAGGTAAGAGTTCACAGGGCAGACTGTCAGAGAGGAGAAAGATGCACAATGAGAGAGCTCCAAGTATATGTAGAAGATCGTCTTGTATCTTAAACTGGAATATTGTCCAGAATATGTATGTGATAAAGTCACTAAAATGGCAAAAAGTTACCACCCAAATGCATTAGACGGAATAGTTTCTGGAGTCCACAAGCCAAAGTATGAATTTTTAAAAAACAGTCATCACTTTATAGACTACTTTTACGTTTTTCTTTCAGTGTTGGGAGACTAAAAAAAAAAAAAAAAAAAAAAACACCACACCTTAGGAAAACAATGTTCAGTTCAAGCCAAAGAAACCTAAAAAGATCACGCTATTTCCAAGGAAGTAAACTGCATTCCAGAAGAAAGCTCAGAAATATATGCAGGAAAACAAAAATAAGGACCTAAATAAGTAAAATCACAATATCAGGGAACCAGTCACAAATTATGAGACATGCAAAGTAAGAGGATAATAAGCTGCAGAATGAAGACAAAAATAAATCATTTTTAACCCAATATAGACTTGATACAGATAACATTAATAAACAGAATGCTAAATTCATTTTCATAATAATTTAACATGTTAAAGTAACTAGAGAAAAAGATCAGAAACAATACGAAAAAAATAAATTATAGAACTTAAAAATATCAAATTTGCCAAGATGAAAAAAATACAATGCCTGAAATGAAAATTATACTAAATGGAATTAAAAGCAGATCAGGTATTGCAAAAAAAAAAAAAAAAAAGTAATGGGCTTCAAGACTTAACAATAAAAATCATTCAAAATGAAACCAAGAGAAGAAAAAAATGGAATAACTGTGGAGCAAATTCAAGTGGTCTAAGACATATGTACAAGCAATCTAAAAGGAGAAGAGAGAGAACAGAAAATAAAAAAAGTTTGAAGAAATGATGGCTGAATAGTTTAAAAATTTGATGAAAATAGTAATCCACAGATACAAGAAGTTCAATGAACTCCAACGTAATATGCATTTAATAAACCAGAAAGGTATACTATGAGTAATAATAAGTGTTAAAAAGAAAAAATATCCTAAAAATATCCAGATTAGAACACACATTACATATATAGAAACAAAGATAACATATTTCTCATTAGAGACAATACAAGCTAGAAGACAGTGGAGAAACTGTTTAAAGTACAGAAATGAAAACTCTCTGAACTAGAATTCTTTATCTCAAAAAAATGTATTTCAAATATGAAGCTGACATAAAGACATGTGGGGGCACACAAAGCTGAAATAATTTATCAGTAGCTGAACTAACTACAGAAAATGCTAACATGATTATTTCAGGTAGAAGTTAATGATATCAGCAGAAAATCCAGTTCTAAACGAAATAATGAAGAGCTCTGCAAATGGTAACTACATGGTTACACATAGAATGTTTCTTTCACTGATATTTAAATATGTTTGTTAAGACAATTGACACTGAAGACAAAATAAGAATATTAATAAAAATGTATTATGAGATTCATAACATATATAAACGTAAAATTTTAAAAAGAAGAACAGAGCCTCTCAAGGGATAAATGCAGTATATTATTATAAAGTTACTTTAACATATAAAAAGTGGCATAATATCATTTCAAGGTTGATTGATATATTAGATATGTATACTACAAAACCAACAACTGAATTAACAAAAGATAGATATATAAATATTAAGGCAAAAAGAAAATAAAATGCAATGAGGGGAAGAAATACTCGACTCATCAAAATGAGGCAGAAAAAGAGAAAAAAACAAATAGAAAAAGCATAAAATAAGAAGCTCTAGACATAACCCAATCACATTAACAAATAAATAACAAGTATAGACTGTTGGACTGGAAACACAAAACGAGACTCAACTATATACCTTATATTACAAGCTCACATTAAAAATAAAGGTATAAATAGTCAAGAGAAAAAGAATGGGAACGATAATAATTTTTTTGTTTAGAAATCTGGAGAGGCTACTAATATCAAACAAAGTAGATTTTAAAGCAAAAACACTTATTGTACAAACGAAGGTCATTTTATCATTGCTGTGGTTTAAATGTTTCTCTTCTAAAACTCATGTTGAAATTTAGTTGCCACTCTAACAATGTTGGAAGGTGGGACCTTTAACAGATGGCTTGGCCATGAGGGGTCTTCCCTCCTAGGCAGGATTACTGTCATTATAAAAGGGGGAATTCAGCTCCCTTTTGTCTCTTGATCCCTCTGTCTTTTACCATGGGATGACAGAGCAATAAAGCCTTTACCAGTTGTTAGCATCTTAATGTTGGGCTATCTAATATCTGTAATTCTGAGACTAAATACATTTCTGCTCATTATAAATTACTCACTTTTTGGTATTACAGTAATGCAAATGAACTAAGACAATCATGAAAAGACAATTCCTCTGAAGAGCATAATCGTCATCATGTTTATGTACATGGTAACAGTTTAAAGATACATGAAACAAATGTTATAGCGCTATAAGAAAAAAATACAGTCTTACATTTGGAAATTTCTTCATCTGCCATGGTCTGAATGTCTAGTGTCCTCCAAATTTGTATGTGGGAATCTTGCCCAATAAGGTGACAGTATTAGGAGGTGGGGAATTTGGGAGCTGATTAGACCACAGGGATGGAGCCCTCAGAAATGAATGTTCGTGCTTTGATAAGAAATCTGAGAGAAACCCTTCATCTCTTCTACTGTGTGAGGACACAGTAAAAAAATGTCATCTATTAATTAGAAAATACGCCCTAACCAGACTGAAATCTGCCATGATCTTGGACTGCCTAGTCACCAGAATTATGAAAAAATAAATTTGTGCTACTTATAAACTACTTAGGTAAGGGTTTTTTGGTATAGCAATCCAAACAGACTAAGACAGGATCCCTCTCTTAATAATCAAGAGAACAAATAAACAAAGTATTTTAAGTATATAGAAATCTCACAACTAAATTGGCCTGGTTCTTACTCATATGACACCCTACACAGCAAAGTTGAGCACATTTTTTTCTAGGTACACAGTCAACATTTTCCAAGATACAAAACGTTATGAACCACAAAACAAATCTCAGTAAGTTTTAATATGTTCAAATTATATGATGTCTTATCAATTGTACTGTATCACTTTTCCCCACAAAAAAAAAGTCATACATTGACTCTCTAAGCCCCATTCTGACTATATTTGGAAATGAAGCATCTAAGGAAGTGATAAAATTGAATAAGGCCAGAAAAGTTAAGCCCTAATTTGGTAAGACTGGTATTTTTACAAGAAGAAGAGATATCAGAGAGCTCTAACCTCTCTCTTCACATACACAGAGAAAAGGCCATGTTAGGACACAGTAAGAAGATGTCCACACAAGCTAGGAAAGGAGCCTTCACCAGAAATCAATACGACCAGCACCTTAATCTTGAACTTTGGGCTTCTATAACATAAGCAAGAAAGATTTTGTTGTACAGCCACCCAGTCTCTGGTATTCTGCTATAGCAACACAAGGTATCCGCTATAGAAAGGAATTAAATTAGAAGTCAATAACAAAAGGGTCTCCTGGGGGGGGGACCCCAAATATTTGGAAACTAAGTAACACACTTCTCTGTAACCTATTGGTGAAAGAAAAAAATCAAAAGAGAAGTCATTTGAACTAAATGAAAATAAAATTGAAGCACAACATATCACAATTTGTGAAATGCAACTGAAAAAACAGACTAAAACATATAAAACATAACAGAACATATAGAAACACGATAGAAACATAAAATTCTAATAATGATCTATTAGAAAAAATAAAGGGCTGAATCAATAAACACAGCCTACATATTAAAAAAAAAAAAACTAAAAATGAAGAGCAAAGTAAATTTAAAGTAACTAGAAGAAAGATGATAAAGATCAGAATGTAAAACTGAATGAAATAGACAACAAAAAAATAAGGAAATCAAAAGTTGATTGTCAATATTAACAAATCAGTAAGACTCTAGCCAGAATTACAAAGAAATAAAGAGAAGGCAAAAATTATGAATACTATTAAAGAAAGCAGTGATATCACTGGAGGTAACATACATATTATAAGGATAATAGGGGAATACTGTAAGCAACCTTATGCCCATAATTTTAACACAATAGATAAAATTAACAAATTCACTGAAACACTAAAATAACCATCACTCAAGAAGAAATAGAATAATTGATTTTCCTCTATTTTAAAATTTTGAATTTGTACTTAAAAATCTCTTCTCACAAAGAATATGCCTCTCACACATAAATTCATGAGATTCTACAAAACAGTTAAAGAAAATTCATATCAATGTTTTACAGATTGATTCATAAAACTGAAGGAGATGGAATAATCCTAACTCATTCTATGAGACAAAACTTACCCTGATACCAAAATCAGAACAAGCCATTACTAAAGAAAATTACACAGTATTATCCATGAAGTAAGATACAAATATTCTAAATAAAATTCTAGCAAATAGAAACAATATATAACTTACAAATTATCATATTAAAATAAAAAATTTTATATTACAATTGCAGTAGATGGAGCAAAATAAAATGACATTCAACAGTCATTTCAGAATAAATTTTAAAATCACTCAGGAAATAAGAAAAAAGAACTGCATCAACCTGAATTTTTTTTCAACTATGAAAAATACTGATCTAATATTGTATTGAATATAGAAAACTGAATTGCTTTCTCTTTAATATCAGGAATAATACAAAAATGCCTGCTCTCATCAATCCTATGCAAAGTCATACTGAACATCATAACCAGTGAAATAAGGCAAAAAAGATAAAATTTAAAACATACAGATTGTAAAGGAATAATTGAAGTTATCATTATTTACAAAAAACACGATTGCCTATGCAGACAATTCTGTAGAATCTATTTAAAAAGCTACTGGAAATATTCAGAAAATTTTATAAAGTCAATTGTATTCCTGTACAATAGCAATGAACAAATAAAACTGATATTTTAAGAAATGCAATTGATGAGAATATACAGATATGTAATCTTTAGAAATAAATTTACCAGATCTGAAAATTACAGAGCATTTATTAGAGAAATTCTGAAAGATCTAAATAAAAATATAATATTATGCATCCATGGATTGGAAAATTTAGTGTTATTTAGATGTCAATTCTTCCTACACTGACCTATATAGTTTTAATATAATTTCAACTTATATACTTACAGTTTTTGTAGAAATAAAATAGTATTTTATAAAATTTATATCAAAATACAATCAATCTAAAATAGTCAAAACCACTTTTAAAACAGAATTAAGGTAGAGAACTAAATGACCTGATTTCAAGATTTATTTTAAAGCTAAGATAATGTGGTCAGCATTAAGACAGACAAATAGATCAATGGAACGTAATAGACGCTAGAAATAAGCCTACATGTATATAGTCAGTTGATTTTTGCCAATGTGTAAGGTGTGCAGTGTTGAAGTATTTGTCTTTTCAAAAAAAAAAAATGCCACTTGAACAGCTGGTTATCAAGCTATAAAAGAATAACTTTCATCTATTATTCATAACATATGCAAAAATTACCTCAAAATGAGTAACAGTGTAAAATGTAAAATCTCAATTTTAAACAGTTCTAGAAGAAAACAGAAGAAAATCTTTGTGATCTTGAGTTAATCAAAGATTTCTTAATTATAACAATACCCAAAAAATAATCCATTAAAAATGACAAACTGTACCTCAGAAAATGCAGTAAGTTTGGCTCTTGAAAATACATGATATAACAAATAAAAAGACAAGACACTAACAGGATGAAATATTTGTAAATCACATACCTGACACAGACCTACATCCAGAATACATAAATAAATGTGTACCAGGATATAAACACACATCAAAAAAAAAAAAAAAGAAAGAAAACAAACTACTCAATTTTTAAAATTATCCACAGATACTTCACTCCAGGAATCTTAATTTTGGAGCTAAATTTGGATATAACACTTGTGAGTGTTAGAGCTACTTTTTACACTTGCTGTAAACATGCTACTAGTTATTCTTTTTCCCTGCCCACTCCACTACAAACCTTATGCCAGAATAAGTGGAAATTAAAGCCAAATAGTAAAATATTATGACGTATTTCTTAATTTTATTGTGTATGTACATGCACTTCACTGCTTATGATTTCCCTTTTTACTGTATTATACTTGGCTTTACTAGAATAAAACAAAACATTTTTGTGCCTGTTATTTGGAATATGAAAATCAGAGGTTTATAATTCTTAAGGAATTTAAGAGTTAAGTAAATTTCAAGTGGAAAATTGACAGATTTTTAAAGAACATACAAGGAATAATAACAGATATAAGATTATTATCTTGCATAAGGTTAAACTTTTTTTCAGATTTTACTGAGTGTATACTGAAGAGTAAAGGTTATTCACTAAAAAGAAACTATGTGCATGTATGGGTGTGTATAAATACACTTAGCCCATTACTTCTTTCTGATTTCTTGGATATTTTTTTCTTTAGCAAAGTAGGAGAAAGAACATATTTAGAACAATTATATCTGGGTTTATTACTGAGGTTTAAATGTTTTCACTCATGAATAAGTTTTTGGGTTTTTTGCTTTGTTTTTGTTTGTTTTGTTTTGTTTGTTTTTGACAGAGTCTCACTCTGTCACCCAGGCTGGAGTGGCATGGCTCTATCTCGGCTCACTGCAAACTCTGCCACCTGGATTCGAAAGATTCTCCTGCCTCAGATTCCTGAGTAGCTGGAATTATAGGTGCCCACCACCACATCCAGCTAATTTTTGTGCTTTTAGTAGAGGTGAGTTTCACCATGTTGGCCAGGCTGTTCTTGAACCCCTGACCTCAGGTGATCCACCCACTTCGGCCTCCCAAAGTGCCGAGATTACAGGCGTGAGACACCCTGCCCGACCCGTTTCTTCAGCTGTAAAAGTTTTATTCAAATGTAGCATGGAATAATTAATTCATAAGGTGTTTAAAAAATTAAATTAGGACATGTAAAGCCTCTAACACAGGCCTGAGGCTCAATAAATGTCAATCATATATCTTTTTTGACTCCTTACTTAAGTGGTTGAGGTCTATATTGTATGTGTTTAGAAACAAATATAACACAAGTGAATGCACGTAATATTTATGAAATAAAGTCCTCTATGAAAATGATCTTCTTGTTCCTTGCCAATTAATCTAAAATTACTAGTTGGCATAAAGACACTTAATATTCTTTCCACAGTATTTATCTCTTAAGATCATATATTAAAATGTAGACAAAGGGACCATTCTAAAAGATTTTCTGGTAGAAGTGAAAAAGAAAACAGTTTCTTTTACATCAATTATTTGGAAAAAATAGAAAATTTTATGTTCAAGGTAATTAACAAATATCCAGCTTGTTTTTAAGACAATGAACGGGAGCACTATTAATTAAAAATTACTTTCTAGTCTGCCAACAGACTTTTCTCCATGTCATTTTACTCATCCCATTCATCTCTCACCTCTATGCTGATTCAAGCAAATTAAAATAAAGTAACCAGGTTTTAGAGCAAGAGGGTAAAATAGGAGATTCTCTGTTCGTATGCTCTTGCAGTAACAATAGTTTGGCAGTCAACCATGGGAAAAAGTGCCTTTGTGGGAGCTCTGAAATTTAGATCGGAAGTTATGAACCTGTAGTACAGCCCAAGACTAAGGATGGCTATTTTGAAAAAACAAGTCCACACCCAGCTGACAGCTTCACCATCTGTGGTCATGGTTACAAACCTGAAAACAGCCTCATCTCCTTGTAGATTTCGCTACAGCTTCAATTGTCCTCAGTTCTGCCACCAGAACCATCAGTCAAGGGACTAGGGAAGAGTCATGCCGAGTCATGCCCACCCATGCCTTCAGTAACAGACCCAATAACCTCAGTCCCAGATGTGGCCCTGCAAAGGCACCAGCCCTTCTCACATACAGTCTGATAGCAGGCCTATCTGCTCAGAAACCCACAGGAAAACACAGATTCATGCCCCCGAGGCAAGGCTGCTGAGCTTTGGTCCCACAGCAGATCCTGAAACAGCTTGGTAACTCAGTTCTAGCCCATTAGCTCTAGTCACAGATTAGCGCTGCTTTCACATGGACCTGCCAGGAGATAATACTATTTCATGCTCCTCTTAGAGGCAGGGCCACCAACCTGAATCTCACAGCAGATCCTGAAGCATCCTGTGGCCTGGCTCTATTTCCTGTCAGCCACACTTTAGGGGCAATTCTGTCCCCCAGGACCTATGTGAGCATGTAAGCCTGTGACCCTAGAGAGAGGCTTGCAGACCTCAGTCTCAACTGTGAATCCTGAAACACCCCTATGACTACTTTTAGCCCCTCTCAGCTGTGGTTTAGGGCCAGTCCTTCCTGTCCAGGAAGCCATTCAGTGACCCAGTAAGAGCTCACTCAGGGATCCAGAAGTAAGGACATCAGCCTATGCACCTATTGCAGAAAAACTGTGGATCTTAAAAAGGACCCATTTCCTAGTGCCAGCCTACTGACCAAAGACCTAGAGTCAGTCTAGTTTTCCCAGGAACAGAGAAGATTCATGTCTGTTTCAGACTCTGGTAAGTTTCACCAACTACACCCCCCACTGTAGATTCTGTAGCACCCATATAACCCAGCACAAACCCTACTCAACCATGATTTTGGGGACAATCTCATTAGGCCAGAGACTCAAAGGAAAAGGTCTTTACTTGCCTAAATCAGTCTGTAAAAACAGGAACAAGTGTTTGCTTCTTCAAATGCACAAATACCAAAGCAAAGCTGTACTGATAATGAACAAGTAGGCAAATATGACAGCATCAAAGGAGATTAACAAAGTTCCAATAACCCTCCCCAAAGAAATGGAGATCTAGGAATTGTGTGACAAATAATTCACACTAATTACCTTAAAGAAGCTCAATATGATGCAGGAAAACCCAAATAAACAACAGTATCAAAGGGAAAAAACTGAATTAAAAGTTTAATAAAGAAATATAAATCATAAAAAATAGAAACAAACACAAATCTTGGAGATGAAGAATACAATGACAGACTGGAAAATCTTCATAATAGAGATTTTCAACAGTAGACTCAAAAATGCAAAAAAAAAAAAAAAAAAAATCAAGGAACTTGAATAAAGTTTAATTGAAATTAGGCTATTACAAGAGCCAAACAAAGAGAATGTAAAATGCTCAAGAAAGCAAAAGGACTTATGGGCCATGATCAAGGAAATAAATATATCAATTATGACAGTCCAAAAAATGAAGAGACAGGAGCATAAAATGTATTTAAATAAATGATGGTTGAAAACCTGCCTAATCATAGGGAAAAAAATCACATTCAAATTCATAAAACTCAAACACCACCAAGAAACATTAACCCAAAGAGGGATAGTCAGAGATACATTATAATCAAACTATAAAATTCAAATATAAGAGAGGATCAGGAAAGTAGCAAAAGAGACTCATCACATACAAGCAAAAAGTCCTAAGACTATCAGTGGATTTCTCCACAGAAACTTTGAAGGTCATGAGTGAGTTATATGCTATGTTTAAAGTGTTGGTAGAAAAAAAAATGTCAACCAATAATATTAAGCATGTCAAAGTTGTCCTTCAGAAATAAAGGAGAGATATATTCTCAGAAAAGTAAAAGTTGAGGTACTATTATAAATATAGGATGTCCTATAAAAAATGCTAAAAATGAGTTTTTCACATTGAAATAAAGGGTATTAAGTAATAATACAAAAACATATGAAAATATAAAACTCACTTCTAAGGTTAAACACATAGTAAATTTCAGAATATTGTAATACTGAAATGGTGGTGTGTACAGTAATCCCTTCTTATCCACAGTTTTACTATCCCTAGTTTTAATTACCCATGGTACAGTAAAAATATATATATATTTTAAGAGACATAGAGAGAAGCCATATTTATAGAGATTTTCTTAGCATAAATTGTTATAAAGGTCCTCTTCTATTATTCATTATTTTTGTCAATTTTTTATTGTACCTTATTTATAAATTAAACTTTATCATAGGAATGCATACTTAATTTTAAAAGGTATTGTCCCAGTGTCCTTGGGATGTCACTTGGGTTTTGCTCACACCTGCTGGACTTGTTCCACCTACTTGGCCTGGCAGGCTGCACTCCACTCTTGCTACTGGCCTGAATCCCACACCTGCCAAGAATGAAATAGGCACACAGCAATGAGGGGTATGTGAGCAATTGAGCATGAAGTCCAGCCACTGCACACAGCCAGGCACAGAGCTGTGGCAGGGTAGGCAGCTCTAGGCATCAGCATTGGTGCTGGCTCCATGTGAGGCTGTGGCTGGACCAGGTGTACTGCAAATGCCTTCTGCTGTGGCCACTGGGGAATGTGGTGGTGTCCAAAAGCTTGTAGATATCAGGATCCAAAGAGCCCCAAAGAGGGTGTCACAGCCCTGGCTCAGGGATCCCATAGGTCTGGGCTCCCTTAAGGGCCATAGTTCTTTTCTCCTTCTTGTCATCCACAAGTTGGTGAACAGTGGGGCATGTTTCAGCATGATTTGTATTTCAGCTCTTTCAGCCTTGCCATTTGGCGGGTCCCAAGGTCTTGTCTCATGTCCAGGAAGAATGAAGTATGCGGACAACTGAAGGATGAGCAAGGTGGAAAGGAGCTTCACTGAGTGGCACAACAGTTTTAAGGAGACTCAACGTGGGTAGTTCCTTTCCTCAGGCAGGTCATCCCTTTGAGTGTCCAGCTCTCAGCAGAGAGGAGACAAACAGGGTAGTATCTTTCTATGCACCGGTCTTCCTGATGAGTTGAGGAGATCCAAAGTGGGTAGCTCCTTCCTGTAGCTGGTAGTCCCGATATCTGTGAGAGTCTGGCCGGGGCCAGAGTTTTACGGGCTCAAAAGGGAGGAGGTGTGTGCTCATTGGTCAATGGGCAGCCATGGTCGTACCTAGGAGAAGCACCGTAAGTTCTAGTTCCTGGTCAGCAACTCTACTCAGAACTGGCAGCCTGGCCCCCAGGCTTCAGGCCATCCCTGACTTGAAGGTGGGGTTTTACTGGGGACCTGCCTCCTTCAATGCAGAAATCTGTCTGTCTCCTGTCATCAACAAGCTGTCCACAACGTCCAGGCCATTGCGCTGAGGGACACCTGCAGGCCTGTGCTGAGCTGCCCTCAGCCCCACCCCAGCCTCCCTCCTGGGCTTCTGGGCATCCAAACTCCAGAAGAAGCTAAGGTGGCAGGGGGAAGCATGTCAGTGTTGTCTCCAGCACTCACACACCTGGCTGGATGGCGATAGTGCCCAGGCTCGACCACAACTTTTCTCCACACCAGAGTAGGTGCCAGGAGTAGGGAGAGTGAGACAGTGGAAGCAGGCACTTCCAAGCCTGCAAGAGCAGGGGCTTCTTTGGCTCCCAAGAGCAGAGGGATGCCCAGATCCAGAGTCATGGCTGGGTGGCTGCAGCTGTACCTGGAGAGAGCGAAAGGGCTCCTGACCTTCCAACTCCATAGTGGGTGGGGCTACCCCCAGTTCCTGGTTCTTGCTGGCTCTGTGGAACACGCAAACCCAGCCACGCCTACCCTGCTGCAGCCAGCGTCTTCACAGCAGCTGTTCCAGACAGGCCACATACTAAACACATTAAATAATCCTGTTTACCTCTCTTTTGGATGCTCCAGGGACTCTCAGTAGCATCCCAAAGTTAGGGGTCAGAAAAGACATTTTTGAAGCTGAAATCTGATGTACAGAAGCCTATAAAATATGTTAAAGGTTTAAAACAATTGATATTATGAAATACAATTCTAGCTTACCATAAGTCATTTATTTAACCAAAATGATGACTCAAAAATTTTTCGAAAATCAAGAAACCTTTACCTATTAAGTGGGAAGACAACCTTCCCAACAATCTGTCTCTGTATATATAGAGTTTGGTACTCTCTACAGCTTTAGGCATCGAATGGGGATGTTGAAATATGTCTCCCACAGGAAAGAAAAACTGCTGGATGGTACTTTTTAACTGTGGTACAAAAGCAAAAATATTAAAAATAACTATAATAACATGAATTTTTAATGGACATACAATATAAAAAGATGTAAAGAGTGACATTAATAGCATATAATTTGTACAGGGGAGAAGTAAAATTATACAGTTTAAATGGATAACTTGTTATCAACTTAAAACAGAATATTATAGCTATAACATGTTTTATTTATGCATCATGTTAACTATACGCACACACAAGAAACCTTCACTAGATTTAAAAAAAAGGTAGAGAAAAAGGTATTAAAGCATAACACTAGAATAAAAACAACAAATTACAAAGGAATACAGCAAAGGATAATGAATCTAAGGAACTACAAAGTAATCAGAAAAAAATAACAAAAAAAGTCTCTACTCATCAATAATTACTTTAAAAGTAAATAAATTAAATTATCTAGTTAAAAAACACAGAGTAACCGAACAGATTAATAAAAAAGATCCAAAATGGTGCTGCTATGAGAAACTCAGGTTCACCTTTAAGAGCATATACACACTGCTAGTGAAGGGATGAGAAATATCCTCCATGTAAATGCTAACCAAAAGAGAGTAAGGGTGGCAATATTTATATAAGCCAAAAGAGATTTTCAGGAAAAATTCTTGAAAAAAGAAACATAAGGTCAATCTATACAGAAAATGTGTTCAGAGATTACAATTATGTGTGTGTGTGTGTGTATATGTATATGCACCCAATATCAGAGAGCATAAATATATAAGGCAAATATTAACTGAGGTGAAGAGATACATGGCAATAAAATATAGTAAAGGACCTCACTATTCTACTTTCAACAATGGATAGGTCACACAGATAGAAAAAAATGCAAAACAGCAGACTTAAATACCACTATGGACCTAACAGGCATATAGAGAACATTTCATTCAAAAGCAACAGAGGACATATTCTTCTCAAGCACACACCAGTATTACTCCAGGAGAAATCATATGTTGGGCCGGGAAAGAAGTTTTACAAATTTAAGAAAACTGAAATCATATCAAGTATCTTTTCTGAGCACAATGATATGAAATTATAAATCAGTAACAGAGAGTGGGGTGGGACCAAGATGGCCCACTAGAAGCAGTAGCCATCAGAGGCTCCCATCAAAAAGATCCAAAACAGCATGTGAATCCTGCATCAGCAACTGACATATGCAGGTTCTGTCATCAGGACTGACTAGGCAGCTGCTGTGACCTACAGAGAGGAAGGAAGAGCAGTGTGCTGTGGCGGCCAACCTGAGAGCCACACAGGTCAGCCAAGTGAGAGGGTGAGTGAGTGTGCTACTCAGCCTGGGAAATCCTGCTTTTTCCATAAAACTGTGGAAGATCACACTCATGATCCCATGCCACCAGAACCTTGGGTTCAAACCATGGAGCTGCACAGATTCTCAACAGCCACTCAGCTAGAATCAGCCTAAGCCTGCAAAGTACTTGTGAGAAGGGGTGGCCATCACCACTACCGCAGGTACTTGATGTCTAAGCCATCTGAGATCCTTGGGGAAGGGCAGCAGCCAACACTGTGGCTGCAGGGCCTCTCTGCAGGAACCCAACTCTAGCCAGGGAACGAACTCTGATGTCCCTGGGCCTGAGCCCCTAGGGGCAGGGGTGGGCATAGTCTTCATGGACCAGCAGACATTGGCTTTTCTCCTGCTAGATCTGAGGAATCCCAGCAGCCCAGAGAAGTGGGTTTCCCCTCAGTGTAGCCCACACCCTCCACCAAGGAACAGCCAAAGTGCCTCATTAGATGGGTCGTGCTTTTGGTGCCACCCAGCTGGGTGAGATGTCCCAAACAAGGGTTGTCAGACATCCTATACAGAAGTGTTCCTACTGGCATCAGGTCACTGCCCCTCAAGGTCAGAGATCCCACAGAAAGGAACAGGAACCCATCTTTGCTGTTCTCCAGCCCCCTCAAGTGATATCTCTAGGTGCAGGAGCAAATCAAGATGAATAGGGCCTGAAAACCACAGCAGTCCTACAGAAGAGGGACCTGACTATTGAAAGAATAACAACAAAAAAAGAAAGCAACAACAGCATTAAAAACAAAGACCCCACAAAACATCATCCAAGGGTCAGCAGTCTCAAAGATAAAAACTAGAAAAACTCAAGAAGATGAGAAAGAATCAACAACAAAAAACAAAAACCAAACACACACACACACGCACACAAAAAAAAACACTGAAAACCCCAAATGCCAGAATGCCTCTTCTCCCCCAAATGATTTTAACACCTCTTCAGCAATGGCACAGAACATGATGAGGTGGACAAATTGACAGAAGTAGGTTTCAGAAGGTGGGTAATATCAAACTTCACTGAGGTAAAGGAGCATGTTCTAATCCAGTTCAAAGAAGCCAGGAACATTGATGAAAAATTAGAGGAGTTGCTAACTGGAATAACCAGTTTAAAGAGGAACATACATGACCTGATGGAGCTGAAAAATGCAGCACGAGAACTTCGTGAAGCGTACACAAGTATCAATAGCAGAATCAAAAGATGAAGAAAGAGTATCAGAGATGGAAGACTATCTTGCTAAAATAAGGCCAGCAGGCAAGATTAGAGAAAAAAGAATGAAAAGGAATTTATGAAACCTCTGAGAATAAAGGACTATGTCAAAGTCCAAACTACAACTGATTGGAGTACCTGAAAAATATATGGATAATGGAACCAAGTTGGAAAACACACTTCAGGATAATATCCAGGAGAATGTCCCCAACCTGGCAAAACAGGCCAAAATGAAAGTTTAGGAAATACAGAAAATCCCACAAAGATACTTCATGAGAAGATCAACACCAAGACACACAATCATCAAATTCTACAAGGTCGACATGAAGGATAAATGTTAAGCAAAGGCATAAAGAAAGGCCAGGTTACCTACAAAGGGAAGCTTATCATACTAACAGTGGATCTTTCTTCAAAACCCTACAAGCCAGAAGAGAATGGGGGCCAATATTTAACAATCTTAAAGAAAAGAATTTTCAACCCAGAATTCCTATGTGGCCAAACTAAACTTTGTTAAGTGAAGAAGAAATTAAATCAATTTCAGACATGCAAATACTGAGGGAATTTGTTACTACCAGGCATGCCTTGCAAGAACTTCTAAAGGAAGCATTAAATATTGAAAGAAAAACCAGTACCAGTCACTGCAAAACACATGAAACTGTAAAGGTCAATGACACTATGAAGAAATGGCATGAACTAGTGTGCAAAATAACCAGTGAGCATCATGATAATACATCTTATTCACCCATTAAAATATTAACCTTAAATGTAAATGGGCTAAATACCCCAATTAAAACACACAGACTAGCAAAATGAATAAAGAGTTAAGACTCTACACTGTGCTCTATTTAAGAGACCCATCTCATGTACAAAGGCACACACAGGCTCAAAATAAAGGGATGGAGGAAAATTTACCAAGCAAATGGAAAGCAGAAGACTCCCACACAATAGTAGCAGGAGAGTTTAATACCCCACTGTCAATATTAGATACATCAACAAGACGGAAAATTGACAAGTTAATTCAGGACTTGAACTCAGCCTGGATCATGTGGACCTAATAGATATCTACAGAACTCTTTACCCCAAAACAATAGAATATACATTCTTCTCAACGTCATGTGGCATTTACTCTGAAATTGACCACAGAACTGGAAGTAAAACACTTGTCAGCAAATGCAAAGTAAATGAAATCACAACCCACAACCATCTCCTAGACCACACTGCAATCAAATTAGAACTCAAGATTAAGAAACTCATTCAAAACCACACAACCCCATGGAAATTAAACAACCTGCTCCTGAATGACTCCTGGGTAATAATGAAGTTATGGCAGAAATCAAGAAGTTCTTTGAAACCAATTAGAAGAAAGAGATAATGTACCAGGATTTCTGGGACATAGCTAAAGCAGTGTTAAGAGGGAAATTTATACCACTAAATGCCCACATCAGAAAACTAGAAAGATCTCAAATTGGCACCTTAATGTCACAATTAGAAGAACTACAGGAGCAAGAACAAATAAATACAAAAGCTGGCAGAAGACAAGAAATAACTAAGATCAGAGCAGAATTCAAGAAGACAGACATAAAAATCCCTTCCAAAAATTAATAAATCCAGGAGCTATCTTTAAAAAATAGTAATAATAAAATAGATCACTATCTAGACTAATAAAGAAGAAAAGAGAGAAGAATTGGCCAGGCACCATGGCTCACGCCTGTAATTCCAGCACTTAGGGAGGCAGAAGTGGGTGGATCACAAAGTCAGGTGTTCAAGTCCAGCCTGGCCAAGATGACAAAACCCGATCTCTACTAAAAATACAAAAACTAGATGGGCGAAGTGGCGGGTGTCTGTAATATCAGTTACTTGAGTGGCTGAGGCAGGAAAATGGCTTGAACCTGGGGGGCGGAGGTTGCAGTGAGCTGAGATTACACAACTGCACTCCAGCCTGGGTGACAGAGTGAGACTCAGTATCAGAAATGGATAAATTCCTGGACACATGCACCCTGCCAAAACTAAACCAGAAAGAAGTGGAATCCCTGAATAGACTAATAACAAGTTCTGAAATTGAGGCAGTAATAAGTAGCCTAACAACCAAAAAAAAAAAAAAAAGCCAAAGACCACATGGATGGACAGCCAAATTATACCAGAGCTACAAACAGTAACTGGTATCATTCCCGCTGAAACTATTCCTAACAGTTGAAAAGCAGGGACTCCTCTCTAACTCATTTTATGAGGGTAGCATCAACCTGATACCAAAACCTGGCAGAGATACAACAGAAAAAGAAAGCTTGAGGCCAATATCACTGATTAATTTTGATACAAAAATCCTTAATACTGGCAAACCAAATCCAGCAGCATGTCAAAAAGCTACATATTACAATCAAGTTGGCTTCATCCCTGGGATACAGGCTAGTTCAACATATGCAAATCAATAACTGTAATTCATTACATAATCAGAACCAAGGACAAAAACCACATGATTATCTCAACAGATGCAGAAAAGGTCTTCAATAAAATTCAGTATCCCTTCATGTTAAAAATTCTCAATTAACTAGGTGTTGATAGAACATAGCTAAAAATAATGAGTTATTTATTACAAATCCAAAGCCAATATTATGCTGAATGGGAAAAAGCTGGGAGCATTCCCCTTGAAAACTGGCACAAGATAAGGATGTCCTCTCTCACCACACCTGTTCAACACAGTGTTGGAAGTTCTGGCCAGGGCAATCAGGCAAGAGAAAGAACTAAGAGATATCCAAATAAGCAGAAAGAAAGTCAAATTGTCTCTGCTTGAAGATAACATGATTATCACCAAAAACAATTCCAACAAAAGCTGAAATTGACTACTGGCAAATAATTAAACTAAAGAGCTTCCACACAGCAAAACAATCTATTATCAGAGCGAATCGGCAACCTACAGAATGGGAGAAAAAATTTGTAATCTATGCAGCTGACGAAGGCCTAATATCCAGAATTTACAAGCAACTTAAATTTATTTTTTAAAAACCCACAAACAACTCCACCAGAAAGGAGGCAAAGGATATGAAAAAACGCTTCTCAAAAGCAGACATTTATGCAGCTAAAAACATGAAAAAAGCTCAACATCATTGATCATTAGAGAACTGAAAATCAAAACCACAATGAGATACCATCTCATGTCAGTCAGAATGACATTCATTAAAAAGTCACGAAACAACAGGTGCTGGTGAGGCTGTGGAAAATGGGAACACTTTAATATTGCTGGTGGAAATGTAAATTAGTTTGACCATTGTTGAAGACAGTGTGGTGATCCTTAAGGATGTGGAACCAGAAATACCATGTGACCCAACAATCCCATTACAGGGTATATAACCAAAGGAATGTAAATCATTCTATTATAAAGATACATGCACACGTACATTTATGCAGCACTATTCACAACAGCAAAGACATGGAAGCAACCCAAATGCCCAGCAGTGATAGACTGGATAAAGAAAATGTGGTTCATATGCACCATGGAATACTATGCAGCCACAAAAAGGAATGAGACCATGTCCTTTGCAGTGACATGGATGAAGCTGGAAGCCATCATCTTCAGCAAACTAACACAGGAACAGAAAACCAAGCACAGCATATTCGCACTCATAAATGGGAGTTTATCAATGAGAACACATGGACACAGGGAGGGGAATAATACATACTGGGGCTAGGGGAGGGAGAGCATGATGACAACAAATAGCTAATGCATGCAGGGCTTAAAACCTAGGTGATGGGTTGATAAGTGCAGCAAACCACTCTGCGCATGTATCCAAGAACTTACAGTTAAAAAACAAAGTCAATAACAAGAAGAAAATTGAAGGATTTAAAAATATGTGGAAATAAAACATTAAAGCTCCTGAACAACTAATGAGTCAAAGAAAAAGTCGACAGGGAAATAAAAAAGCATCTTAAGAGAAACAAAAATAGAAAAGAAACATATCAAAATTTATGGGTTGCATTAAAAGTAGTGTTAAGAGAGAAGCTTATAATAATAAAAGCATACATTAAAAAAAATAAAGATCTCAAACAAACCAAATTGACACCTCAAGGAACTAGAAAAAAAAAATAACTAAGACTAGAGTCAGTACAGGAAGAAAATAATAATCAGAGCAGAAATAAGTGAAACAGAGATGAGAAGTACAATAGAAAAGGGCAAGAAAACTAAGAATTGTTTTTTTCAAAAAGATGAACAAAACTGGCAAACCTTTAGCTAGACGAAACAAGAAATGAAATAAAATCATAAATAAAAAGAGAAACATTACAACTGACACTATAGAAATACAGAATCATGAGATTACTATGAACAATTATATGCTAATAAACAGAGTAACTTAGGAAAAAATGTATAACTTCATAGAAACTTCATTTCCCAAGATTTAATCATGAAAAAAGAAAACCTCAACAGGCCAAAAACAAGTAAGGAGATTGACTCAGTAATTTACAATCTTCAGACACAGAAAATTTCAAGATTCACAAGCCATCAGGCTTCACAAGAAAACTCTACCAAGCATTTTAAAAAGAAATAATGCCAATCCTTCTAAAGCTTTTCCAAAAATATTAAAGGGGTTGGAAATCATCCAAACTACAAGGCTAGTGTTATGCCGATATCAAAGATGGATTAAAATGATATAGAAAAGAAAATTACAGGCTATATTCCTGATGAACATAGATACAAAAATGTTTAAGAAAACACTGTCAAACAAAATTCAACAGCATGTTAAAGGGATCATACACCATGATCAACTGAGATTTTTTCTGTTTGTTTTACTGGAAGGCAGGATTAGTTCCTCTAAGATCAGGAACAAGACAAAGATACCTACCCTTGCCACTTCCACTCAACATATTGCTAGAAGTCTTATTCAGAAATTGAATAAGAAAAGAAATAAAGGACATTCAAATCAGAAAAGTTGTCAAATTGTCTCTGTTGGCAGATGCCACGATCTTATATACAGGAAATCCTAGTCTCTGCCAGAAAACTGTTAGAATAAATATATTCAGTAAATTTTCAAAATGCAAAATATAAACAAAACCCAGTAGCACTTCTAACACTAATAAATGTTTCAAAATAAGAGAACAGTCTCATTTGCAATAGCATAAAAATATTTAGGAATAAATTTAACTAACGCGGTAAAAAGTCTGTATAATGAATAATTGGAAACATTGATAAAAAAATAAAGAAGATACAAGTAAATGTAAAGATATTCCATGCTTACGGGTAGGAAGAATTGATATTATAAATTGGCCATACTATCTAAAGTAATCTGTAAGTCCAACAAAATTATTATCAAATTTTCAATGGCAATTTCCGCAGAAACAGAAAAGATCATAAAATGTACATGGAAGCACAAAAGACACTGAATAGCCAAATAAAACAATTTTGAGAAAAAGAGGAAAGCTGAAGACATCACTCTTCTTGATTTCAATCTATAGTACAGAATTACTGTAAACGTATAAGTATGATACTGGCATAACAGGCCAATAGACCAGTGGAAGAAAGTAGAGAGCCAAGAAATAAACCCAACTATATTCAGTCAACTAATCTTTGATGAGAGCACCAAGAATAAATAAAGAGAAAGGACAGTCTCTTCCATCAATGATATTGGGACAAGTGAATATTCACAGGCAAAAGAATAAAATTTGACCTTTATTTTATACAATATATTTTTAAATAAGTGTAAAATGGACTAAAGACTTAAATGTAAGACCTGAAACTATAAAACTCCTTGAAGAAAAGATAGGGAAAATAATCTAATTGACCTGTCTTGGGAATATTTATTTGGATATGACATAACACAGGCAGCAAATGCAAAAATAGGCAAGTGGCATTACCTCAAACTAAAACGCTTCTACACAGTTAAGGGAAAAATTACCAGAATGAACAGACAGGCTATATAATGGAATAACATTTGTACGGCATGTATCTGATAAAAGAGTAATATCCAAAGTATACATGAAACTCACAACTTGAAGGCAAAAATGCTAATAAACTAATTTTTCAAAAATGAGCAAGACTTGAATAGCCATTTTTCCAGAGAAGGTGAAAAATGGTCGACAGGTTTATGAATATGTGCTCAACATCACTAATAAGAGAAAAACACATCAAAATCATAATGACATATCACCTCATATTTGTTGGCATGGCCATTATCAAAAAGATAAGAGATACACATCAATGGGCATGTGGAGAAGAGGGAATCCCTACACACTCTTGGTAGGTATGAAGGGTATGAATTATGAAAGGCATAAAGTATGAAGATTCCTCAAAAAATTAAAAATAGAACCACCATACGATCCAGCATTTCCACTTCTATGTGCATATACAAAGGAAATAAAATCAGTATTTTGAAGCAGTATTGGCATTCCCCTACTCACTGCAGCATTACGTACAATAATCAAGATACAGAAATAACCTAAGTCTATCGACAGCTGAATAAAGAAAATGTGATGTGTGTATATATGTGAATACACAATTGAACGTTTTTAAGCCATAAAAAGAAGAAAGTCCTGCCATTTGTGACAACATAGATGAACCTAGAAGACATTATGTTTCGTGAAGTAAGCCAGACACAGAAAGACGAATAGTATAAAATCTCACTAATACCTGGAATCTAAAAAAGTAAAAATCACAGAGGCAGAAAGTAGAACAGTGGCTGCCAGAGGCCTGGAGTAGGGGAAATGAAGAGATATCGGTCAAAGAGTACACAAAAACTTTCACTTATAACATGACTACATTCTGAGAATCTAATATATGATGACTATAGCTAAGAATACTGTTATGAATACTTCTAGGAAGACCACAAGTTTCCTTCTTAGACTTACAGACACACATAAAATGGGCAACTACGTGAGGTGATGAATATGTCAATTAATTTGATTATAATTTACAATGTACACATATATCAAATCACATTGCATATGTTTAATATATTCTATTTGTCAATTAAACCTCAATAAAGCTGGAGATTTAAAAAAAATAAGAGGGACAAGTTTTTGAGTAGAAAAGTTTTGAGAAGAAAGGTCAAGGTAATAAAGATAAAGAAATCTAATGAGAATCAGTGTTTCTCAATTCTCAGGGCCATATCTGAGATGTATAACAAAGTCCTAAATAGTATTTATGTAAGATAACGCTACACCTCATATTGTGAAACTTAAGCATTTGTATTTTTTTGAGTATTTACAAAAATCATTCAAAACTGAGTAAAACCTGGTAACACTTTAGATGTTCATCCAGGGTAAAGGTGCTTTTTTAAAACACCTCTGGAAGGTGGTAGTATCACCCTTTTTCCTCTGTTTAGTAATAAGTATGGATTAGTAGGCTACAGAGTACAACCTAATTCCAGCTAACACTGAAGCATTGTAAGCAAGTTAACAGTTACCGACAGGATAGCAATTACAGCCCACACAATTCATTACCCCTTTAACAGAGTTCTTTTGTTTCGTTGCATATAAGTAAAAAGAAACCATGAATTGATATCCAATCTTGTATTACTAAAGCTGTAAATTCAATAGAGTTTTGTACCAAACTACCATTTGGTGCTACTACTGTTTATTTGTTTGCTGCTCTTGTTTTGACTAAGGGAATAAGGAGTCTTCCAGAGAAACAGCTTGCCTGCTTCCTTCTAAAGCTTACATTATTCTTTTAGACTTATTTTTGTTTGGTCATGTTTTTAAAACCGTGTCAATTCTGACTTTAAATTTGTAACAAAACATGAATTTCAGGTTTTTTTTCCTTTCTTTTTATTCTTGGTGAAATAAAATATTTCCTCTCCAAGAAAATATAAGAGGCTTTCCCAATATCTAATTTTTAAATCATTTAAGTAAATCAATACCATACGGATTTTCTTTCCCTTACAATATATGTTTTAAGAAATCTCTAAAAGAAAATGTCTCACATTTTTACCTAAAACAAAATCTGTCAAGAAATGTTCTCATCTGCTCAATACATGGCACTTAACTTCACTCTCCAGGTGTCCAGTAGCACTTTTTGCCCTGCTTTAAATCATCCGTTAAGGATGGTTGCCGATCTACTACAGATTAGAGAAGTTTGGCAGCTGTGAGAATAAAGAGGCTGTAACTATTAAATTTTAGTATTTTAATGGAGTTTTATCTTGTAAATTTGAGTTTCATATAGATGCTGGACCTTTGTCAAATGCATAGTTTGCAAAAGTTTTCTCTCATTCTGTAGGTTGTCTGCTCACTTCTTTTGCTGTCCAGAAGCTCCTAAGTTTAATTTGATCTCACTTGTTGCTGTGATTGCTTTTGTTGTCTTTGCCATGAAATCTTTGCCCATTTTTATTAATATGTCCAGGATGGTATTGGCTTGGTTGTCTTCCAGGGGTTTTATAGTTTGGGGTTTTACATTTAAGTCTTTAATCCATCTTTAATTGTTTTTGTGTATGGTATAAGGAAGGAGTCCAGCTTCAATATCCTGCATGTGGCTACTTAGTTGTCTCAGAACCATTTATTGAATAGGAAATCTTTTCTCCATTGCTTGTTCTTGTCAGCTTTGTTGAAGATCAGATGGTCACAGATATGTGGCCTTATTTCTGGGTGATTCTGTTCCATTGATCTATGTGCCTGTTCTCGTACCAGGGCCATGATGTTTTCAGTTATTGTAGCCTTGTAGTATAGTTTGAAGTGATGCCTCAGCACTGTTGTTTATGCTTAGGGTTGCTTTAGCTTTTCAGGCTTTGTTTTTGGTTCTAAGTGATTTTTAAAATTGTTTTTTCTAGTTCTGTGAAGAATGTCATTGGTATTTTTATAGGAACAGCACTAAATCTGTAAATTGCTTTGAGCCACATAGCTATTTTAATAATACTGATTCTTCCTACTTATGAGCATGTTTTTCCATTTGTGTCTTCTCTGATTTCTTTAAACACTGCTCAAAGAAATCACAGAAGATACGTGATAATCCTTAGCATGACTGCTGGCATATGGTAACCACTCATTATTAAATAGTCACTATTTTTTATTGTTACTAGTAATTTGTAGCTGTTGAAGTTTTCATTATTTTACTTACAAAACTACTCTCTAGTGAAGCAAAATATTTAGAGAACATGTAACATTGCTTACTAAAAGTATCTGTATAGTGTGACAGAATATTACGGTAGGAAGAATCGCAATTGAGAGCATCTGGTACAATTCTGTTTTTTTTATAGGTTAGGCAGCTGAGAATCAGAATGATATAGTGTGTTGCCTAATGTCCCTCACACATGGTAAAAAACAGGGACAATCTAAATGCAATGCTGGTGTGCATATTTGCATGCATTTCTCTCGTACATTATTCTACCTAAGGCTGCAGAATGCTAGGAGTCAGAAAACTTTTCTGGCTCACCTGATAGAAAACACATGGTTTTATAAGCGTGTTAGATCAAAAGTGTTCCAACAGTGTATTTTCTTAAATGCTCCCATGTATGTCCATAATAACATCAACACCAACATTATTATGCTTCCACCTTAATTCTGAAATTTCTATACTTCAGAATTAAGCTGTACTTTGCCTGAGCATATCATTTGCTTCCATAGATACATTTTACAGGAGACAGGCAGGAGAAGCAGAGGAATTAGTCTTAAGTCAAATCACAGAATTTCTGAAGTCTTTCAGGCCCTATTTCTGCCTTGCATAACTATATTTTCAACCTTACAACAGCCTGGGGCAAAATATAAACATGAAAATAAGAATTATCAATAGTATTATAAATAGACCCCAAATATCATCAATGCTTAAACTTACCTTAAATAATTAAGGAATCCTTAAATATTAAATCCTTAATACTTAAATACTTTAAGGAATCCTTAAGTCTTTTCATCTACAAATTAGTCTTCTAGGGCACTTTTTTTCTTTTTAAGAGATGGTGTCTTACTTTGTCACCCAGACTGGACTGCAATGACACCATCATAGCTCACCAATGCCTGGAATTCCTGGGCTCAAGTGATCCTCCTGCCTCAGCCTCCCCAGTAGCTGGGATTATAGGAATAAGCCACTATACCCCACCTTAGGGCACTTCTTGAAATTTATTTTCCTTCTGTCTTCCTCCAGCTGCTAACTTTTCCTAGAAGTTTCAGTGCTGATCAGAAAAGAGCATTGCATTTGCTGCTCACCAGTAGTTCCTGATGTCTGAACTGAAACTGCCAGGGTCTCTTGTGAGTAGAAGTAACTACCTGAAGAAGCAGGATAGCTATTACCTTGTAACTTCCAAGTTCTTATGCCAAACAGCACATTAGTTCAGCCATAAGAAATTACCAATATCTGACCATTTATGGCCGATTATATATGATTCAACCTAACAGATTTAATGAGTATTGTGAAAATTTTATGCTGGGATTCAGAAATGAATCCATGGAGGCTGGGGCAGATTATAACCTGAAAGATGTCTTGAGGTCAGAACCATCTCTCAAATTTGATCCATTGTCTGAATGCTGCCCGAAAAATGTCCCACCCCATAGGAAGAATTTGCTTCATTCGCTTCCTCATGTGAACCACTGCTATCCAATATCACTGGACATATGTAAATGTAGATTTAATTATAGTTTAGAAATAAAATTTGTCCCTTACTACACAGTGTCCAACATGATGGTTTCTTGCATAAAATGACAGCAGTTGAGCCACTCTTGACACATTATTAGTCAGAAATCAAAGTAAAATATCTTTATCAACATTATCAATGCTATCATCATCAAATGAATGTTAACATCATTTGACATATTTGAAGAACTGTTTAAATATGTCTTAGATAATTTAATCTGAATTCCTTTTCTTATAGATGGAACTCTAACTCATTTCTCTCTACTTTGTCTGACTCCTTTATGTCCTTCTGCATTTTTCTTCTTTCTTTCCTTAGTATCACTGACACTTCTTAATTTAGTAAACCAGTGAATTTAATTAGTAAGATTCTCTTTCTTCCAGGTCATTAGCAAAGGCATTAAATAAAAACAGTCCCAACACTTATCTCAGGATTTTCCCACTGGCTACCCTTTTTGAACTGTACACACTGCTGTACCTTATCACCATTAATTTAAAATTCTTTAGCAAAAAACAAGTCACAGCTGAGACCATTTGTGGGCATTTATTTTAAGGAGACAGTACATACATTAGCAAATTTTCATCATTTTGGTCTCTCATCTCTAGGATAGAATATAAAACTGGAGGAAATGTATCTTATATATAACATCTACATGTAGTCACAATTTAATTTACTTATTTTTTTTTTTTTTTTTTTTTTTTTTT